>NC_092500.1:69575260-69900942 GCF_047511675.1 Marmota flaviventris
AACAACAGAGCCAAGTCACTGTGGACTGAAACCATGACCCAAAAGAAATATTTTCTCATTTAAGTTGTTCTTCTCCGGTGTTCTGTCACAGTGACGGAAAGCTGACTAACACACTAGTAATAGCACATTTCCAAGAATTTCATAATATTTTTCCCTTCACCATAGAAATAAATCAAAAGCTTTTAGCATGTGCCTTCCAGACACCAGCTTCTCAGAAATCATTCTGCAGTTATGTGAGAGTATTTGCCTTCCAAAATCAACACCAGCATCTTTAGCATTTTAAGAAGAAAGGTCAAGTGCCCTGAATGCATTTAACAGATTCCTTCAGAAACACTGAAGACATCTATAATTTTGTACTTTAAAAGAAGTGACAAAATAAAATGTGCTGAATCACAAATTAATCTGAATTCCTGACAATAACTTTGACTCTTAACCACTGTTACAAGCCAACATTTCCATTATGATTGACAATCTATACTTTCCAATTTCCATGTGAAATAAGCCAGGATTCTCCTCTGTTGAGCACACACAAAAACCAGAATGACCTAAAATGGATCTGTTTACTTGCCATATTCAGTTAGTTTTTACTGTCTAACAACTTACTACCCAGAACTTATTGGTTTAAGACAACATCTATGGAATTGTTAGAGTGTGGACAGTCACCCAACTGAAACAAACATCCTCCAAAGATGAATTTATTACTGGCATGGCAGAGATAAAGCAATGCTTACCAAGCCCACTATCTCCAAGCAGAGCAGGGTGCTGATATTATAGAAGGTGTGGGGAAATCACACGGTTCAAAAATTGGTGGGTTCTTAGGGTCACAAGTGAGTTCAATTATGGTGAGAATTTTGTTGATTTGTTGGCACACTCAGAGGTATGCCTCCTCAGGTGAATTTGTTCCTCATTGATTGACTTACAGAAATGAAGATCTAATATTGATTGATTAGCCTTCAAAAATCATGTTCAATGAGGCAAGTTGTTGCTTATTAAATGGGTTTAAAAATGGTATGATGGCTACATGGTACTATGGCTACAGATAATGAAACTTTTTCTAAAAGCACATGAATAGGCAGCCTCAAAGATGGTTCTCGCTGATCCCTGCATCCTGCTGTCATGTCCTTATGTAATTCCCTCCCCTTGAATGTGGGCTGGATTTAGTGTCTCCCTTCTAACAAATACCTGTCATAGAAGTGATGAGCTGTCACTTCCAAGATTAGTTTATTTAAACAAACAAACAAAAAATGTGGCTCTTGGCTTAAGAAATCCTTTCACTTGGTCTTGTGTGGCTCTCTCACACTGGGGGAAGCAAACTGCATGTTGTAAGCAGCTGGGTAGACAGGCCCATGTGGCAAGTAAGTGTTATCTCCACTCAACAGCCAATGAGGACCAGAGGTTGGCCAACAGCTATGTGAGTGCGATTTGAAGTGGATCCTTCCTTGGTAGAGTGTTGAGATAACTAAAGCTTCAGCCAACACATTGACCTTGGCCTTGTGAGAGACTTTAAGCCAGAGACATACAGAGAAGCTATATATAGCTATTTGGATAAGAAACAGTAAAAGTGAGCCCTTATAAAAGGGAAGCTATGACTATAAAGAGAGTGTTTGAAAATATAAGCATATAAACACATAATCATGGAATCATGATGCTAAATTTAGCCTGAACATCAAGTAACCCATCTTTCAACAGGATTTTTCCTGGTTAGTAATAAACAACTCTTCCATTAATAAATTTTGGGAATTGCCATTGTAGTAGCCCTCACTTCAGGAATGTATGCCAAGTTTTCTGCATTTAAGTATAAATATCATGTCTCACCTTCACATTTAGGATCTAAGAACACAGAAAAGATTCTAGTTAGTCACCCTTTAAGATATCCATTCACCTAACCCTGATGTCTTTACTTTCTCTTCCTAATTGACCAGATGACTTCAGTGATCCTATAATCAGACAAGGAACTCACATGGATCTAGATATATAGGCATCATTGAAAATCATAATCTTTGTCATATCTGTTTTCTCAAGTTATCAAATTTAAAGTCAAATTTTTTATCTGTTTTGTTTTCTGAATTCTTGTCCAATCAACCACTCATACTAGTTTTTAATAAGACCTTCCCATTGGACCATTCTGGCTTCCATTCTAACACTGTGGCTTTTCTATGAATTTTGTGCTCATATTTGCAGAGTCAATGGTTTCCTTGCGTTTTATTTCAAAAATTATTAATAATCTTGAAATTCACCATAAGAAAGAAAGCAAAATATGTAGTATTAGATACAATTCTCCAATCTTATAAAGGCAGATACTTGCCCTTATGTTTTTGTGTTAAAAGTTGTTTTAAATTAAGAGTCTTACATAGTTTAACCACAAAACTGGATTATTAAACATAGTTATGTATTAAGTGATTGTTATAATGCCTCCTTCAAACACTTTCTAAAGAAATATCCATCAATTTTACATAACATAAAAGAATGTTACTTATAGGTAAAAATGGAGGTCATAATTTCTTCTATAAAAAGCTGAGCAACAAGTTCTTTTTCAAAGTTGAATTCAATTTTGTGTCTATGAGGACAAATATCAGACTAAACTGCTTCTGAGAACATCTTTTCCAGAAATATAGCTGATTGAAAGTGTGAATGAAGGTCCTTTATACATTGTCAGTTAGTATTTGTTTTGTCTATGGATGTAAAGTCTTAAGGTAGGAAGGAAGAGGCACACTATTACTTCGGAAATTCAGGTGAAAAAATGTTGCTTCTGTATCTATATTATAGAGGAATCACTATTAAAGAATGTCCATATTATAAAATCAATAATATAAGCACATAGATTTAAAGTTCACCATAAACAAACAATATTGAATTCCACATGATAGTTATCTTTTGTATATGGTGTATTATTTATCTTACATGTTTATAGTGCATTATGTTTTCATGTTCTTTATAATGCTATAAAAAGCGGAGAGCCAGATTCTGGTAGAGTCGTATAAGAACAGAATTTTCTGGTTGTTTCTTGTTCATGAATGTAAAATATACTTCAAATATATTACCAAAACTGTACGCTAATATTTCTATGGAAATTTAGAATTTTTGTAATTCTAATTTCTTGATTTTTTTCATAACAGTCACACAATGTTTTGGCAAAAAAACCCATTTAATAGAGAGGAATGTGATTCTCATAAAGTTATGTCTTGCCCGGTGTCACTCAGCCAGTAATTGGTATAATCAGAAATACACTTAGGTCTTATGGTTCCAATTCATGTCTTTCCATTTCATCACATACCATTAAATTATCTTTACCCACAACCTCCCATAACCATTCTATTTCCTGTGTACAAAAGGCACCAAATCAATCCTATGAGAACAACACATGAGAAACACAATCTCTTAAAAGTGCTCGCTGTCCCTCAGCAATTAAAGAACCCAGTGGGCCTTCAGAGTCTAATAACTTGTTCATTAGTTATATCACCAGGCATTTTGAAGGTATGCAAGGTCACAAACACTTACAAAATACATGATACCAAGCCCAGAAAATAATCAGGAAGTTTCTTTGGTGTGGGAGAAATTCTACATACTTCTCTCTCAGTATAAACACACACATACATTTGTCGTTTATATTCTCTTGAATATCTTAACAAATCTTCATGTTTTTGAAAGCTTATAATGAATTCTGTAGAGAGAGACATTTATGTAGTGTATTATGGTTTATAGAGCATTTTTAAATGCATAATTTATTTGATCATCCCACCAAAGTTGTGAGGTAAGTAGGATTATAGACATAAAACTGAAGCTCAGAGAAATTAGGAGATTTTCTCAAGTGTAGACAATCCTCAGGTGCAGGAGGTAGCTCAGCTCAGAACATTAAAGCTGGAAGGGGTTTCCTGAGATAACAAGTAGGGCAACATCTCCTAGCATGTTCTGTGCCATGCTGGTCTTGTGTGATGCTCAATAAAAATTGTCCAGTGCTTAAATAAATTTAAGAAACACTGCATATTGTTAAACAATAAACTCTGTTGGAAAATGCTGACAAAGAGTAGCATTATGTAAACAAGGTATCTTATTTTCAAAAATATGAAACACATACTTAAGATCATAAGATTGCATATATCAGAATCATAAATGGAACCCAAATCTCCAAATCTCAGTGCAATGCTCTTTCTAATGCCTCTTACAGCTCTCCATATTCAAATGCTTACCTATTCTAGATAAAATAATTTTGTCAGACTTTATATTCAAACCAGAGGCATGATTTGAATAAAAATCTTACAAAAAAGAAAAAAGACTGTCCTTAGTTCTTAATTTACCTTTGTGCCACCAAAGTCATCTTGATAATGATAATAGCTACCATTCCTGAACACCAAAATTATAAATAATTTTTAAAGCTCTTAACAGACTTGCAAGTTAAATGCTTTTACAGATGAAAACATTGAGGCTCGGAAAAATAATTTAAGGAAGATCACTCATTTATTAAAAAGGAAAACTATGATTGAAATTTTAATCTATCTGCTGGCCAAGTCTTTAAAAAAACAATCCTGAGGGTCCTGTTTCTTTTGAAAGAGATCCTTGAGTTTTGACCATCCTTCCTCTTGAATCATGACTACTACAGTGAATTTTAAAGAGCAAGAAAGTCATATAGACAGAAACTAAACAATAAAACCTAAACATAGACTTAGTAAACTGGCCATAAACACAGAGTGTTCAAGGAAAGAAAAAGTAGGTTAGATATAATTGCAATGGAGTCCATATGCATTCTCTTTTTAAAACCTCCAATTCTGTAATAAGTATTTTTAAAATAGGACCAAAACCCAGAAGCACTCTTTAACTTTCTTTACTACTAAAAACCAAATGAGCAACCATTGGCACATTAGTGAGTCTTGTCAGATCAGAATTTCAGGTCAAATGGAGACTTAGAAAACTAGGGCAATTGCTAGGACTTAATCCATCTTCAGCATCCCAACAATTAGTCCAGCCTCTGCTGAACACCATGGAGGGCATCTTAATAGCCCTGAAGGGAAACCATCTTCTTATTGTACAACACCAACTGTAGGAAGTTACCTGACCAGATTGCATGCCACTCAAAAGCAGGACCCATTTCTGTCTTGTTGAAAGTACATCCCTAGTGATTAGCAAAATGGAGTCCATCTCTGAGTATTTTTTTTTGAATGATTGAATGAAACAGACATGAAATTTCCTTCTTAAAATGTTTATCTTGTTATTCTAAAATCTGTTCTCTGGGCAAAAGTTAAATGATTTTTCCAGAGGGCATCCAATGGGCAGGGCTCTCGAGAAACAAAATAAAATGTAGAATCATTTTTTAAAAATTGAAATGTCACTTAAATACCATTAATTTTACCCATTTAAAATGTACAATTTAGTGTTTTTTAGTATATATACTAAGTTGTGCAACCATCCCACTTTCTAATTCTAGAACATTTTTTATCAGTCCCCAAACAAATACTGCATTCCTATTCCTACTTTTACCCCAGCGATTACTGGTAAGTATTTTCTGCTCTGTGATGTTCCCTATTCTGTACATTCTATATGAATGGAATCATGTGATATGTGGTCTTTTTTTCCTGGGTTCTTCACTTAGCATAAAGTAGTCAAGATTTTTGCATGTTGTTACACATATCAATGCCTCCTTCCATTGATGGCTGAATGACTTATGGTGTGGACATACCCCAATTGCTTATCCATTTATTAGTTAGTGGGCATTTGGATTGTCTTCACTCTTTGCATGGTACTGCTATGAACTTTCTTGTATAATATTTGTGTGAATATTTTTTTAATGTTCTTCAGAATATACCTAGGATTAGCATTGCAAGGCTATATGGTAGCTATGTTTGACATTCTGAGGAGCTGTCCAACTACTTAACAAAGTAATGGCATCATTTTACAATACAATGCATGAGAAGGGTGCCAATTTCTTCTCATCAATATTTGTTGCTTTCCTATGGGGGGGATTACAGACATCTTAATGGATGTAAAATGGTATCTAACAGGGTTTTTAATGTGCATTTTCTTGATTATTAATGGTATTCAGCATCTTTTCATTTATTTGTTGGCCATTTGTATACCTTCTTGGGAAAAATGTCTATTTAGATCCTTTGTCTATTTTTTCAAAATTGGGTTGTCTTTTTATTATTGAGTTATTAAAACTCTTTATGTTTTGTGGATACTTGTCCCTTGTCAGATATATAATTTTTAAATATTCTATTCTATGACTTTTTACTTTCTTGATGGTCTCATTTGAAACATAAATATTTTTTTATTTTGATGAAATTTAATTTATCAATTATTTTTCTCAAAAACTCTGTAAGAAACGTGCCTAATCAAAGGCATAAAAATTTGCTCATATTTTCTTTTAAAAGTTTTATAGTTTTGTGTCTTACATTTTTCTATGATTCATTTTGAGTTTGTGCATATGGCATGAATAGGGTTCAACTTCACTTTTTTACATGTGGCTATCTATATGTTCCATCAGTAATTGTTGGAAATCCTATCCTTTCCCCCATTGAATTGTCTTTATCCTTACATTTTTGTCAAAAAAAAAATCAATGGACTGAATATTAGAATTTATTTCTGAGCTCTTAATTCTACTGTATTATTCTGAATATGGAATATTATAGCCTTTTTAAAGTGCCACACTGTTTTGAGTACTGTAGATCTTTAATGAGTCTTGAAATTGGAAATTTGCAATACTTTTGTTCTTTTTCAACATGATTTAGAATAGTATTGGTCCTTTTAATTTCCACATGAATTTTTAAAAGTTTGTCAATTTTTATTAAAAAAAAAGACATTTAGGGTATTATATCAAATAACAAAGCTTCCACACAGCAAAGGAAACAATGACAGAGTAAGAGACAACCTTTAACAACTATTCATCTGAAGAGAATTAATATCAAAAATATATTTTTTAAAATTACCAACAAAATAACAAGTAATCCAATTGTAAAATGGGCATAATCTTAATATACATTTCTCAAAAGAAGAAATACAAATGATCAATATGGTGAAATGCAGTGCCATCAGAATTAAGTATTTAGTTTAATGCTATATATTATTTGCATTGATTGTTGTTACTATTTGTCTTCCCCCAAACTGTAAGGTAACCAGAAATCTTCAGAGACACTAGAAGTTCATAGGATAGAAACTCTGCCACCTCAGATTCATACTGATAAATGGGAAGACATACAAATGGAAATTTGCAAAATTTGTTCTTTTTCAAGATGGTTTTGAATAGCCTTGATCCTTTTAATTTCCACATAAATTTTTAAATGTTTGTCAATTTTTATTAAAAAAGACATCTAGCATATTATATCAAATAATAAATCTTCCACATAGCAAAGAAAACAATTGTCAGATTAAGAGATAACCTTTGACAGCTATTGAGTTGTCTTTTATTATTGAATTATTAGATCTCTTTATGTTTTATGGATACTTGTCCCTTGTCAGATATATAATGATATTTGACAAAATAATATGAAAAAGCAAGGGAATAAGCCATCCCAAAGAAATCAAAATACCTCAGTAACAGACCAATGACAGCATAGTGGAGGAAATATCAAAGAAAAAATTTAGAAAGTTCATAGTTAAACTAATCTGAAAGGCAAAAGACAATGTAAAGAGTGAAATCAGAGAAACTACAGAAAATGAAAGATCATATTAATAAAGAGAACCAAATAGAAATCCTCAAAATAAAATAAATAATAAACCAAATTAAAAATTCAATGGAAAGCATCACCAGCAGACTAGAGACCATTTGGAAAACAGAGTTTCAGACATGAAGACAAAATATAGAATCTGGAAGATAAAGTTGACCATGGAGAAAAGATGATAAGAGACCACGAAAAGAACTTCCAAGAAATACGGGATAACATGAAAAGACCAAACTGAAGATTTATCAGGATAGATGCAGGCTCAGTGATAATGCACAATCTTTTCAATGAAATAGCATCTGAAAATTTCCCAGACCTTAAGAATGAAATGGAAAATTAAATATAAGAGGCATACAGAACCCCAAATATACAAAATTAAAACAGATCCACACCAAGGTACATTATTATGAAAATGCCTAACATACAGAATAAAGATAGAATTTTAAAGGTTGCCAGAGGAAAAAGACATCATATTTAAAGGGAAACTAATTCATATCTCAGCTGATTTCTCAACCCAGACACTCAAAGTAGGAGGTCTTGGAACAATATATACCAATCTTTGAAAGTAAATGAATGCCAACCAAGGAAACTATACCCAGCAAAATTAAGCTTTAGATTTGATGATTAAATAAAAAACTTTCATGATAAACCAAAATTGAAAAATTCATAATGAGAAAGCCTGCAGTACAAAAAATATTCATTAAAATACTTCATGAAGAAGAAATAAAAAATAAAATTGAAAACCAGCAGAAGGAAGAATTACACTAGAAGAATAGTCAGTCAAAGGAGAAAATCCTACAAATTAAAAAACAAAGATTATCAAAATGACAGGGAACAAAAATTATCTCTAAATAATTGAGTATAAACAGCCTAAATTCATCAATCAAAAGACATAGACTGGCAAAATGGATTAAGAAACAAGACCCAGTAAGATGCTGACTCCAAGAGAATCACCTCATAGGCAAAGACATCACAGACTGAATATGAAAGAATAGGAAAAAAAATATATCATTAACATAAATCTCATAAACACACAGGGGTTTTTATCCTCATATCAGATATAATGAACTTTGAGCCAAAGTCAATCAGAAGAGACAAAAAAGGACATTTCATACTGCTTAAGGGAATTATACTTCAAAAAGCATAACAATTATAAATATTTATGCCCCAAACAATGGAACATCTACTATGTCAAACAAACCCTTCTCAATTTCAAGGACAAATAGACCACAACACAATAATACTGGGTGGTGTTAACCTGCCTCTCCCTTCATTGGGTAGATCTTGCAAACAAAACTGCTGGGAGCCATTAGCCAAGTAGGTATGACAATTTCCTTGCCAGCGTACCCCATGTTGCTGACATGTTGCAGCGACATTGAATGTAGGTGACCTTGCTCAAGGACCAAGGCAGATTAGGGTGTTCCCGGTTTTAAGATAATCCTGTTTAGGGCGTTCCCAGTTTAGGTTCCAGGTTTAAGGTTTAAGATTATTCCTGCTGGGAATAGGGCGTATCCTGCTGCCTGAGTTCCCCTTGAGTTCTCACAGGATTCAGACAGTTTTTTGGGAGAGAGAAGCCCAGTGGAGGTGAATTTGGGCAGAGAACGTGGATTTGGGCAGAGAACGTGGATTTGGGCAGAGAACGTGGATTTCCCCAGAACGTGTTTGTAGAGTGCCGGTGTGAGTTCGGGAATAAAGAGTTGCTGTTTGAATCTACAAGCTGTGTGGTGGCTCGTGATTGTGTGCCCAGCCAGACTGCGGCATCTGTGCCCAGCCAGACTGTGGCATTTGGCGGCTCGTACGGGGAACTTCTGAAGCTTGGAGGTAAGTGAAATTGCTCGCCCCTGAGGAAGAGCGAAAGAATGGGTGACCAATTCAAAAAACAATGTGTTATTGTTTTGATTTATCTTGTTTTTGTTTCAAGCTGCCTATCCCTAGAAATTTCTCAGGCAAACTGGAAAAAATGGTTGACTAAAGGTTTGAAGTTTGTCGGCCCTGAGGAAGAGAAAATTGATACAATGATTTTTTATTCCGTTTTTGTTTCATTCAGTTTCGGCTTTGTTTTGTGCTATCTTATTGGGTTGCGTTATCTTTATAGTAGATTAGAAATAAGTAAAAAACAAACCGAAAAGATGTTAAGTAAATTGTTAGAGGTTCAGACCATGGAGAAAGACATTTTAGATCAAGCAAAAGAGAAGGTCTCTCGAGCTAGTCAGACAGAGGAAGAAAATTTAAAGGAAAAGGGGTTGTTAGGAAAAAGGACACAACAGGAGGCTGTTAGTAACTCCGTTTTATCACAAGAGGGCGTAATTCAACCAACAGCCCCACCGATGGAGACAGCTAAGTGGCCCTCAAACCCCGTAGTTGATAAATGGGATCCTGAGACAGGACCTCAAAGATTAGCATGCCCTGTACTTGAACAGGCAGGAGGGCAGCGAATTCACCGTGCATTAGATTTTAAAACAGTGAAGCAGTTAAAGGAGGCTGTAACAACCTATGGTCCCCAAGCTCCCTTCACGGTAAGCATGGTTGAGTCCATTACTAACTTGGACATGACGCCAGCAGATTGGGCTAGCATGTGTAAATCTGTACTAAATGGAGGACAATATTTGCTATGGAAGGTTGCCAATGAGGAATTTTGCACGGAGACAGCTAGGCGAAATGCAGCAGCCGGTTACCCTCAAAGAAATCTAGATATGTTGTTAGGAAAAGGACCTTATGAGGGTCAACGGCAACAAATTGAATATGATCCTGCTATATATGCACAAATTGCTGCAGACGCAGTTAGGGCATGGAAGACTTTACAAGGACATGGAGATTTACAAGGTCAGCTATCTAAGGTAATACAGAGAGCTAATGAACCTTACGCTGACTTTGTAGATAGGCTAATTCAAACGGCTGCCAAAATTTTTGGGGATACAGAACAAGCAATGCCATTAATAAAACAACTGGCTTATGACCAAGCAAATCGTTGCTGCAGAGAGGTTATTAGACCATGGAGACATGAAGATTTAAACACATATATTAAATTATGTAGAGATATTAATGAACAAGGGCAAGTCTTGGCAGCTGCAGTACAACAGGCTTTAGATGCCAGGCCAAAAACATGCTATGATTGTGAACAAACAGGACATTTTAAAAGAAATTGCCCCATAGGAGGAGGGTTTAACAAAAGTAGGTATCAAAGGAATAGAATACCTGGTATTTGCCCACGATGCCGTAGAGGGAGACATTGGGCTAATGAATGCCGTTCTCAAACCACCATAGAAGGTACTCCCTTATCAAAAAAAGGACAAAGACCAGGTATTTATCCAAGATATCGTGGAGAAAGGCATCAGGCTCCATTGCCAAAAAACGGACAGGGGGGCCCAATGCTCCAGGGCCCACAACCACAAATATACGGGGCAGTGGAGGATCCCAGCAACACCATCAGGGTAGTGCCCAGGACACATTGTCCATTAAATCCCTCATCAGACAAACCCGAGGGAGCGCAGGGTTGGACATCTGCGCCTCTGCCAGAGCAGTATTAACTCCAGAGATGGGAGTTCAAATCATTCCCACAGGAGTAAAAGGACCTCTTCCCCAAGGAACAGTAGGCTTATTATTGGGACGTAGTTCATCTACATTAAAAGGACTTATGATAAGTCCTGGGGTAATTGATCCCGATTATGTAGGTGAAATAAAAATTATAGCTAGTTCTCCAAGAGGTATATCAGTAATTTCACCTGGAGATAGAATAGCACAGTTGTTAATAATACCCAGCCTACATAATAAATTTCCTAGTCATAGTGTAGAAAGAGGTTCCAGGGGATTAGGCTCCACAGGTGTAGATTGGGCTATGTTGTCTTTAAATTTAGATTCTCGCCCAATGCTAAAACTAAATATTCAAGGTCATGAGTTTAATGGGCTACTGGACACAGGAGCTGACCTTAGCATCATATCTCATCAAGAATGGCCAAAACATTGGCCATTACAACAAGCCACTCAAACGCTTCGAGGCCTAGGAGTGGCGACTAATCCCCATAGAAGTTCTATGATATTAGATTGGAAGGATCCTGAAGGATGTGAAGGAACTATACAGCCATATGTATTGGATCATCTTCCTATAAATTTATGGGGACGAGATGTCCTAGATCAATTAGGTTTGACGTTAACAAATAACATCAATCCTAATGCGCCCACTACTAGGGCTAGACAAGGCTTTAGGAAAGAAAAAAGATTAGGAAAACAAGGGCAAGGTATAGCAGCACCAGTACAAATAGATCAAGGAACAGACAGACATGGGTTGGATTTTCAGAAAGGGCCACTGAGACAATCAAAATTACTTGGAAATCAGAAAGACCAGTGTGGGTTCCTCAGTGGCCCCTGACTAAAGAAAAGACACAAGTAGCCCATGATCTGGTCAAACAACAATTAGCGGAAGGACATATACAACCTTCCATATCTCCCCATAATACTCCCATTTTTGTCATCAAAAAGAAGTCTGGTAAATGGAGATTATTGCAAGATTTAAGAGCCATTAATAATGAGATGGTTATTATGGGACCTGCTCAATCAGGGATTCCTCAATTGTCTGCTTTGCCAAAAACTTGGCATGTTTTAGCTATAGATATTAAAGATTGTTTTTTTTCAATTCCAATTCATCCCAAGGATAGTCCACGTTTTGCATTTACTATCCCTGCATTAAATCATGAAGGTCCTGATCAGAGATATGAATGGAAAGTACTCCCTCAAGGGATGGCTAACAGTCCAACTATGTGTCAAATATATGTTAACAAAGCAATCCAGCCACTTAGAAATCAAAATCCTGAACTACAAATATTTCACTATATGGATGATGTATTATTGGCACATAAAGATAAAAACATATTGCTGGAATGTTATGCCACACTTACAAACTTATTAAAAAATTATAATCTAGAGATAGCAATAGATAAAGTACAATTAAATTTTCCAATTAATTATTTAGGAGTTCTATTATCCTCAACCATGGTCCGTCCACCAAAAATTCAAATACGAGTAGATCAACTCAAATCACTTAACGACTTTCAAAAGTTATTGGGAGACATAAATTGGATAAGGCCTTATCTAGGTATACCAACAGGAGAATTGGGACCTTTATTTGATATTCTAAAAGGTCCATCAGATCCAAATTCACCCCGCATGTTAACTCTTAAAGCAAGAAAGGCATTAAAAATTATTGAAACATATATGGAAAATATGCATTTGGATAGAATTGATATAAGTTTGCCTTTATTATTTATTGTACTACCAACAAAAAATATTCCTACAGGAGTATTTTGGCAAGAAGGTCCATTATTGTGGATACATTTATCTTATTCTCCTAACACTATTCTTACTAGGTATCCTGAGGCTGTAGGACAATTAATACTCAAAGGAATAAAAGCAGCAAAGGGAGTGTTTGGAATTTCTCCCAATAAAATTATTACTCCATATACTATGGATCAAATTGATGAGTTAGCTAATGAGTTAAATACTTGGGCAATAATCATGTGTAAATCTAATGTTTCATTTGATAATCATTTACCATCTAATCCTTTGTTGTCTTTTTGGTCTAAGCATCCTGTAGTTTTTCCTAAAATGACAAGAAAAACACCTATCATGAATGCTCCAAATATATTCACTGATGGGTCTAATAATGGTACAGCAGCAGTAGTTACCCCAGATCAAACTTTTACATTTTTAGTACCCAAACAATCAGCTCAAAAGGTAGAGCTTAATGCAGTTTTACAAGCTTTTTTGATGTTTAAAGATTCTGTATTTAATTTATTTTCTGATAGTCAGTATGTAGTTAATGCTATAGTATCTCTTGAAGATGCTGGTAGGATTTCCCCTTCTTCTACTGTTTTCTCTTTGTTTTCCACTATACAAAGTCTAATCTGGGACAGAAAAGATCCATTCTTCATAGGACATATTAGGGCACATACAGGATTGCCTGGAGCCCTTAGTTTAGGCAATGATTTAGCAGATAAAACTACACATGACATACATATTTTCTCTACATTTGAAGAAGCTACAAATTTTCATAAAAGGTTTCATGTTAATGCTAATACTTTACAAAAGCGTTTTAAAATAACTAAGGAACAAGCCAGACATATAATAAAACAATGTCAAAATTGTGTGACATTTTTACCACAAGTTAATCTTGGAGTCAATCCTAGAGGACTGATACCTAACCATATTTGGCAGATGGACGTCACACACTTGCCAGAATTTGGAAAATTAAAATATTTACACGTTACAGTTGATACTTCTTCTGGATTTTTGATGGGCTCCCTTCATGCCGGAGAAAAAACTAAAGATGTTATAGCTCATTGCTTACAAAATTTTGCCACTGTGGGCGTTCCTAAACAGTTAAAAACCGATAATGGTCCTGGCTATACCTCTACCTCTTTTAAACAATTTTGCTCATCATTTGGCATTACTCACATAACAGGAATTCCATACAACCCACAAGGACAAGGCATAGTTGAAAGAGCTCATCAAACTATTAAAATGTACTTATTAAAACAAAAGGAGGGAATTGGAAAGGGGTATATATCCCCCAAAGATAAACTGAAAATAACCCTTTTTACTCTAAACTTTTTAAATTTGGATTCATCAGGGCTTAGTGCTGCGGAAAGACATTTGTATCCAAAAAATGTACATAAGCCTAAGGTACTTTGGAAAGATATTCTAACAGGACAATGGAAAGGTCCTGACCCAGTGATAGTCTGGAGTCGGGGCTCTGTTTGTGTTTTTCCACAGGAAGAACAGCAGCCGATTTGGATTCCAGAGAGACTAACTAAAACAGCTCCTACAGAACAAAAGGAAGATGATTCCACTCAAATCCATAACAGCTGATATCCAGATCTCCAGCTTGTCTATTCTTACATCTGTGACAGTGATTAACCAGGATGTTTTTTTTCAATATCTATTTTATTATTGCTTTTTCCCACATCATAAAGTTCTATTTTATTTTTGAGCTCATACAGACCTAGGTTAATGTTTTTTCTGATCAGTTTTTTTGACTGTGGAGTTTTTGAACATTGCAATGGAGATTTCACCTAGGTAAAGCTACAAGGCCTTTACTATTGTCTTATGTGTTATATGTTACGTGTGCACACTTCTGTTTTGTGTTGTATGTCTGTATGTGCGTATGTCCATATTTCACATATGAGGGGCGCTCATGCACATGGATCCAAAAAAATTTTTTTTTATTATTATTCACGTGATTTTAATAGTTTAATTTAATTTGGGTAAACAGCTGTTGAGGATTGTTTTAATATATGAACAAATAGAAGGTTAACAGATCTGTTTGTTTACTTTCACCTTTCCTTTTCATTATATTTAATAATTCTGTTCAGGATAATGTAAATTGTTCTAAATATTGTTCTCTTAGTACCTGTTGAAATGTTACATATTTTTTTTTAGCATCATTGTCAAAATTCCTATTTTCATCCCAGTGCCGGTGAAGACAAAGATAAAACCAAACTACAACTTCTTCGAGAGTTATCACAACAAACCGTGTAAACTGATACATCAATGATTTATAACTCAACAAGTAATGCTCAATCAATGAGTCGATTTATTTTGGAAGGATATGGACATATTGATAGATTCCTCTGCTTTGAACTGCTTACAGAACTTGCCTGGACTATGTATCACTTGTATGCTTTATTTTGGGAGGATATGGACATATTGATAGATTCCTCTGCTTTGAACTGCTTACAGAATTTGCCTGGACTATGTATCACTTGTATGCTTTGTGATCTATTTGTTGATGCAGCGAATTATGGTAGTGCTAGCGTATCTTTGCTGATGTGTCACCAGTGATGTAATTTTTCCTAGGAGCCGTTAATTGACTTGGTGTCATGACATTTCTGTATCCTCCTCCCTTCTACTAGTGATGGTCTAATTTTGGGGGCCAACAGAGGTGAGGTAAAGAACCTCACCCCCCCACCGACACCAAGGGCCAAATTTGGGGGCCAACAGAGGTGAGGCAAAGAACCTCACCCCCCCACTGGTACATAGGCCTATCCACAAGTATGGCTATATGCTGGACCGGTAGTCAGTGACGGGTATGATCTAATTGCAGTGGTATCAACCTAAGACAGGAGGCTGACGCCTAAAAGTCAGTTTTCCGATGACGGGTAAGAACCATATGTTGAATTGGACAAACCTAACAGGCACGGTCCCTAGCCACATTGCTTGTTGTTTAATTAATCAGAAGGGGGGAGATGCTGGGAGCCATTAGCCAAGTAGGTATGACAATTTCCTTGCCAGCGTACCCCATGTTGCTGACATGTTGCAGCGACATTGAATGTAGGTGACCTTGCTCAAGGACCAAGGCAGATTAGGGTGTTCCCGGTTTTAAGATAATCCTGTTTAGGGCGTTCCCAGTTTAGGTTCCAGGTTTAAGGTTTAAGATTATTCCTGCTGGGAATAGGGCGTATCCTGCTGCCTGAGTTCCCCTTGAGTTCTCACAGGATTCAGAGAGTTTTTTGGGAGAGAGAAGCCCAGTGGAGGTGAATTTGGGCAGAGAACGTGGATTTGGGCAGAGAACGTGGATTTGGGCAGAGAACGTGGATTTCCCCAGAACGTGTTTGTAGAGTGCCGGTGTGAGTTCGGGAATAAAGAGTTGCTGTTTGAATCTACAAGCTGTGTGGTGGCTCGTGATTGTGTGCCCAGCCAGACTGCGGCATCTGTGCCCAGCCAGACTGTGGCACAAAACTAAATAAATAAGCTATACAACTAAAAAATAAAATTAACAATCCAAACTTAACAGACATATATAGAATATTTCATCCATCACTTTCTTCTCAGCTGTACATGGATCATTTTTTAAAAATAGAACATTTCTTGGGCCACAAAGAAAGTCTTAGCAAATACAAAAATATGTATATACAGAGAGAGAATACCTTGTACTCTCTCAGATCATAATGAAATAAAATTAAAAATCAATGATAATATAAAAAATAGAAGCTACTCTTAACTCCTGAAGCCTGAGTAATACACTATTGAATGATGAATGGATAGCAGAAGGAATGAGGGGTGAAATTAAAAAAAAAAAAACACTTAGAGGTAAGTGAGAATAGTGATACAACATATGAAAATCTCTGGGATACTATGAAGGTGGTTCTAAGAGGTAAATTCATAGCATTGAGCTCTATCATTAAAAGAACAACACTAATTGAATAATCTAACATTACATCTCAAGGCCCTTGATAAAGAAGTACAAATCAACACCAAAAGCAGTAGAAGACAGGAAATAATTACAATCAGAGCCCAAATCAATAAACTTTAAATAAAAAGCAGTTCAAAAAAATCAACAAAAGTTTGTCCCTTGGTTAAAAAAAACAACAAAATTCATAAATCCCTCTCCTGACACCTTGGATACATTTATTAAAGAAGGAAAATTCAGACTATAGACCAGCATTAAGAGATCCGTAGTGGGATTCAGGGAGGGATTGTGCTGGGAGCTTGGAGGAGGTAGTCAGGATGAAGACAAGCGGCTCTCCCTGCAGGGAGCAAGACTAGGCTGGCCCTCTGACACCCCACTCTGCTCCTTTTGTTCTCTATTCTGGCATTTTGCTCACTCTTCCTCCTCTCTGACACTTTCCTGCTAATCTCTGCCTACAGAAAGCCACTCTCTCTTCCTGGGCTGCACCCTCTTGCTTTTACAAATGCTTGACCTTTTCCCTGTAATTTCCTTCACTCCTTCCCATAGGGACATTCCATTCATTGTTTAAGACCTCACATAAACGTCTCCTCCTTACCCACCCTCCCTATATGAAAGAATCACTCCCTTCTTTGTTTTTTCATAATATTTTTCTAATCCTCATTTAACCAAGAAGTCCTGAAGCAGTGTTTCTCAATCTTTGATGTACAAAAGATTCTTTAGAACACTGACTATTCACATTCCCAAGCCCCATATACAAAAATACTGATCCAAAGAGTCTGTGGTGAAATTCACAAATCAAAACAAAAGGTGATTGATTATAATGCAGGTGGTACATGAATCACATTTAAGGAAAGAGAATTCTCTAACTCATTCCCTATTAGACTTCCTAGCAGAGATTGTGTTTAATAAATGTTTATTGAATTAAATTAGTAGTTTTTCTCCAGATGGCAACCAAAAAAATATTTTGAAAGATATGAAAATCTACTCTATCCACTCATGTTACCCAAACTTTATTGATAATCAGAATCACCAGGGGAGAATTTTTAAACCAGCAACAACACTAAGCTAGGCAATACTAATAGGGTTTACTCCATGTGGCTCCAACCAGACCTGTTGAATGGAAGCCCCATCCCTATACAAGTCATCCACAAATCCAGCAACTGGCCTTTTCCTTCTCTTAAATAACCTCCTTAAAGAGTCTGAAATTATTTTTAATTTGCACTAAGTGGTCTCTAAATGCATAAAACCTAAAGGATGTGATTCAAATGTGTCACTGACACAGTTTGGAGGCATAATATTCCAGGCAAAAACAGCAGCATAATATTTCAAGAAACATTTTTGTAGACCCTTAAGAAAGTTTTAAACACATTCAGAAACTTGTTTCTTCACAACTGATGTCAATGTGTCACCAATATCTTTACTATGTTGATAGAAAGAAAACAATGAACGAAACTGAATCCTGTTTGGGACATATTTATTGAATGAAATCAAATACAACTGAAATTCTCTAGGCAAATCAAATATTCTTCCCATTGTGTCTGCACATCTTTGAAATGAGTTGAAGTTTCCAACATTTTGAAGTTCCAATGTTAAATCCTAGGCTGTGTCTTAAACAATGTGTTGTCAGACCATAGCTCCTGCTCCTCTATTTAGAAAACACAGCCACCACTTCATTCAGATAACCTGCTTTCCACTGTGAGAGAAAACAGTGATTCTGCTTTTATTTTTTTTTTAACCCATATTATAGAAAACGTTTGAGAATATGTCAGGAAAAGAAGTCAGATTATAAAAGAAACCTATCTAGAAACACTAGACCCAATTTCATTTCCTTTCTAGCTCTAAGATTAGTATAATTTAAAAGGTTAGAATATAGAAGGAAAAAAACAAAAAGATGGCAGAGGCCTTATCAACACTATAAGGAAAGTGTTCTCAGACTTTCTCTGACCTCAACCCAGATTCATGGGCCTAGACACTGATGAGATTGCCTGAGAAGTGGGCAAATTCCTCTCCATCACCCACAGATGTCACAACTGAAGCTGCTGTATTTATGATTTCAGTGTCCAGTTGAGAACTGCTGCAGAAGAAAGGAAGGAAAGGCCTTCATTCTAAGCCCACTGAATATCCATCTTTCTATGTGCCACTCAAAGTAGATTCAAGTTCCTTTAATTCACAATCTCCATTAACCATAAAAGAGCTCAGTAGCTATTTTATGCCATACCGAGTCTAGGATAATATGGCACTTTTACCCATAATTTGAAGCATAGGTAAACTCAGTACAAGTTTCATTGAACAGCCAGGTTCTGAGCTTCACAGAGGGACTTCTCTCCTCTCCTATGCTTTTGTTGCATTTTTTAAATTTTGAAATTATTTAAAATGTTCAGAAAAGTTCACAGAAATATCATAAAGAACTCTTAGGTACCCATCACTCAATTTTGTCATTTGTCAAAATCATCAGTTGTTTTTATTATCCTCCTTCCACTCGTACCCCAAACACTTCAGGGTATATTTTCTAAAACATCAGGAAATTGAACCATTGTAGTGTGCTATTTTCTAACCTTTAGTTTTTGTTTGAATTTCTCCAATTTTCTCAATAAAGTCCTTTATAGATTCGTTTGTGGTTCAAAATCAATTTCAGGACACTCTTTGTATTTAGTTTTCACATCTCCTTAGCCTCCTTTAATGTGGAACGAATCTTTAGCCTCTGTCTTTAAAGAGACTCACATTGTTAACCTCTTTTTTTAAAGAGATAAGAAAGATGGAAATGTATAGTTACACTCAGTAAATTTGGTCAATTCAACTTATTGTTAAGTGTTTTATGTCCCTAAGATCTCGTATCTACAGTATAAAACAATATCAAACAAAACAAATGTTACATTTATCAATATTCAATATCAATAAGCTGGTTACATTTATCAATATCTTTTAAAGTCCAGAGATTTTAAAGATTAGATTTTCAAAAGGCTCTCCCTGAGGTTAAATTGACTGGTTGTTTTCTTTGTTGCCTGGAGATTGAATTTATTGATCTAATTTTCATTGTTTTATAATTTATGCAGAGGAAAGATGAAACAAAAGAGAGTAGGAATAAAAATATCACATATACTCAAAGTAGCTAGATTTCAAGGGCATTTGATATCTGGATTAGAAAGAAAATGTATAAGATTAAGAAGAACAAGGAAAAATGCTTCTTAAAATATTTAAAGGAGCAAAAATAAAGTCCAAATATTAAGCTAGCTTCTTGATTTAATGGCAGGTTCTTAAAATAAATGTCTAATAGATGAATAAAAGAGCTATGAGAACTACTCAGAGCTATGAGAACTACTCAGATACACTGAAACCTCGTACATGTAGGAATAAGATACCCTAAAACCTTGTACATGTTGCCGCAGTCCAGCTGCAGCAAAATAACCGGGGGGGTGACGAACAACTTGTGTAGATTGATACAGCAGGAGTGGAAGCCGTTTATTGCAGGACAGGAGCAGTATTTATACATTCCACACAGCTTATCTAATTAGCATAAACTCGATACAGCACTGAACCAATAAGAAATCTCTACACTTAATGGCTCGCTTTTGTTACTTTTCAAACCACTCCCTCTGGCATTTTGCCAGGCACCATCCAGACTTGTTTACGAACTTTAACATTCCCCTGGCAAAATGCCAGGTGTTATTTTGACTTGTTTACAGACTCCAACACATGTAGCAGACACTATCAGTGTCCCACCATGCATCCTTGACCTAGAGATCACCCATGGCTTTGGAGGATAATTTCCATGTATACAAGTGGCTTTCTCTTCAGGCCCCTGAATTCTCATTGCCTAAGGATCATCTGTACCTACATTCAGGACTGGCAAGAAATATGAGCAAGTGAACAGCCCCAGGAGCAAGCCTTCTGCAACAAGGAGTGGGCATTGTGGATATATATGCTGTTGGAGCATCCCACTCATGTGGTATGTGAGCCTCATGCAGTGCCTGGCACAAGTTAATGGCCCAGTTGCAAAAATGTTACTGATTGGGACTTGGGGGAAAAGCCTTTCCCAGTGCAATGATTCAGACTTGAATCACTTGAAAAATATGTAGAAAATAATATATACAAGGTCAATAAAATAGGCTGTTTATACTAGGTGTGCTGGTGCTCTATATAATTATGATTAACTTAGGGAGATTAACAAACAGAATATGTATGCATCTACATGGACATACATAAATGCCGGAAAGCCTCTTTGGTCATTTACAAAGAGGCCCTTATCTCCTGCAGACAGCATAAAATTTAGGATATGATAGTCAGGATTACAAAGTTTCAAAGACATCAGTAGGATCAACTAATGCAAGCGTGTTAAAGTAAAAATAGAAGCCCATATGGGAAGACCTGGAATCCTGAACCATATGACAGGGACATCTGTGGATATTCCTGAAGGATATGGCCCTTTAAAATCCCCTTATTCCTCAGAGTCTGCAGAGGTTGCCTATTTTCCCTCATCAGACACTAGCATTCCCCTCTCCAAGAAGATACTACAGATTTCTCTCCTGTATAAAGAAACAGATACCCACATCAAAAGCTGTCCCTACCTCCTTTTCTCATTGCCAAGCCAATCTCTAGATAAAATCCCAACACATTCCAGCTTGGGATCTGAGTTTGATAATGGAAGAAGTATATATCATATAAAACTACAAGAATTTTATCTCGCATGTACCAGCGGAAGCCAGAGGATTATCCACTGGATTGCATGTCAATGGCTTTGATCTAGAGATCAGAATATAAACTGACTCGATTTGAGGATACCATCTTGAGATATGAAATATAACTCCCTGTCAGAGATTCTAGAAGAGAGGGAAAACTCAGTATGAGTGTGGCTCTTCCAATCTAGGAGAAAGCAATGGCCCAGGCTGAATGAAATTGAAATGACCGAGTTGCCAAGGCAGGTAATAGAGAAGGGAGTAAAAGATTCAGAGAACGGGGCGTGCTAGAATTGATCTCTTTATGAACCCAGAAGAGCCTCCGAGGAATATGTTCTGCAAAAGGGCCCAGAGGATGACATTTCCTGAGACCATCGGAAATGTCATTGGTGAGAGGGTCACTAGCATCACTAGGAAATTCAGTGGTGGCCAGGAATGATGACAAGAGAAACAGTCACAGAGTCCACATCATTAGTACCATGAAATGTTGAGGCCCCAAAGAAACAGGACAGCTGGTGGCACTTAACCACCAGAAGCCAGGGACTAGATCAGAGAAGTTTGACACAGCTTGACTTGGTGTGCAGATAATGAATGGGACACAGCATCTCAATAAAGCTGCTGCTTAGTATATTCAATCAAAATAAATGAACAGATGAGAAGGGGGCAGCCATAGAGGTTCGACATAAAAATCTCCTACAAGAGAAAACCTGCCATAAGGAGCACAGTTGCTTTCAGGATCTGCTTCAGCCCTTGAGCCCGGGCATGCATTGCCTGGGCAGCCCCCAGCCAGTGAGTGAACATGGTGGTGGTACAGGTACTTTCCCTTCCTGGTTAGTGTTTCTCATGCACCCTTTGTCCTACATCTCCCTCCCTTGACAGGGTGGGTCACACTTAGTCTGAGGCACCTGCTCTCCAGCCCTCTTCCTCTCCCCTCTCTGTTCACATGACACACCATTTTGAGGTTTGGAAGTTGTCCTTGCCTACTCCTGCGCGCTCTCTCTCTCTCTCTCTCTCTCTCTCTCTCTCTCTCTCTCTCTCTCTCTTATCTCTCACTGGCATTACTTTCCGCCCAAAAATCTCTTCTGCTTCTGACTCTGCTTTGTTCTCTAATTTCTCGAGGATCCATCAGATACATGTAGGCTGATGCAAAAACTCTAGCATTTCGAACGCATGGAAGCAATGATATCTATAAAGATTGTTTGCTGACTTATTTGGCTGATGTCAGACAACTGCTAATGATAGGCTAATGTCAGATATTATGGTTTGGATCTAGGAAAAGTTCATATGTTAGGCAATGAAGCAATGTTCAGAGGTGAAAAGATTGGATTATGAGAGCTATAACCTCATCAGTGGATTAATCCATTTGATGAGCTAATAATTTGAATGGACTACTTACTGGGTGATGGGTTACTGGGGTGTTGCCTTGGATTATATGTTTCTGGCCCCTTCCTCCCACCCCTTCTATCCCTCTCTTTCCCCACTGCCATGAGCTGAGCAAGCAGCCTTCCTCTGCGGTGATATTCTGCCTCACTTCAGGCCCAGAACAATGGAGTCAGCCAACTGTGAACAGAGACCTCCGAAATCATGAGCCAAAATAAACTTTTCCTTCTTTAAGTTGTTCTCGTCAGGTATTTTGGTCACAGAATTAGCCAACTGTCAACCCAGGCATGATGGTAAAGACCCTAACATCCTATAGCCAGAAGGCAGACTTGCTGGAAATCCGGCTCAAGATTTGATCATGAATTTGGCAGAGATACCAAAGGACTGATAATCCTAGTAAGGTTTCTTTAAAAAGAGAGGACCCTGATTTAAAAAAAAAAAAAAGGAATAGAACCCTGAGACCTGGGGATTTCAATGTCTACCCATATGGGGATATTTGGGTGGTATAGCAGAGGAAAGCTGCTCATCTCATAGCAGTGGGGAAGGAGAGGAATGGAAGGGGTGGGAGGAAGGGGTCAGGGATAGATATAATCCATGGCAACACTCCCAGTAATCCATCACCAGTAGTCCATTCAATACTGACAAAAACAACTTGAAGAAGGAAAAGTTTATTTTCGCTCGTGATTTCAAGATTTCTCTGAATCTCAGCAGAGTTAGCACTCTTCCATTTTCCAAAGAGAAACAGCCTCCCACTTACTGGAGAGCATGCAAGGACCTCATCTAGGGCAGATCCCCTGCAGGATAATTACTGTCCTCTTCAAGATCTGCTCCATACATTTTCTTAATGTTTCTGGACCAATAATTTAAGTCAAGTCTCATCATGAAACTCACCATATTGAGGTTTGAAAGTTTTGACTGAATGGAAATGTATAGTTCCTGCTGTATGGGAGAAATGAGTGGCTAACATGAATTAAAAGAAAGCAGGATATATATGGGAATAAATCTTGAGAATATTAGACTAAGGGGTTGGAATATAAGATGAGGTATAGGAGAATTAATTGATTGAAGGGAGTTCTCCCATGACACAGGATTTAACATTTTCACAAGCACACCTGGTGCCAGTTCTAATGTAATTAAATTTGGATGTTTTGGTGGCTTACTTGTAACACGGGGTAGAAATGCCAGAAATTTCTTGTCAGAGTCCAAGAAAGCTGTTAGAATAATAAGAGAGGTAGGAGAGTTAGAAAGAACATGTGGTGGAAGACCAGACAACTCTAAGTCTTGGGAAGACCCAAAGGACACTTCCTTCATTAGAATAATGTAGACTATCCTAGGGAGGGGATGTCACCATCACTGAGAGGCTCAGGACTTTAGGGTTAATGGTGACTAGAACTGTTGCTATGGTATAGGGCTCCCTGGTGGCAATGGGATGAAAGGATTCTATAATATCAGAGTCCTTCTAGAAGAGCATAATCATCAGAGGAAAGATGGACACAATGTCCATAATGGAAAGCCAGGATAAAATTTAAAAAAAAAAAAAAGTTAAAAGTGGGTGAGCAGAAAGTTAATACAAACTGAAGTAATGGGGACTCTCACTCAGTTCACAGACCTGAGTCATTTCTCAGATACAGAGCCCATTGGTTAAAGGAGAAGATAGGTCCCTTTGAATAACAAATCTGAAATGCCACTATTTAAATATGTAAAATCTAATACAGCCCCCAAAGAGAATTATGGAAGGGAATGCCCAGATCTTTCAAGGACTACTGTATATAAAAATTAAGCTGACACTGTAAATAGAGAACAAAACATCACTGTGGTCTCCATGTTAGAGGAAGGCATATAGAGACCAGGAGATAAATGGCACCCTGGCCCAAGCCCTCCAGACAGTGAGTCTAATCAACATGCACATTCACCTTCGGATCATTTCTGTGGTCCTGAACATAAGCAATGTGACCATCACGCCTGTCCTTTATATTCTTAAGTTAAGAACCTGGTGAGCAGGAAATGGCAAATATTCTTATGTCCATGACAGAGAGTGAGGAATAACCTCCAAAAATTGGAGGACAGTGAAATTTTGATGGTTCCCATAATCTAGGGGCATGTTTGAAAAATCTCTTCCAAGGTAAAAGATTAGTCAGTGCACATTATACCTTTTGCCCCTGAGAATGAGGCACAGTACTTAGTATGCCTTTGTGGATTTTGGAGATAGCATAAACCACAACAGAAAATGTAGTTCCAATCTTTTATCAGGTAATTAGAGAGGTTGCCAGTTTTGAGTTGTTCCCAAAGCAACGAAGAACTCTTCAAAATGTTCTGTCTATACTACAAGCTGCCAGGCCAGATGGCCCAGCTGATCCCATGGGCGGGAGGTAGGACAAGGATGCTTTGTAGAGTCTCTATCACACCCTAATAGGAGAGTCTCAGCAGACTCACTCATAGAGTGCTAGAGGAAGTTCATTCTATCTGGAATAGATTCAAAAATCAGCTTTGGATGTGCCACCAAGAAGACTAAGTCTCTGATCACATGACTTGGTTATCTTTTAAGTGACTAGGAAACCAGAGCTTTCTAATCATGACTTGGGCACTTTCAGACTTACAAAGTCACAAGTTTGAATAGGCATAGAATAAATCAATTGTTTGATGAGAGAGGCATTTTTGGTATCAGGCCCAAGCAGGTACGGGAGGCATAAGTATGAAACCTAAACAGATGGTCCCAACCTGCATATCACCTACCACAATTCTTTCAATGTTTCTCTCCCAGTTCACATTTAGGATCTTACAAAAGGTCTCTTAACAATTGGATAATAAGAAGAGGAAAATGTTCATATCAGGTTCACAGATGGATCAATTCAACATGGTCGATGGTGTTAGTTAAAAATAGACAGCTGCTGCATTCAAGTCCCATACAGAGAGAGCCTTAAAATACAGGAGTAAGGGGAAATCTCCCAGCACACAGAGCCTTTAATGGTACAGTAGATCATCTTCATATGTTGAGGGAAACATGGCCTGTGTGTTAGTCATCTTTCCATCTCTATAACAAAATACCTGAAAAAATTAAATTATAAATAGAAAAGGCTTATTTTGACTCACAGTTTTATGGGTTCTAGTACCTTATTGGTTGGATCAGTGTCTTTGGGCCTGTGGTGAGGGAATGCATCATGTGGATGTGCATGGAAGAGAAAAACCTCTCACCCTAACAAGTTAGGAAACAAAAGAGAAAGATGAAGAGGCTGGGATCTCACAGTCCCCTTCAAGGGCACACTCCCAGTGCCCCTAGGACTTACCACTAGAGCACACCTTTTAAAGCTTGCACCACCTCCCAATTGCAACCTCCAACGGACCAATCTTTCAACACACGGGTGTTTGGGAGACATAGAAGATCCAAAGTTTAGCAGCCTAAGATAATGATGTAAATGACTTAGCTAACTGGTCAGGAATTTGAAAAGAGAAAAACCAGAAACATGGGAAACAAGGAGGTCTAGGGAAAATACATGTAGATAGATTATTAGGAACAGTCAAAATCTGTGTAGATTTTTTTTATATCAATGTCCAGCATGTGCCCATCTTCCTCAAAGAAATTACAGAATAATCTGTTGAACAAGATGGCTCATACAGTGGACTCAGCCAGTTCCTGTCCTTGGCCACCCAGGTACTTGAACAATGGGTCTATGAATAGAGATGCTATGGTGGCAGGGAAGTCAACAATAAATGTATTGAACACAGAGATTTCCTCTCACAAAAATTTACATAGCCTCTACTGCTGCTGCTTAACTGTCAACCTGTCAATGGCAGAGACCAAACAAGGGCCCCCCATAAAGGAGACCAACAAGCCACATGGTGACAAGTTGTTTATACTAGACCCTTCCCACCTGAAAGAGAAATACTTTCTTCCTTTGGTGGGGGGGGGAGGTAATATTTATTTCAGGAGTAGGTTTGTCTTCTCTGTCAAAGGTGTCTCTCCCAGCACCAATATATGGGAACTCACAGAGTATGAGCAATAGCAACAAAAGATCCATTAGAATATCTCCTCAAATCAAAGAACCCACTTCATGATGAAGACAGTGCAAAAATGAGCCTGGTTCTACAATACAGCACCTCACCTGGAAGCTGCTAACCTCAAAGAACATTGGGATGACCTCAGTCATGGCAATTTAAACATCTTTTGGGGATGTGTGATATCCATGTTTGATGATGTAATATCTATGTTGAACCAATGGCCTGAGAAGACACAGTCCTGAATATGGAGTGAAAATGAACTTTTTGCATTCCATCAATTCTATGTACCTACTGGAAATTTATGGTTTTGGTCTCTGGAACATCATGCTTTGTTCTATTAAAGATTCTAGGACAGGTGAGGATGAGGCCTCAACCAAAGAACCCAGAGAAGTTTACAATAAACCTAAAGCTACATTTTCCATTTGACTATTTGAGATTTCCTCATTCTTTTAAACTAGTAGGGGAAAAGGTGTTAATACATTAACAATAGTAATTAACCTGTGTCAGGGGCTAGAAGGAAATTCTCCTTCAAAGAATAGCCTGACAGCCCCCTGGGAGACATCCTGCCTGGGAGACATCCTGCAGCTACCTATCTCCCTGGAACATCCTGTGGTTATCAAGATCATCAGACATCTTGCAGCTGGCAGTTTCACCACCCACATCCAGCAATTGCTGATTAGAGAGCTTCCCCATCCCCAGCATATAAATACCCCTGTGTGAACAATAAAAGTTTGCAGCTTGATCAGAACTCCTGTCTTGCTGTCATCTCTCCTGTCTCTTGTCCCTTCATTCCTCTCCACCTAGGTTCGCTGCCCACGGTGATGTGTCCTGCCGGACAGGACAAACCTGCTTATCATGGCGGACTAGGGTTGCTGCTACAATAAACAGAAGGTGGGAAAATCACTGGAGCATCTCTTTATGCTTCTGTGTACCATGATATCTGTGGCAACCATGGTCTGATAAAGACACAGTAGCCAAAGGCTCAGATCTCTCAGCAAAGAGATTGAATTGATCCATTGGGTAAGTTCCCTATACCAGAAAAAAATGGGCCAAAATTGAGCAAATCTAGAATGGCTATAGAAGATGGTGAAAATGATTATCAGTTACACTCTTGGGACAAATTTCAGCTCATAGAATCAAATGAATTTATTGTGATGTTAAGGCAGATCTAGAAGATTCTATAGGTATTCCTCTCATGCCCCTCAACCTATCCTAAAGTCAGAGAAAGCATCACTGGACAATGCCTGTGCCATGATTTGCTGTCTTGAGAACCTACACCTGTTTGCTACAGGAGCATCTTTCTGTAGTTGCAGGAGTGTAGTATGTTCATGCACAGGCTGAAAGTGTCAATGCTCAGCCAGTTAGAAGTGGAAGTTAATGAATAATTACCCCATATTCACTGGCCTTTGGTGGGACCATCTGAAGGTACACTCCACACATTGGGCTTGAACCCTGTTAGTCCATGAAGGGAACTTGCTCATTAACACCTTTCAAGGCCTTGCTCTCTTCCCTCTTACTCCTCCATTATTCTTCCAGACATCACCTCTCAAATTAGTTACAACCATACCCTTGCCTCGTGGTCTCCTTTTGGGGAAATCTAAACTAAGATAGTACCTGAGGAAAAAAAGAAATAACCATATTTGTAAAATTGGTAATTAAAATAGGAATAACTTGTATAAAAAATCATGGATCTCCTGTTTAGGAAAATGTGGTAGGCTATAAATTTATTTTTAAAAATCCTCCACATCCTTAGAAGATGGAAAAATATACCCTGTTCATGGATAGGCAGAACTAACATCATCAAAATGGCGATATTACCAAAAGTTCTCTATAGGTTTAATGCAATGCCAATCAAAATCCCAACGGCATTTCTTGTAGAAATAGAGAAAGCAATCATGAAATTCATATGGAAAAATAAAAGACCCAGAATAGCAAAAACAATGCTAAGCAGGAAGTGTGAATCAGGCGGTATAGCGATACCAGACTTCAAACTATACTACAGAACAATAGTAACAAAAACAGCATGGTACTGGTACCAAAACAGGCGGGTGGACCAATGGTACAGAATAGAGGACACAGAAACCAATCCACAAAACTACAACTACCTTATATTTGATAAAGGGGCTAAAAGCATGCAATGGAGGAAGGATAGCATCTTCAACAAATGGTGCTGGGAAAACTGGAAATCCATATGCAACAAAATGAAACTGAATCCCTTTCTCTCGCCATGCACAAAAGTTAATTCAAAATGGATCAAGGAGCTTGATATCAAATCAGAGACACGCCGTCTGATAGAAGAAAAAGTTGGCTACGATCTACATTCGGTGGGGTCGGGCTCCAAATTCCTCAATAGGACACCCATAGCACAAAAGTTAATAACTAGAATCAACAAATGGGACTTACTCAAACTAAAAAGTTTTTTCTCAGCAAAAGAAACAATAAGAGAGGTAAATAGAGAGCCTACATCCTGGGAACAAATCTTTATTCCTCACACTTCAGATAGAGCCCTAATATCCAGAGTATACAAAGAACTCAAAAAATTAGACAATAAGAGAACAAACAACCCAATCAACAAATGGGCCAAGGACCTGAACAGACACTTCTCAGAGGAGGACATACAATCAATCAACAAGTACATGAAAAAATGCTCACCATCACTAGCAGTCAGAGAAATGCAAATCAAAACCACCCTAAGATACCATCTCACTCCAGTTAGATTGGCAGCCATTATGAAGTCAAACAACAACAAGTGCTGGCGAGGATGTGGGGAAAAGGGTACACTTGTACATTGCTGGTGGGACTGCAAATTGGTGCAGCCAATTTGGAAAGCAGTATGGAGATTTCTTGGAAAGCTGGGAATGGAGCCACCATTTGACCCAGCTATTCCCCTTCTCGGTCTATTCCCTAAAGACCTAAAAAGAGCATGCTACAGGGACACTGCTACATCGATGTTCATAGCAGCACAATTCACAATAGCAAGACTGTGGAACCAACCTAGATGCCCTTCAATAGATGAATGGATAAAAAAAAAATGTGGCATTTATACACAATGGAGTATTACTCTGCATTAAAAAATGACAAAATCATAGAATTTACAGGGAAATGGATGGCATTAGAGCAGATTATGCTAAGTGAAGCTAGCCAATCCCTAAAAAACAAATGCCAAATGTCTTCTTTGATATAAGGAGAGTAACTAAGAACAGAGTAGGGTCGAAGAGCATGAGAAGAAGATTAACATTAAACAGGGATGAGAGGTGGGAGGGAAAGGGAGAGAGAAGGGAAATTGCATGGAAATGGAAGGAGACCCTCAGAGTTATACAAAAGTACATACAAGAGGAAGTGAGGGGAAAGGGAAAAATAATACAAGGGGGACAAATGAATGTCAGTAGAGGGGGCAGAGAGAGAAGAGGGGAGGGGAGGGGAGGGGAGGGGAGGGGAGGGGGGATAGTAGAGGATAGGAAAGGCAGCAGAACACAACAGACACTAGTATGGCAATATGTAAATCAATGGATGTGTAACTGATGTGATTCTGCAATCTTTATATGGGGTAAAAATGGGAGCTCATAACCCACTTGAATCAAAGTGTGAAATATGATATATCAAGAACTATGTAATGTTTTGAACAGCCAACAATAAAAAATTAAACAAAAAAAAATCCTCCCACATTTCAAATCTTGAAATATTAAATAAAATATTAACAACATTCTTTAAATGCATAATTAGGTTCCCAAGAAAATTGTTTCAAATACTCAGGAACAAAAAACAAAATGAAATCTGAAAACCTGAAAAACAAGGAGACAAAATTGGCCAATGATTAGTAAAACCCAAGAATCCGATGGTGGAAACAAATGTGAAACCTCCATAGAGTACCATTCTCAACCCTAGTCATACAAAACCCGCAGATAAAACTTTGTCAAAATAAGCTCACTAGCTAACATTTTAAACTCTTTTTTTAAAAATTTATTCATTTATTTTTTATTAATTTTAAAAAATTTATATATGACAGCAGAATGCATTACAATTCTTATTACACATATAGAGCACAATTTTTCATATCTCTGGTTGCATCAAAGTATATTCACACCAATTCGTGTCTTCATACATGCACTTTAGATACTAATGAACATCACATTCCACCATCATTTCTAACCCCATACCCCCTTCTTACCCTTCCCACCCCTCTGCCCTATCTAGAGTTCGTCTATTCCTCCCATGCTCTCCTTCCTACCCCACTATGAATCAGCCTCCTTATATCAGAGAAAATATTTGGCATTTGTTTTTGGGGGATTGGTTAACTTCACTTAGCATTATCTTCTCCAACTCCATACATTTGCCTGCAAATGCCATGATTTTATTCTCTTTTGTTGCTGAGTAATATCCCATTGTGTATATATACCACATTTTTTTTATCCATTCATCTACTAAAAGGCATCTAAGTTGGTTCCATAATTTAGCTATTGTGAATTGTGCTGCTATAAACATTGATGTGGCTGTGTCCCTGTGTTATGCAGTTTTTAAGTCCTTTGGGTATAGACTGAGGAGAGGGATACCTGGTCAAATGGTGGTTCCATTCCCAGTTTTCCAAGGAATCTCCATACTTCTTTCCATATTGGTTGCACCAATTTGCAGTCCCACCAGCAGTGTATGAGTGTACCTTTTTCACCACATCCTCGCCAATGCTTATTGTTGTTTGTATTCATAATAGCTGCCATTCTGACTGGAGTGAGATAAAATCTTAGAGTAGTTTTTATTTTCATTTCTCTAATTGCTAGCAATAATGAACATTTTTTTCATATATTTGTTGATTGATTGTACAGAATAGAGGACACAGAGACTAACACACAAAATTAAAAATTATCTTATATTAGACAAAGATGCCAAAAACATGCATTGGAGAAAAGATAGCCTCTTTAACAAATGGTGCTGGAAAACTGGAAATCCATATGCAACAAAATGAAATTAAACCCCTATCTCTCACCTTGCACAAAACTCAAAATGACTCAAGGACCTAGGAATAAAACCAGAGACCCTGTGTCTAATAGAAGAAAAAGTAGGCCCAAATCTCCATCATGTGGGATTAGGCCCAAACTTCCTTAATAAGATTCCTATAGCACAATAGTTAAAATCAAGAATCATTAAATGGGATGGATTCAAACTAAAACGTTTCTTCTCAGCAAAAGAAATAATTTGTGAGGTGAATAGAGAGACTACTCTTGGGAGCAAATTTTTAACCCTCACACATCAGATAGAGCACTAATCTCTAGGATATATAAAGAACTCAAAAAGCTAAACACCAAAAAATAAAAATTAAAATCTTAAGGATAAAAGCCATCCATAGGAAGGAGACAGTCCCCAAGAAAGCTCAGATCAGATAATATAGCTGTTACACAAAGACTATAAAATATGTCTCTTTAAGTGATTAAAATAGTAAGAGATGAATCAAAATCAAAGTGCTGTACAAGATATTATAATAATATGAAGCATTTAAAATAGAACTTCCAGAAATAAAACCAAGCCTAGGCAACCCCATAATATTTGAAACCAAAGAGTCATGAAACCAATGAAAGGGAGTTGGGGAAAGTAGATAATTTATAAAGTAACAAGACATACAACAGATTTTCAAGGCAATAGTAGAAACTAGAAGAGAATGAACTCATTTCATTCAAACTGAGAAAACCTGTAAACAAATATTTATACTCCACTAAATTATTAATCAAGATAAAGGGCCAGGGCTGGAGGTGTAGCTCGGTAGCAAGCACTTGCCTAGCAGGCAAGCATCCCTGGGTTCAATCCCCAACAAATAAAAGTGAAAAAAAAAAAAACACAAGGAAAAATAAGTGCAACTGGACAATCAAAACTCTGCTTACCACCAACACAGCCTCACTTCTAAAAGAGGTAATTTGGGAAGAAGAAAATTGAACATGGAAGGCAGGAATGAAACACGAGACAAATGAACAAAGAAATTGTCAAGCATGCAGGAAAATATAAAACTCTGGCCATATAAAACCTGATTATAGTATAATGACAAGTAATTTGTGGATATAAACAAGATTCAATTAAAACACTAGTCTATAGAAACAAGTATAACTAAATAAAATAACTAAATATAGACAATAAGAAAAACTGTTCTGAGTTCTACATCATATTCCAGATGAATTATATCTAGAATATGTTTAAAAACATCCCACAACTCAATGAAAAAAAATACCACAATTCAACAAGAAATATGTTAGAACCCACAGAAAAGATAATTGAATAGAAAAGACCTGAATAGACATTTTACAAAAGAAGAAACCCAGAAGGCAATTTATGAAAAGGAGCTATACTTCATTACTTACCAGTGAAATGCAAACAAAAGTCGGTATATAAACCATTGGAAGGTTAAAGTGAATATCAAGCATTAGTAAAGACTATGGAGCACCTAGAACTTTCGTATCTTCAAAGTGTAAATTAGGATCATCCAATTCCAAATCTCTTTTTGAAAATCAAGTTGGCATTATCTACTACAAGCGAACACATGAAATGACCTGGAAATTCTACTTCTAGGAACATACTCAACAGAAACGTCTGGATTTGCTACCAAAAGAACGGAACCAAAAAAGTTTACAGAACCACTCATCATAACCATTCTGACGTGAGTTTTTATGATTTGTTGTTGTCGTTGTTGCATTGGCAGCCATTCTGAATGGCAGCTAGACTTCTTCATACCAGAGACCTGGCTCAGTTACCCTTGACATTTGTCAGTTCTACACCTCCTCGCAGTTCCTCAGTGTAATCAATCCAGATATATGCTTTATACAACTTCCTCCTGCTGACTGCCTCCCATGGAGAGCTAAGTACAACCTACTAAGTACAACCTATTGACTGGCCTTGCTGAGTGCTGCACCCCCATGGACTGTGCAGATGTACCACCGTGTCCACATCTCAATCACAGTACAACCTCCTGAAACTTGTGCCAATCCTTTTGCACTACCACCCCAGGACCTATAAGTAATAAAGTCTGTATTTCCATCCTGTGTCCCTCCTAATCATTGAAGGGGTGCTCTCCATCTTCATAATCCTAAATTAGAACACATACTAAACCTGAAATAATCCAAAAATTCATAAATGTTATGTAATCAGTAATTTCCACATTAAAATACTGAAATAAATTACTATTTCTATAAAATAAATCCCCATGCGTAACTAAGACAAGTGCTTTCAACCCACATACACTGACTATTTCAGAAAATAAGAGAGAGAAATTGAAAGAGCATTAGACCCATTCCTTGAACTAATGCCTATTCACTGTTTTTATATTATTATAAAAACATCAAGCCAGGCGTGGTGGCCCATGCCTGTAATCCCAGCTGCTTGGGAAGCTGAGGCAGGAGGATCTCAAGTTCAAAGCCAGCCTTAGCAACAATGAGGCATTAAGCAACTCAGTGAGACTCTATCTCTAAATAAAATACAAAATAGGGCTGGATATATGGCTCAGTGGTCGAGCACTTCTGAGTTCAATCCCCAGTACCCCCCAACCAAAAATCAATAGATCAGTTATATATCAACCCCAGCTAGATATGTCATAAGTTAAATGTAGATATTGACCAATATCTTATATCTCACAATTTTATGATCTCTTGAATTGGCAATTATAAGACTATCTAAATACAAAGAGTCAAACAATTATAATAACAGATTGTTTTCATAGTACACTGACATTTGATAAAATGCACTTGAAGAAGGAATTCTGATTGTGGGGTGATGTGTCCTCATATAATTAGGAAATTCTTAAAAACTGCTGGTTGTGGTGTAAACTGACATAAGCACTTTGGAAAACTATTGATATTCTTTACTAAAGGTGAAAATATGCAGGGTGTCCACTCCTAAATACATACCTATATATGGGTACACAAGACTGTTCAACACAGAATTATTTGTATTGGAATAAAATGAAAATAAAACTCTCCATCAACTGAATAATAGATAAATAAAATGATGAAGATTCATATATAAAATCTTATATAGCAATAAGAATGAACAAACCATACTTCACACAACAGGGATATATCCTATAACATAACATTGAGCAGAAGACAAACACAAAGGAATGCATGCTGAATGATTCCATTTGCATAAATGCCACAAAGAGGCAATCTATTTTATGTATTAATCTACAATAATATATTAATGGCATTAGTAGTGGAAGAATAAGGACAGTGCCTGAGAGAAAACACAGGGTCCCCGTGGGTGTTTGATGATGTTCTCTTCCTTGCCTTGCTAGTGGCTTAATGGGTGTTTGCTTTGGGATAATTCATTAGCTGTACATTTGTGTAATATACATTGTTTTCTCAATAAAAACTTTCCAAAGAAGTAATGGTACATCATCAATATTTTTGATGTACAGAGGAGGCATTATATGGAAAAGCATCAATAACTCTAAATCAAAAAGTAACTTAGGAGAGTTAGACTCAGTGCAAAAAAGTTTGAGGAATACCTTATGCAATTTATTTTGCTTATGTGTTCCTTCATATATATGCACAAGGGGGATTTTTGATAAAATTCTCTACGTAAATAATCTTTAAAGAGCCTTTTAGTAAGTAACAACTTAAATTTCTAAGTGATAAGAAAGCATAGTGGCATAATTTAATTGGCAACTTTTTCTTAGTGGTACATAAAATAATGGTGCATTTTACAACATGCCTCCTTAGATGAGAAGATATGTAATATTATAAAGGTTGTTATTTATACATCTCATTTATCTAACAAAAGGATTTTGGATGCCATGAAATTAGGGAGTTAACACGAACATAAATAAAAGCCTGAGAAATGCGAAGTTGAGTCCATATTAGCAGGAGCCAGCACTAAGCCCAACAAGTCTTCACTTGTTCAGTGATTAAACAGGGTGACAGTTAAGCATGAAATTCAAGCAAAGAGAAAAAGAGTTTAGAAGACAAATTGAACATGAGCTTAATATCTGATTTTTTTTTCACTTCAAATTAGCCTAGGGCAGCTATTCATTGCAAATCTACCAATTTGGACAAATTAAAGTGCTAGTTATAAGAATTGGCAAAACATCCCTATTTTCCTAGACCCCACTTTTGTTTGTAAGTTATCTGTATAGTGAGTTATCTCTCCACTAGACCCTAAGCCCATAAACCAAGGAAAGTCATATTTCATTTGCATTCTCTTTAGCCTCCAACGATGCTTAAAATATAACAGGTAGTCAATAAATATCCCATAGGGTGACATCTCTGCATGGTGACTTCCAAATTCAAATGAATATAACCCAAGCAACTTTTGCCAAAGATGTCTAGAGGAATCTCCTAATTTCAATTCACATTTCTTACTTTCCTGTAACACCTCTCTGAAACTATCTTCTCAGTTGATACTTACAGCTGGGTTAAGGTATAGTTGTAATTCCTATTTCATAGACCCTGGGCCTCAACCCCTATAAAATCCCTACCACCACACAAGCACTTCTGGGCATCTCCAGTAGGTGGCTCGCCTTTGCTTAGTAACAAATCTATTCCTGGTGAACAAGTCTGGCCTTCTCTCTTCCACCAGGGCACCTTCCAGCCATCACAATCCTCACGGGGGACTCCTTCGTATCAGAGAGGGGACACCTGGGCTTAGAGTTGAAGGAACCAGATCATCTCCTTGTCTCCTTTGGGATTATATTCTGTTAAAGAACTATTCAAGCCCAGCTGTTAGTGCAATATTGTCTTAGAATTTAGAGAAATAGCTCTTTCAATCTTGGTACTGTCCCCTTTTCACCAGGACATCTAGGTATCCACCCCACAGAGTAAATCCCAACAATGTACTCAGCAGTATAATGGAAACTACTCTCCCTTTTGTCCAGATAGTGTCTCTGGGGAAAAGCCTCTTTGAGAACTTTGTAATCAAACCTTTTTTTAGTGCCACCAAACTGGCACCTAAACTGGTTGTACCAGTGGCCCTTAAAGATAGAGTTAGATAGGGTACTTGATTTTAAACCAACAATTTCAGTCTGGATATTTTGCTTGAAGCATAAAAATGACTGGCTTCTGCCACTCTACATTTCAAAGATGGGCAGGTTACTTGTACCAGGGTGGCCCAACCTGTGAATGCCTAACTATTCTAGCTAAGTCAAGACTGGCCTCTGAATAGAAAGGACCCAGTGGTCCTTTTTCTTGTCAGCTGGAAGCATCAGGACTGGGCTGCTACTGTTGCACTTGCTGAGCCACTTGGGAGGCAAAACCATCCAACTAGCTTGAATTTTGCTTGTATTTTCTAACTCCATGCTGTCTGTGTAAAAGCTCACTCATTGGACTTTTCTTCTAGTTTTTCCTCTTAAACCAAAAAGTCTTTATCACACTAATATATGATATGTTACTGGATCTATCCTCTTTGCCTGACTTTCTCCCAGGAGCTTCTCAGCCACTCAGAAATAGGCTTCTGCAAGCCTGGGGATGCTTGGCAGGCAGGTCCAGGCAGGCCACATGGGCAGATTTTATAGGAGAGCTGGGATCTTATCCTAAAGATGTAGTAGAAGAGCATGCAGTTGATTTACTATCAACTATTAAATCTCAGAAAAACTCCTTTCTAAGACATAATTTTGTGTTAGAAAGGCATTAAAAAGTCAAAGGTGTCACAAGTGTCAGAGAAGTATTATAAAGACCGCAGTTTGTCTAATAGCCAAGGTATTAACCTATGATAATAAAGATTTCTGCCTCATTTTGGCAATGCATATTTTTCAGGTAAAGTAATTAATTCCTTCTGTAGGCACTCTTTCATGATGGAGACTTGTAATGCATAAAACAATAGCATTCATGCGGTTTTGAAGTTGCTCATACTTAAACAGTTATTTACTTTGTGAGCTGAATACAGTTTTTTAATGGAGGCAGGTAGTGACTCAGGTGAATGTGGACTCCATGTTGAGATAATGAAAGGCTTGGGAGGAATGACTGAAGCCATATCCGCTGAGTCTGCACATGAAGATACATGCACTGTCCTGACGTTTAAAATTGTTCACTGTTCTAGAAAGACAACTGAACATAATATATTTCATTGGGTTAGACTATGACAGCAAGTTATATAAACTTATCTACCAAAATCAGTAAGCCAAGAAATCAAGCAAGAATTAAATACAGTAAATATACAAAAATGGGGTGAGCTTATTTTAAATTGTTTTAAAACTGGATTTTGTAATAGAACCTCAAAATCAAATCAGTTGACTGTCTAGTCCCTTCTACTGGAAGCTATTATCACTCAGCAGTTCTAAAAAATATACATAATAGTGGTATAGATAGATAGATAGATAGATAGTTACTCAGCCATAAATAAGAATGACATTATGACATTTGCCACTAAATGGATAAAACTGGAGACTATCACACTAAGTGAAAAAACAACTTTGACCCCAAAAGTCAAAGGTCAAATATTTTCTCTGATATGTGGAAGCTAAATGAAAATAAGGGGGATGAGGGATTTAAAAAATAGAAGAAAGATCAGTGGAGTAGATATAGGGGATTGAAGGCAGGGGATTGGATAAGGAAAGAACAATGGAATGAATCTGACCTAATTTTCCTATGTACACATACAAATATACCACAGTGAATCGCACCATCACGTACATCCACAAGACATAATTAAAAACAACAACAACTATGAGTAAATAGCAGAAAGATGAGCTGAGTAGAGGGAATGGAACGGGGGGGGGGGTGGAGGAGGGAAGGAAAAGGGGAAATACTGGGGGCTGAATTAGAGCAAATTATATTCCATGATTTTATAATTTTGTCAAAATGAATCCAATGTTATGTATACTAAAAAGAACCAATAAAAAGAAAAATACATAATAAAAAAATCTCCTTGCTGAGGTGCTATGTTATTCTGCGAATGCCAATATTCTCTTTTTGTTTTCAGTTATAACTTGCTAGTGATTTTAATCTTGATTTCATAATTTCTTTATAAACTCTGGAAAAGCATTGAACAATTTTCCTCTGACTTAACCATTCTATGAGACTACAAATTGAAGAAAAAGCAAGGATTTTAAACTCTAATTATATAGGAGTCAATTACTTTTTTCAGTTACTGTACTTGCTCAATTAAATAATCTCTAATGATGCATCCGTTTTGGCAAGCTTTATATAAGGAACTCAAATAGCTTTGGGGACATGTTCAATTCAGCATGCTACTTCTTGGTCCTTTCCATCCTCCCAATTCCCACTTTAGCCTTCACCTCCTATCACCCTCAAGAGAGATGGATCCGTCTACCATTCCAGTCAGCCACCTCCATTCTCTTTAATCAAGAGGAGAGAACAATGTAGCATCTTAATCAAATGGTTTAGAGAGCGAGTAAAACCTGAACACCAACCACACATGGACTGCTTAGGTTTACAAACCACAATCTTCTTGGGGCATTACCATTAATTCTAAGAAAATGCTTTACATAAAAAAGGAGAACCAGGACTAAGACTTCCATTTTTACGATTTCATTCCTAACAGCCCTCCTTTAAAATATAGTTTGTGGCCTGCAACTGCCATGCCAAACCTGTGGGTAACGACTGACTCAGAGCGTCACCACATTGGTGAAGTCCTCTTTACTGGCATTTACAGTATTTTCTTCAACTTGTGCTGCACACAGCTAGCGTTCCATGAGTCAGGGTATAAGCCCAAGACCATAAGACATGCAGGTAAAGAAACCTGTATACCGCGTCCCTTCTTGAGCCAATATAGCCTGCAGAAGGCCAGCTCAGAAACATACCGCTTCTAATTCCTTCTCATGACACTGCCAAATGTTCCAGCTTTCACTTCTTGTTGTGTATACTGCGTTATTATTTTCAAAAGATTTTTTAAAGATAAGGTTAGCAGTAAACGAATAAGACTAATTTTCCTAGGTGGCTTAATAAAGTTAATAAACTTTACTACTTCATAAATTTTTACTAGTCTCACATTATCTGGTTGAAACTCCTAATGTTTGGATACAGGCTGGCTCAAGGACTTTCAAGTAGTCCCTACAAAATATAAGTTGAATTCTGGAAGGGTGCTTTGGATGCTACATAGATATTTAAAAAGTCAGAGGAAGAGGAATAAATAGATTAACAGTAAGATCCAGTTTAAGTTAACTCTAGAAATTTCAAGACTTTATTACTTGCTTCTAGTTAGAAAAGACATATTAATTTCTAATGGTTCTTGTTAGAGACTAGGACAAGAAACATTTAAAAAAAAAACAATCGGAGATTGAGGGGAAGTACTGGGGATTGAACTCAGGGGGCATCAACCTCTGAGCCATATCCCAAGCCCTTTTTTATATTTTATTTAGAGACAGGGTCTCACTGTGTTGCTTAGAGCCTCACTAAGTTGCTGAGGCTGGCTTTGAACTCAAGATCTTTCTTCCTCAGCTTCCCAAGCCGCTGGAATTACAGATGTGTGCCACTGTACCTGGCAGAGATTCCACAGTCTTTAAAGACATAGCTTCCTATTCTCATCCCCAAAATCCAGGTCTGGTGCTTGGTGACAGTTTTATGTAATAAAAATGTTTCACTCCTGGATGCCACTGTCACATCCCAGCAGCTCCTTATAAGCAATGAACACCAGGTCACCCATTCCTCTGAAAAACTGCTCCTAAACTCTAATCTGCTTGATTGCAATTCATTCTCCATATTGTAGTCCGAATTGCCTTCCTGATATGCAAACTGATTGTCAGTCCCTACAGTTCAGTGACTACCTCTTGTCCTTAAGAAAACCTTCCTATATTGGTCAACTAAAACTTGCTAGCATCTTGGGACATGTCTCACACATACTAATTATGAATAGGCAAACAAATGAATGTGAGGACAGGTGGACAAGATGGACAAGAGGTGGGTGTAACTAGCAGAATTTTAGTAATTTAGACTTCAAGTTTCATACAGGATTCAGTTGACAGCAATTGTGGAATCTCCCTCAATACTCCATATAATAAACACAAAGCAAGAGAAGCATGAAACTCACAACACCTTCAATTAACATTTAAAAGCAATTTAATTGCATTCAGTAAATTATACTCATTTTGCCTCCTGACAGCTTTAGATGTCATCTCATGAAGTCCACCTGAGAGAAGCAAACACATTTTCACTGAATGAAAATAAATGACTAAGTGTTCAATTTCACTTTAGAGGGGAAAACTGCCAGGAAGAAGGTAAAATGAATTAATAAAAATAAAAACATATCTTAGCTAACAATAAAGACTAAATGAACAATATATTAGCAAATCCAAAAGTTGATTCTCAAAAAGACCAACAAAATGCTCATTCCTTTGATGACACATCATTAAATTGGGCGGGGGGGAAACAAATGTTCATATTTGTTTTCAATATTAGAATGGTGCTCTAGTCATACAGCTGAAAATTTCTGATTAATAAGTATGCAAAATGTACAGCTCCATATGCATTAATAAACTTGAATCTTACAAATGCAATGTTGAGCAAATAATTGTATAAAAAGAATACATATTATAGGCTTTTATTTATAAAAATTTTCAAAAACAGACAAGATAATCTGTTATATTAGGAATCCAAATAATAGTTACCATTGGGGAGAGTGATTACTTGATTGGTAGAATGACTTTGTGTCTGTACAGGGAAGCTCTAGAGGTGCTGGTTATATGGATATGTTCAATTTGTTTTAATTCACCAGTGGTATACTTTGATTTATGCACTTTTAAATATGTGTGATATTTCTATTATAATTTTTAAAAATTAAATCAAGAAACAGAAATCATTTTAAGAATAAAATATATTAAGAGAAAAAATTGGTCATGTAAATGCTAATATTTATTGAGAACTTACTACATGCACAGCATTATGTTAAACACCAGATATAACTTGTGTTATATCTAACTTATATCTAACTTATAACCTCATAACAGACCTATGAGGAACCTGCTTCCCAGCCCTGTTCTGTAGATGAGGATAGTAGTTCTTGGAATGGTTAAATGAGGGCTAGAGGTCATAGAGCTTATGTTCTCAACCACTATTTTACACTGCTTTAGAATAATTCCAGTTCTTATGACACAACAATTTTATATTTATCATGTGCTGCTTAAATTGTGCTGTTTAAATTCTAACAAGGGCTTCCCAACTTCTGAATCTCATAAACTATGAAAGCTTGGGAGGGGTATAAGCAAGTCGGAAAAACCAACATGGGATTGCCAGCTTTAAATTTTTTTTCCTAGTAGAAATATTCTTTATTATTATTATGATTTATCAACCCATTTTTCAAAGGACTAAATAATCTAACATTGAGAACACAGGTTGTACATAATCTCAGGATTTAGGACTATTCTTTATATCAACTTAGATTTTCAAACAATTAGATTTTTTTGTATTATTTTTATTATATAGGGATTCATGAGAAGTCTTCCAGAGATCAGCAGTTGGGATGTGCTATTGTATATTGGAATTGGAATTAGGGAAAATCTCAATACATGTTATAATGATAGCACAACTTTAATATCCTAACCTGAGAAAATGAAACAGCCCAAGTTGACCAATGAATGAGGACACAAAAGTTCTAAAGAAACATTTAAGTGGATATATTCCAGCTCCATGCTAAAATAATAAAAAGTATTTATTGTTTCAGGAATTTCAGGCTTGTTTCATGAATGTAAAGCAGCTTAATGCTAAAATTTAATAGTATAATCAGCCAAGAATACATTTGCATCAGCCAACCTTTATGATAACAGTGCTATATAAAAGACCACTACAAACCTCAGCAGCATGCAACAAGGAGCATGAGTTCAAGTTCAGGTGGTTTGGATGGAAGGTGACTGATCTAGGATGGCCTAATCTGGGCAGGTTCTGCTCCACACATCTCTTATCTTTTTTGGACCAGAAAGAATATTCTTCTCATGACGTTAGCAGGGGGCATGAGAGCAAACAAATATGAAAGATTTTAAGGTAGTTTCAGAACCAGCATACTATCCTTTCTGCCTCATTATAATAGCCAATTTTAAGAAAGGCCACTTACCTGATGGGATCCTAAGCCAAGGAATAGAGAAATGATATTCTTTCCTTTTAGTGAGAGGAACCATAAAGTCATACGACTGGGATGAAAACCAGGGTCAGTGATGCAAAATACCATAACCTCAAAGTAGAAAAACAACATAATCATCACAATAAACACAGGATATAAATTCAAAAGAAAAAGCTGTCTCTTTAGCAAACTAATTTTAGAAAGGCCTTTGCTTTTTTAATCATGATAAAGAATGTCTAACTTGATTCTAACCACGATCGCATTCAATTCTAACTCACTAGACCATTACATTTTCATTAAGGTCAAACAAGTTACCACTTCTTTCATACTGAAAATTCTAGCTAACTCAATAAGAAAGGTAAAAGAAAAGAAGATATAAACACAGTCTGCATTCCTTTATTTATTTATTTATTTATTTTTTTACTCTGGGGTTGGATGAATTGCAAAATTTAGAAGTTTTCAGGTTTAGGGAAAGTTAATTTACTATGTCATGTAATAACAGTAATCTGTAATCAATAATGTTTCTACACTAAAATGTGTGAATAGTCACACAAAGTAGAATCATTAAGACTATATCTATTTAATATCTATTTAAATCAGGTTTTGGTGCCAAGCTTATAAGCTTTCCTTTTCAAACTGAATTGCAAATAAGAGATTGTGAACTATGGGTTAAAAGGAGACCAAATTATGATTATCAAGAAATTACCTATAAGACCACAGAGAATTAACTAAAAAACTTTAATAGAATTTATAAAGGCAATCGCTTATAAGCTAAGTGAGATAAGTTGGATTTTATACACTGACAGAACTCAAAAATAAACAGAAAATATTATTTTCATAATAAAAATCAGACATAGCTTACACAATAATTAGCTTACCCAAACTCTGTATTTTTTGAAACAACTTTCAAAATCATATCAAAAAATATGAAATACACTAAAATGAATTGCCAATTAATCGAATTTAATTTGATGGGAAGACATAATACTATAAAATTGACAGTTCTTCTAGACAGAAGTATTAGAACATATATGTTTAATAATAATAAAGATTTTTCTAAAATTTCATTAGAAAATAAACAGGAAAAAAGACTAGATTTTAAAATGAAAGGATAATGAAGTGATTTAATCACATATTACTTTATTAAAATGTATACTACACAGTTATAATAATAAAAATATGTGGTCATGGTGTAGAAATAAAGCAATTGAAATATCTTTGTAGTTTTTAATAGACTTCCTTTTACAATGCTCGAAAAACCATTACAAATGTGGTGGATAAATCTGAGCAAAGCTTATATTTTGTGATTTGGGAATTTTTGTAAAGTATATTTCATTTTGTAGGCGAAAGTGACTAAAAATTCTTTCAACTTACAGTATTTATCTATCTCTAAGTTAACTTAAATCCTGCCACTATTATCCTGCCACTATTCACCAAATTTCCTGTTTATTTTAATCACAAAATTTTTTCAATTTTATATTTTCAAACAGTACTGAGTTATTCTGTAGAGAAAAAATGGTGAACTCATATAATTTTCTTGGACTTTTGCTCTAGGCATGCATATCTAAGATGTTGCTGATTCTAAGCAGATAGTAAAGAAACTATCTCCCTATACAAGATTTGTTTTATGCTACATTTTTTTTTCCAGAATAAGAAATGAAAGTGCTACAAATGTCTACTTTGAAGTTTAGAAAAATCAGCTGGACCTAAAGTCCTTACCATTTGCCTATGCTGGGGCCTCATTCACTACCACTTTTGCTAAAGGGTAAACCTTCACAGAATTTATCTCTTGATATAATGTCACAATTCAGTTACTAAAAGAACTTCAGTATTTTGTTCAAAGCCTCATTTTCAAACTTGTTCCAAATTGTTGAGGGCCACAAATACCTGAAAATCTAGAAAAATTCACAGTGAGATAGTACATTGACAAGGCTTTTAAGAATTTGACATCTTCGTTGAGATCTCAAGTTCCTCCACATGCTACATTTTACTGCAAACTGAGATCAAGGTAACAGACTGATGCAAACTAATCTGCCAGGAAGTCAGAAGATGTCTCCAGGCCCAAATCTGTAATCTACCCACTGTGAAGAAGGTACATTTCTCACAATGTTAAAAATAATACATACACAAATTTCTATCTGTTCTACAAAACATCATCTACACAATGAAAACAAATGACATCATGCAAAAGAAATAAAAATTTGTCTGTGAAGCAGAGTGATTTTCTTTTAAGTAGGGTTTGTTTTCCTTGAAGTTAGAATTCAAATGTTTTGAAAAGCTTGAGCAAGGAACTACACCTTTTTCAATATTTTTATAAAGAAACTTTTAATAAAGATAAATACTGACCAAAAGGACTAACAAATACTCCAGTACAAGATGAGAAAGACGTGCTTTATTAACAGTAATGTGGGTAAAAGAGACTACCAGACTTGAGTCAGTGGAAACCTCACCATGAGTCAACAGTAACATGATCCTACACTCAGTGACAGATATATGGCCTGACCCCAGCAAAACTCCCTGAGGTCCTGGATGCCCCTCTTTAAAAGGGATAGAGATGAACTCAAAAGTGTGCACAGAATGTAACCCAGGTGGAAACCTGGCCTCATACTATATCATATGAGAAAAAACTCAGGTATGAAAAGAGTTAGTTTCTATTACAGAGCCTGATTACTAACTTCTAGTACATAGCTGCTGACTGTTCTGCATGACTTCAGAAGTTGAAAGAGAGACTGATGTTGACTCAGTGTAAGGAGGAACTTTGTAATTTTCAAAACAGTCCCAATGATGGAAATATTGCCTGGGACGTTCCACATCACTAGAGATGCACAAGCCTAGCTGGAAAGAAAGTTCTCTCTCTAAGTTTTGCAGGAATCAACAGGGAATTTAGACTAAATGGTCTCCAAAGTCTCTCAAACCCTGTAATCTGTGATTCCTTTACTCTAAAGCAAGTATTTACTAATAGCAGAGCAGGAATGCACATTTGATACCCTAACTATATTAAATCACCCTAATTCATTAATTCTCCATTATTTTTTGTTTTGGTTGGGGGTACCAGGGATTGAATTCAGGGGCACTCAGCCACTGAGCTACATTCCCAGCCCTGTTTTGTATTTTATTTAGAAACAGGGTCTCACTGAGTTGCTTAGCACCTCGCTTTTGCTGAAGCTGGATTTGAACTCATGATCCTCCTGCCTCAGCCTCCTGAGCCACTGGGATTACAGGTGTGCACCATCGGGCCTGGCTCATTCTCCATTATTCTTGACCATGACATAGTGTGGATAGAAAGCTAGCCCCTGGTAAATCCAGGGTTCAATTGTTGTCTCTGACCCTTGCTGACTGAGCCTCAGTTTTCTTTGAAATGGGAAACAAGCAAAGGTTGACCGGTTAAGGTTAAAAACGCCTGCCGTGGGATAAGACAGATGGTCTCAGAGGGAAGCTTCTTCCTCCACTCACTTAAACCTTAAACAGGCTGCATGGCTTCTCATCAGGAGGCACGTGGTTTTGTTTTGTTTTTTCCATATTTGTGTGTATACACATGTGTAAGTGTTTGTGTGTGTGTGTGTGTGTGTATTGTCATGAAGGCTTCTAATGAAGATATGTTAAATAATGTAAATGTTTCTCCTTCAGAGAGAGAAGGAAAAGAAAAGGGGTGAGCATAATTTTTATCATTTTGTGTGTACCAAACTCTGGTTGAAAGTATCAGTCCTGGTAGTACTAAAAATATACGGATTTCATAAATTTTTCAAAGATCTGTTCTTTGATTTCAGCTAAAACTCTGTGGTGCTGCCTGCTATAGTGTGGGCTCTACCTTAAAAAGTTCCAGATTGCAGTTGGGCCTGATGGCACACACCTGTGAATCAGGAGACTGAGGCAGGAGGATCATGAGTTCAAAGCCAGCCTCAGCAAAAGCAAAGCTGCTAAGCCACTCAGTGAGACCCTGTCTCTAAATAAAATACAAAATAGGGCTGGGGATATGGAGCAGTGGTTAAGTGCCCCTGAGTTCAATCCCTGGTACCCGCCTCCAAAAAAAAGATCCAGACTCCAGTCTGACCTTGGTTCATTTGCCACCCTTTTAAAACATAGATCAGATCAGATCTGCCCCCTACTCAAAACTCTCAGGAGCTAATAGCTCAGAACCCTTACCAGGAGTGAGGTGTCTTCCCCTCACTCCTCTCAGATCACAGTCCTTGCCACTCATGCCCTTCCCAGTGCATTCTGACCACCATGACCTTGAAGTGTGAGTCTGCCTCGGGGCCTCTGCACTTGCTATATGGGCTAAGTGGGCTATATGAATACCAGGAGTACTCTTCCTCCGGTATTCATATAGCCCACTTTCTCCTGGCATTCAGGATCTGCTCAACTGTCACATCACTGAATTATTCTGCCTAAAAGAGTAATCCCCTCCAACAACCTTTATCCATTACCTTATTAATCATGTTTTCTTAATAGTCATCATTGCCTGACCTACTGAATATTTTTTGTTGAAATTTTATTAGTTATTCCCTTTCCTATTAGAATCTAAGTCCATGAAAACAGTGGCCATGTCTGTTTTACTCGCTACCTTATCTCCAGTATGTAGAACAGCACAGAACCTAGCAAATGATAGGCACAAAGCAAATATTTGTTGAATGAATGAATTCAAGAAGGACCTTGGTCCAGGTCCATGCCTGTAATCTCAGTCAAGTGGGAGGCTGGGGCAGGAGGATCACAAATTAACAAGACTGTCTTAAAATAAAATAAAATGAAATAGGGATTCCACCTCTTGGGTCCCCTTCTTCCTGGGGAGAAGTCTTTTCTGCTGTCCTTTAATAAACTTCTAATTTCTACTCTGAAAAAAAAATAAATAAAAAATAAATAAATAAAATAAAAGTTGGAGATATAGCTCAGTGGTAAAGTGCCTTGAGATCAATACCACACATAATCATCATCATCATCATCATCATCATCATCATCTTGCACAAGACACATATTCCCACTTGTGTTCTAGTCTTAAAGGAGGGGGTTGAATTAGAAAATCTTCAATTTCTTCTCATCCTCTAAGGTTCAATGCTTCTTGAGTTTCCTAAGATAGTGTTCTCAATCATTATTTTAAAAAGAAATTTTTTCTTAAGGAACAATTTAGTTCTGAGAAACCAAAAGTTCTAGAAAATATATTATCATTTCTATGAGAAAATATTGTTCATAGAAAAAAGCGTGTTACCATCCTCTATTTTAAATATATTCTTCCAAAGATGTCATCTCACATATCTAGACACCACCATTTTGCTGAGAAAGAGACTGAATTTTCCCATTGCCTTCATGGGGACTTTGATCCTCAATTATACAATTGCAAGCCATCTTCATTTTTGGAGACCCTAGTGAGACTCCAGAGTTTGGGATGGATGGAGAGACCACTCATTCCTCTAACATCACAAGGAAAATTCAGGAGCTGGCTAATTACATGTGATGGTGCAAGTAATTCCTTGCATCTGCCGACAGCTGGCCTGAAAGAGGCTTCTGAGAATGTTGGACCAATTGGAATGTCCTCAGCTTGCTGGCTTTGCACTGGGCCATCAATGTTGCCATTTTTGCCCTCAGTTGCCAAGTACTTTTCTTTCCATAATGTGTTGGATAACTTTAAGTTATTTGCCTTCCCCAAATGTTCAATGACACTCCACCCCATTTATACATGTGACAAAACTGTGGGCCAGAAAGAATAAAAAACGTGACAAGAATATTTTTTATCTTCCACATCACTACAACTCTAGGACCTAGAGTAGGTACTCAACAAATAGCTATTGAGTGAATGGCAGAGTGGTGGCACTAGGATTTAAAACCCAGTGTATCTAGATGAAAGCCAGTTCTTTTTTCACTCATCCTGTGACCTCGCAGTACTCACAGAGTTAGGAAGGTCAGAGGCAACCCAGGTGAGGTAAGACAGGCCCAGTTTTCTTAAGTCTCTTTGTCCTAGGGCCTCTGTGCCTCATTTGTATCTGGAAAATGTTTGTCATCTTGAGATCATGAAACAGTAGAGTACAGTGAAAAGAAAAAAAAAAAAAAACAACAACAACCAGGACTAAGGCTCAGACATTCCAATTTCGAATTCTGGTTCTACATCTTACAACTTTATGCCAGTTTAGCTCCCTGAACCTCCGTTTTCCTATCTATGCAATGGTCATATTAATCTCTTACTCAGAAGGCCCCTGAAAGGACAAATTGCCTGGCACTTAGTAGGCCCTCAGAATTTGTATGCATTATAAATATTAATGAAAGAGACCACGATGCCCTTGGGTCTCACAGTCTATTTGCTGTGAATAGTTCCTTCATTAATACGGCAAGTTACCACTAGGGGACACTGAACTAGCAAGAAACGTGAAAGAACAGACTGAAGGAGACAAAAGCACTCATGTTTGAGCTAGTGGCTTCTCCCTACTGGATGAATCGCTGAACTACATTTGTTGCCATCAGACTCACCGTTTGTGGGGGAGCATTTGAGAGAAGGGCATCCTCAGGACTACTAAACACCCAATACCATAAGGAAAGAACTCTGTTTCAATGCTGTGGTTAGGTGACAATATCTACACATATGTCTCCTCATCACTGTAGCAGCCACAGCAAGTTAACTGTCTTCCCCTGAATCTTCTAATGATGGCAGGCTCTAGGCTTAAGCAGATAGCTATCTTTCAGTGTTTTCACTAATATTCTGAGACTGAAACTGCTGGCAGCCTTTTTGTATACGTTTGGCAGAAAAAGAAGTTGTTTTTAACCTTAGTTATGTAAAGATATGCATATACATATGTCACATAAAGTCTTATTTCCTGCTCCTCTCTTGACCCTGTACAAAGCTGAAATCTCCTAGAGATGCACCAGTGAAGTTGCCCCTGCATTTTTCCTTAACAGAAGACAAAAACATTCATCCTCTCTCCACACTGAAAACCATTTCTCAAATTTTCTGTTTTAGATTATAAAAACCTTTAACAGCCAAAATAGGATTCTATGATGTAAAACTTAATTCAATAAAGGTCACATTTCCAAAGTCTGATCCTGATTGGCATGTCTATGTAATTTACCATGGAAACCGAGACATTGTTTAGAGGGAAACTGGATGTTAGTAATAAATATGACAGACAACAGGCATTGACTGAGTTTGTGATCACTTGGTGCTTAATTGTGTTTAGAAACTATTGAGATTTTGACTATCTTAAAGTTTTACCTGGAGGAAAAAAATCTTTCCATGAGAAGTACTTGTGCTTATTCTGCACAAATAAGACTGCCTTGGTTGCAAGGGCAAGTTGGTATCTGCCTCCTTAGAGATGGGTGGAGTTCTTTCACATTTTCTCTCTCTCATCTGTAATCCCTTGTGAGTCCTTTCTTTAAGAAGGAGTCTCTCTGGCAGCTACATTTCATCTGAAGACCTGTTCCCCCAAACCCTCACCTCCCTGGCAAACTCTGAACTCTGCCACCATTGTGCTTTTGCTCTTTCTGTGATTTTTTTTAAACAATGTTTCTATGTAACTGTCATTTCAAAGTCAGTTTTTACCAGTTTCCTATTCTAAGCAACAGTTACAATCCATTTCTGCAAGAATGAAAATAACATACCAATTATTCAACGAATGGCTCCTAAGAAGTAAAATTTTGTCTTTACTTGTTTTATATGAATATAGAAGTATATTCATATAAAGGGAAGAGTAAAGGTCCAGGGGCATACATAGATCCAGCTGACCAGAAGCAGATGCTGGGCTTTTAGGTGCACGTAAAGTTAAAGGGCCACACCACCAATTGGGTATTTTCCAATGAACAACAGTAGGCTTTCTGGAAAATCTCACTAGAAGGAAATGAGCTTTATGAGGCCACCTGAATATTACATATTAAAATTCAGACTAAATAAGGAAATAGAAAGGAAGGAATAGATACCTGTGAAGACAGAAGACAAGGGCCATGCTTTGTTGTTCTCTGCTTCCTGGGCACACAACAAACAAAAGTTAGAATGTTTGCTGCTATAAAAAAAATCATCCTGATTCTTCAGATGGCTCCCTGATCACTTCAAGTAAGAGGAGATAACACACACACACACACACACACACACACACACCAAATAGTCAACAATTAAAAGCCTAGTGTATTATAAAAAAAAGCATATTCAGAATTTCTAAACTGTCTTCTTCCTTCCCTCTTCCCTTTTCTCCTTCCTCCTCCTCCTCCTCATTTTAGCAAGAGACACTAGTACTCTGGTTTTTTTTACAAGCCTATTTGTTTATCCTGATTGGCATGTCTATGTAATTTACCATTTTAAAATAATGATTTTAAAAATCCTGGCATGGTGGTGCACGCCTGTAATCTCAGCAGCTCGGGAGACTGAGGCAGGAGAATCGTGAGTTCAAAGGCAGACTCAGCTTCTCACTAAGAAAACCTTCTTAATGAGGCCCTAAGCATCTCAGAGAGACCCTGTCTCTAAATAAATATTTTAAAAGGGTTGGGGATGTGGCTCAGTGGTTAAGTGCCCCTGGGTTCAACCCTCAGTACCAAAAAAAAAAAATCCTTCAGGGTCTTAAATTCAGTGGTAGAAAGAGCTCCAGTCAGATGGTGGTTCTTGTAAGCAATTTGCAACCCTCATTCCAGGCAGGGTCCAGTGGTCTTAAAACAACTTCAAACCCAGCTCTGGATTTCCCTTAATAGCCCACCCAATCATCCACAAACATATTTATTAGATGATTTCATCAGTTGTTCTAAATAACAACTTGCACATATCATAACTTAGAAGAAAAATACCACACAATCAGGTTGGTCCAAACATAGCCCCAACTTTGACAAACCCTGTGGCTCTTTCCCTCTTCTCTCACCTTTGGCTTGACCCACAGCACAAAATGTTCAGTGGGCAGGAGCCATCATTATTTCTCTAGGGCCCTGAACACTGGACTTCTGTTTATAAGTTCAGTTCCCAAATATTTCCTCAGAACACTCAACCGACAGTGAAACTCCATTAGTTAATTTAGTCTCCATGAACATACCGTACATGACCCCTTCTTCTCTGGTAAAAAACTAACTTAAACAAAAAATAAAAGATTTAAAATGTTTTTTTTTCCTCATAAATAAAAAGGTGTTACCCAAAGAGCTTCTTGTCTAAGGCAAAGAGGTAGCAAGAAAAAAAGGGATTAGAAAAAAGAAAAAAGAAAAAGAAGAAAACCTTCCTGAGAACTAAAGTACAATTTTGCATTCAAGAGGGTGGAAAGTTTGCTGCCAGGGCACATGGGCATTATAATTATAAATTAGCTGATTCTTCTAGGTCCTGCTGGGCATCCAGAACATTTGGCTGTGTTTGTGTCAATTTACCTGAAGTCATTACTCAGGAAACAGGCTATGTTCTTCACTTAGCATGTTCTTTTTAAAGCACTGGAATTGGCTCATTAAAAGAGCCTTTTGTAAAGTAAAATGAAACTTTTGCTCATGTGAATTTTTCCTTACTTAATTGCTGAATTCCTTTTTTAGTGTATAGGATTTCCTCAAAGTGAAATGCCTTCATTCAGTGATTTGCTACAAAGGACATACCACGTTAAATTTTCCGTAAAATCTAATAAATCAAGGAGGGAAGTAAAATCCATTACTGAGTCTTTTTCTCCTTATGAGGTGAGAGAAAATTGCTCTCTCTCTTGTAGTACATTAACCCCGAGCGTGCCAGGGTCATTTCATCTTGCAGTAGCCATGAATGAATGGCTACAAGGGAGCTAAGGCTTACTTACCATCAAATAAACTACAATAATTATTTCTTCGCATCCAATTTATCATGTTGCAAAACAAACAAACAAATCTGAAATTGTATGAAATGTTCTTATGTGTAGCTTAAACCTGCCTATGGAAATAACCACATGAACAGAGGCTGTTTCCCTAGCAGCAGGTCAGCTGAGTTCTGCCCATTCCAATTGCAGTGTCCATGCAAGATCAGGCAATTCTGATCTAGGATTGATGGAATAACTCAAATAACTAACCCATTCTAACTACTCTACCACTATGGAACTTCTTTTAAATGACTGTGAAGGGCAAAACATGCAAATCCTCCTAGATCTTATTCTACCAGTTTTCTGTTTCATTCTGCTTAGTATAACTAACAGCTAATAGCCCTAAAGGTGTCTCTTAGTGTAATGAGACATTAAGTAATCCTGACTGGCCATCACCTCATCAGTGCACCTATCTGCAAAGGGGAAGAGTTTTGTTTATGAGATGGGTCATAATACGAATGACATTTGATGACAGTTCTGCCTCAGAAGTGGGTTCTTCCCTACAAAAAGAAGACAGAACATTTCCTGAAAAAGCCTTTCTCCCTTTGTCCAGTATTGCATACCTTCCCTCTGAAAAGGAAAACAATTCAAATATGACAATTTCCACATGGGTTGGGTTTTGCTTAAGAAAATGGAAGGAAACCCTCATTGTTATACAGAATACATGTATGATGATGTGAGGGGAAAAAAAGAAAGAAGTGTGTCACATTAGATTGAGTAGAGAGAAGTGATAGGAGGGGAGGGGAGGGGAAGGGGGGAAGGGAAGGACAGCAGAATAAAATAGACACTAGTATTGCTGTGTATATATACATAACGGCATGACCAATGTGATTCTGCAAACTGTACACTCAGAAAAATGAGAAATTATACTCCATTTGATTCAAATGTATGATATGTCAAATCATTGTACTGTTAAGTGTAACTAATAAAAAAAAAGAAAATGGAAATACATGAACATGTCTGACTGATTCCAGCATAAACTTCCATGTATGTGTTGGCTTATATGGCAGCGAGCTTCCCAAGGGAGAATGCACCACGGTTCTGATGACAATATCAGCTTTCCCTCTCAAGAACTGGCCAGGCTAAAAAGCAATCCCTTTGTCCAGAGCCAATACCCTTCACCCAAGCATATTATTATCTTAGTAATCTATTTCATAGAAAAACAACATTTGATCAAAATTAAGTTAGGGTGTCTGATAAGCTGGAGCCTTTGCTATTTGGTTTCATTTTTCACAAGTCGAGATTTGACCCAAAGTTCAGGGAGATGAATTTAAGATACCTGAATGAAAACACACATCTTGCTGCTTTGGCAAAGCTTTTCAGCTACATAACCTTGGGCTTTGCTCACAGAGTTAGAAGGATCCTTAAAGATGATCTAGTTCTGTGGAGAAACTGAAATCAAGCCAAGCCATGCTACTTGCCACAGGTTGTGACCAAGCAATACCAGAAACCAGCCTCTCATACTACCTGACACAGCTCCTGCCAACACACCACGATATTGTTATTTACATTGGTGTTTAATTAATAAGTGAGCCGTGGCAGTATGCACCAGTCTCAATTTTTGCATGTATTCTAACATTAGACAAGCTTACATAAATATATTTTATGACTAACTGGTATTCAGGGACTATCTCCTTTTAAAGAACTATCATCTTGCAAAAAAATTAATATCTGGTAAATCAAACCACCTGGTTTCTGACATATTATACCCCTTCAATCAGAGCTCTGAAGCTAGAGTAATTCAAGCACAAAACCAGAAAATAATCTAGCAGGGTGGGTCCCATTAAACATGGCAGACCTCAAGGCCAGTGTTCCAAGGGGTGGGAAAGGCAGCAGCCAATCAAGAGCACCTATCCAGGGGTTAAAAAGTAGCACAAGAATGGGGCAGAGGTAAGATATTGAGCCAGAGACCCACCCCTAGGCTCAAGTTGACTTGAGACTCAAAAGAACTAAAATCCTTCAAAAAAATGTCCTGCCAAAAATTAGCAACAAACATGATAATGCATGAGAACACTGATGTTTTTGAATGTCTTCAAATTACTAGAAGTTTCTGAATAATAAATCCTCTCCTGCCCCTACCCTCAGGCTTTATATAATCAATGTTATGTAACTACTCTATGACATTTCAATAATGCCTTTATATTTTACCTAAGTTCCTTTTTTTTCCATTTTCCAAGATGAATTATGGAAATGTCTAACGGGCACATGACTATCCAACATTAAAACTCACGTTCAGTTGAAGACATTCCCCCAAGCCAACTCATGTGGCCTTTTCCCCAATTATATGTGCATTAGCTAGTACATCCATGCACACGAGTGCGTGCACAGACACACACACACATACACACACACACACATTCCCAAAAAACAAATTTAAAAATATTGAGGAAGGCCATTCACATCCATCCAGTGTAGAATTTCTCAGGTGGACCAGACCATACAGGTGAGCTCATCAATTACCAGGCTTTACTGAGTACTGAGTGGGGCAGAAGGATCACTGTGGTAGCTGCTTGTTTTCCTCAGCACACTCAGGTTCTCTTTTTAAAAACTGACCTACCTCCTTAGCACTCAAATGTGACACTGATGCCTTTAGAGGGGAAAAACAACCAACTTCCAAATGCCCCAATGGATCCCTAGATGCCAGGGAATACTGGCTGGTTGGCAGTACTAATTGCCTGTCTGGCATTTCCAAGCTTCCTACCAGAAGACAGGCAGAGCCCAGTGTACATGCCCTTCCCTTGACTCAAAGCAGGTCAGCTCCCAAGGAAATTCAAGTTCAACCCTTTCATTGTGCATATGAGGAAAGAGACCAGGGACAGATGTGAAGGGTCCTAGAGCTCAGGTTTTTCTCCTTTTGATCATTTTATCTGAGACAGAAATCACAGGTGAAACAAAACAGAACTGGAAACTTCAGAGCAAGGCTGCAATCTTGTGGGTGTGTTTACAATTTTATTTACATGCCCTCCACAGACCATGAATAACTGCACTGGGAAGCACAGTCCTTCACCTTACCACAAGGCCTGCAATACCTACTCTTCCCAATTCGGGTTTTAGTGTCCCTACTGTGTGCTCCTAGCCCTCCCTGCTTTTCCCATGACAGTGCTTACCAAACACTGTTTTAATTACTTGTATCTAAATTCCCATTAGCCCACAGCTAATTCATCATTGTATCCCCCGAGACCCGGCCTGGGCCAGTTCAATAAGTTCATTACATCATTCAACAGATATTTATTTGAAGATCCATTATGTACCAGGCTCTATTCTATGTGCTAGAGATATAGCACAAGGCAAAACAAAAGTCCCAGCCCTCATGGACATTGCATTGTATGGAGGTGTAAGATGTCATTTAGTTGCCTCTCAGATCCCTTTCACCCAGCCAGCACATCCTCCCGCAATTTTCCTGAGGGTTAGCTCCCTTCTCCCAGCTGTTCAATTCCCAAGAGAATTGCCCTCTGCTGAGGGGTATTGCCTCAATGAGGAAATCACAATGCCCTCAGTTCCCACCCTGCAGCCCCGCAGCCAATAACTGACAGATATGAAGGCACAAAGGGCAAGCCTCTTACCAGGAGCTTCAATCAATGCACCAAAGACACTCCATGTGAAGGCTAGACCCCCCCCTGAAACCACACCCATGCTCAGCTGATTCACCCACAGCTGGTTCCACAGCCCCATTCTGTATCACCAGGTAGAGAGTGCCTGGAGAGAAGCACTAAAGGAGGTCTTTTCACAGGGAAATAGGAAGCTCAGGCCACAAAGGTTTCACTGCCTCCCCTAACCTCAGTACGTAGAGCTCAATGTTCCTGAATTATTTAAGTAGGAGGGTTGCAGTAAGGACAAAGCTTAGTCTTATGAGAAGCAGGGCAGTGTAACACATACTCATCGGCCCTCTGAAAGCTGACTGTCCAACTCCAGAGCAGACTGAGAAGAGAGCTCAGGTTTCTTAGTTCCTATATCAAGTGTGTAATCGGCTGATACAGGGTGCTGCCCCTCTTTTATTTAGGTTTGGACTGGAGTAGTTAGGGTCTAGGATCACCTAGCTTGTCTTCTGGGTGCTGGGGAAGGGAGTGCACACGTAAGTCCCAGCTATTCTGAGGGGCATCACTGAGAAAAAAAAGGGGCCGCATGAGAACCAGAATGCACAGCTGGCTGAGACCTGAGCACTGGGCTGAACACTGACACTGTGTGGCCAGGTGGCAGAGGCATAGCCCTTAGCTCTCAGAGAAGGAGAGGAGCAAGAGAACAGAACAAGAGTGGCGTGCTCCCCTGGCTGCGCATGATTCCCTTTCCTATTAGAAGATATCAAATCACACCCCAAATATCAAATCCTCCCAAATCAGCAGGATGTTTACAGAATCTCAGAATCTGCTCAATATCTTTCCACCCATTCTTCTTTCCTCATCAGCTCATTGAATTCATTTGTGTCAATATTTTACTTGAGGGGTGTGGGGGGGATACCATAACCTATAAGCCAGCCAGCCAAAACACAATTGCATAGCCATGGACAGAATCTGAGTCTTCTTGGACAATCTATACTCAAAGAAAATAATCTTTGTGCTTAAATTATCTAAATTGGCTCTTTTCTCTCTAAATGTGTTAAATTTTGACCTTCTAAATTGCTTTGGCTCTATTGACCCATAGGTAATCTTTTGTGCTGCCAAATAAGATGTGAGGAACAAACACCATCTTATAATGAGAAGTTGGAAACCCAGCTGACCCTAGCCCTACCACTAAATGTTGTTCAGAGACTTTGTTGAAAAGACCAATCAAGAGTATTTTATCAATCAGCTATTTACTTCCACAGACATTACTTTAGAGATTTTATCCTATCAAACAATGCTGATGCTAACGATTTAACCAGAATCAAACTAAATGCCAACAGAAGCCCCTGCCCTGTACTTTAATCATCCTAATACAGTTTAATCCTATGCTTCCCAGCACAGTAGTGAGGAGTTTCTGTCAACAGCTCCATCCCTGTCTGTTCTGGTTTGTTTTGCACAGATAAAATCAATAGTCAAGGATTGATGATTTCATCGGTGATCCTCCCTGGGCTCACAAATAGCTCAGTGAGGATCAGGAGAGACCAGACCCAGGATAACTCAGTAAAAGCCATTGTCTATGGGAGAGACATCAGAATAGGACCAAATGACAGTGACATTAGTTAAGAAGGAGCATGGGTCTGTAAAGTATGATCTCTGAGCTAAACTATTCAAACAAAAAAGATATAATCTTGAAATAATGATTAAATTGATGTAATCTACTGTGAAAGTTTCCAACCCCATCTGTGATAGCATCCAAGGCCAAGCCCAGTCAGGCAGAGTGGGAATGATGTTATCTGTACCCCTAGTTCTGACTAGACAAACACAACCACCCACAAAAGCACTAGGGCTAAGCCAATTGTCACCAAGCAATAGTCCCCAAACCCTGGAGTGATAGAAAAGCTGCTTCTTTGCTCACCTTTCAGCAAGATAATAAATGTCAGAATATCATGTGGGTAGCCTATGGGATTAAAAGTCACAGGCCTGTTAAACTTAGATAAATAAATATAATCGAAAGCATTCTGATTTGGCTAAAAAAAAAAGAGAGATTCAATTATTTATTTTTTAGCTTTAGGTGAATACAATACTTTTTTTTAATGTGGTGCGGAGGATCAAACCTAGCGCCCCACACGTGCAGGCAAGCACTCCACCACTTAAGCCACAACCCCAGCCCAAGAAATTCAATTATTTTCCCTGGAGCAAATTTCAGAATTCAGATACTTTTATTTTGAGGATACAAAAAAGAAAAAAAAAAAAAGAACTGATATGAAGTCAAGTGCTAGCTAATGAAAGATCAACAACTCTACTGGTAGAAAATAGTTTATATTTCCACTTCACCAAACTCTCCATATTGACTTTCTCCTAATGACCTAAGAGCGTTGCACAGTTATACTAATATCAGAATCATTCAATGGTCAAAATAGATAGTTTGAATCTATTGTTCAGATTAACTTGTGATGGTAGTAAACTGACTTTAAACTCGTTAACTATGGGGTGGAAATCAAAACCACAACTGAAAAATGTCAAAGAGAACTTATCTATTTTCTTCAAGAGTATTTGCATAAAATTACCTATCTTTAAATTTTATTTTAAAAACTTAACAGTTATTTTCAGTTAGTGGTCTAGCATGTTAGCAGCTTGGAAGTTACCAACTCAATGTACCATCAAGTAAAAAACTGAACAAGCTGAAAAACCAATACCTCTCCTTAGACCTGTTAGAAGGATGAGCTCATGGCACAAATGTCTGCCCTCAAAACTGGAATGACATGGGGCTGGGGCTGGGGCTCAGCAGTAGCACACTTGCCTGGCATGTGTGAGGCACTGTGTTCAATTCTCAGCACCACATATGAATAAATAAAAAAATATATAAAAGTCTCTCAACCACTACAAAAATATTAAAAAAAAAAAACTGGAGTGACAAGCAGGTGAATATAGAGAATCACAACACTCCAAAGCAGAAACTCAACGATCAAAAACCTTGAAGGGAAGTAAGCTTACGTAATAAAACTGAAACCGTGATTAATGAATTCTATAAGTTCAATATGGATAAGTCTGAGAGTTACAACATTTAGGGGGATGCAATCCATGAAGGGACCCCATTTTGTGAATTTTAACTGCTGGATATCTACCAGGTTCTCACAGTGAATTTTGGAGGAAAAAAAATTGTGCCTTGGGGTAAGCTGGGGGAGAGAAAAAGGTTGTGTTTTGAAGGAAAAACAAAAGTATGCCAGGGCATGGCCTCAGGAGAAATTATTTAATCTGAGCCTAATTTGTGTGGCTTTATTAGAGCCTAACAGACCTTGGGGAAGGAAAATACTCAACTTCAACAGGCTCTAACCTTTCATGTGGGAGGAGAGAAATATTCAACATGAGCCCATTCAAGCCATCCCATCCCACCTAAAGGAGGAGGAGCAACTGAGAAGCATTTCTGAAATTCACTGTCCAGAGGACAGACTAAAGACTGCAACCTACAGAAAAGGATAGAACACTTCCTCACCCCCACACCTTCCCACCACAGCACTAAAGGTCTAGTTGCAGCAGTTCCCATGTCCATCATGTCTGGCTAACACCAAAAACAAAAACAAACGAACAAATAAACAAAAACACAAGGCATACTAAAAGACAAAACACATAGTGTGAAGAGGCAGAGCAAGCACCAAAATCAGATATGGCAGAAATGTTGGGATCGTCAGACTGGGAATTTTTAAAAACTATGATTAAAATATTAAGAGCTCTAATAGATATATTAGACCACACACAAATGGTTCTAATCACAAATGGGAAATGTAAGCAGAAAGATAGGGCTCCTAATAACCAAAAAGAAATGCTACAGATTGAAAACTATAATGGAAGTGAAGAATACCTTTGATGGACTTATTAGTGGGCTGAATACAACTGAGGAAAGAATCTCTGACTTTGATGATATTTTCACAGAAACCCCCAAAACTGAAAAACAAACAAACAAAAAATACTGAAACAAAAGTAGAACACAATATCCAAGGACTGTAGGACAACTATGAAAAGTGCTGTATGCACATAATGGGAATAACAAAAAGGGCGGGGGGAGAAACGGGAGAAAATCATATTTGAAGCAATAATAACTAAGAATTTCCTCAAACTAATGTCAGACACCAAACACAGATCCAGGAAGCTGATGCATGCAAACACACACACACACACACACACACACACACACACACATCACTTCTACACTTAAACCATGTTTAAACCATATCACATTCAAACCACACAATGTCAAATATGGGGGAAAAAATTCTCAAAGAAGCCAGAGGGAAAAAATGCCTTTCCTATACAGGAGCAAAGGCAAAAATTACTTCCGATGTCTCAGAAACCATGCAAGATGTTAGAGAGAATTATTTAGTGTTAAGACAAAAAGAAAAAAAAAAAAAAAGGAAAAACCAACCCACCAACCTGAAATTCTTCACCTGGAAAAAATTTTCTTCAAAAATGAATTAAGAGAGTTGGGGCTGTAGCTCAGTGGGAGCACTTGCCTAGCATGTGTGAGGCACTGTGTTTGGTCCTAAGCACTGCATTAAATAAAATAAATTAAAAAATAGAGTCATGCTGTCCATCTACAAATACAAAAAAGATTTTTAAAAAAAGGTGAAGAAGAAATAATGGTCTTTAAAAAAATGTTGAGGGAATTTGTTGCCAGTATATCTATATCACAAGAAATGTTTTTTAAAAGTTCTTTAAAGAGAAGAAAAGTCAGAAACTCAGATTTACATAAATGAAGACAGAGAATAAGCAAAGGTAAAATTGAAAACTTTTAATATTCTTACTTGATCTACACATAACAGTTTGTTTCAAAGTCATAATAGCAACAATGTATTTGTTATTTTGTACACATGCCAATGTATATATGCTTGATGTAAAAGCTGAATGAATAACAGAATTACAAAAGGGATAGCAAGCAGAAATTAGAATTATTATGTTATTATAAGGTACTGCACTAATCATGAAGCAATATTGTGTTATTTGAAAGCAGACTCGGATTAGTTCTAAGTGCATACTGGAAACTCTAGGAAAACCATCAAAAAAGTTTTTAAAAGAAAAATAATTCTTATGCTAAGAAGGCAGAGAAAATGATATTACATTAAATACTCCATTAAAACTATAAATGATAGAAAAATTGGAATACAAAAACTGGAACAAATAACAAAGGCAAAAAAATATAAAGCAATAGCAAACATAGTAGATATTAGTAATAACTTTAAACACCAGTAGTCTAAATGCACCAATTAAAAGAGACTGTCAGTGATCAAAAAACAAAACTCAATGTAAGTTTTCCACAAGAAACCCACCAAATAGAAGGACACAAATAGTTTAGAGTTAAATTATTGAAGATATATCATGCTACAAAAAAAGTAACAGTAGTTATAATAATTTCAGACAGAGCAGATTTCACAGCAAGAAAAGTTATCAGTGATAGAGAGGGGCATTACATGAAGATAAAAGGATCAAGTCTCCAAAGGACATATCAATCCCTAATGTGTATGTGTCTAACAACAGACCATCAAAATGCAAGAGGCAAAATTGATAGAACTGCAAGGAGAAAGATTAATTTACTTCAGCACCCCCTATCAGAAATGTACAGATCTATTAGGCAGAAAGTCTTTAAGGATATAGTTGAAATTAACAATACTGTCAATCAATCCTATATAATTGAAATCTATAGACTACTTTATCCAATATTAGCAAAATACACATTTTTCTCAAGCTCATATAGAACATCAAGATAGGCTACACTGTAAACCATAAAACACACCTTAACTAATTTAAAAGCATAGAAATTATGCAATGTATGACTTGACACAAAAAATGGAATTAAACTAGAAACAGTAACAAAATGATTGCTGGTATATCCAAAAATACTTAGAGATTCAACAACATACTTCTTAGTAATGTGTGAGTCAAAAAAGAAATCTTAAGGGGCTGGGGATGTGGCTCACGCGGTAATGCACTCGCCTGGCATGTGCGGGGTGCTGGGTTCGTTCCTCAGCACCACATAAAATAAAGATGTCGTGTCCACTAAAACTGAAAAATAAATATTAAAAAATTCTCTCTCTCTCTCTCTCTCTCTCCTCTCTCTCTCTCTCAAAAAAAAGAAAAGGAAAAAAGAAATCTTAAAAAAACTAAAAACTATTTTGAACTAAATAAAAATTTTGATGAGTTATACAAATTTTTAGGATACAGCAAAAATAGTAGAGAGAAATGTATGGCATTTGATTCATATATTAGAAAAAGAAGATGATCTAAAGTCCATTCAAGCTTTTACCTTTGGAAACTAGAAAAAAAAAGAAAATTAACTCCACAGTAAGCAGACTAAAAGAAATAATAAAAATTATTTCATAAATCAATGAAATTGAAAACAGAAAATCAACTTTAAAAATCAATGAAACCAAAATCTGGTTCTTTGGAAAGAAAAATAAAATAGATACACCCCTCACCAGAGTAAAACATGCAAGCAAGCATGAAAATAAATACTAATGTCAGCAATAAAAGAAGGTCATTACTACTACAGATCCTACTGACTTTAAAAGAACAATAAAGGAATTTTATTTACAACTCCAAGCCAACACATCAAATAACCCAGATTACGTGATCTAATTCTTTGAAATTACAATCTGCCAGAATCCACATGAGAAGCAATAAACAATCCAAATTGGTCTATATCTACTAATAAATTGCACCAGTAATTAATAGTTTTCCAAAATGGAAATGGCCCACTCAGATGGATTTACTGGTAAACTCTAACAAAATTTAAGAAAGAAATTACACCAGTTCTCAACAATCACTTTCAGAAGTTAGAAGCAGACATGTCCCTATTATATTTATGATAATAATTTGTGTTTCTCATCCTGACAAGAGGCTTATCAATTTTATCAATATTTTCAAAGAACCAGCTTTTGGATTTATTGATCTTGCTTAGTGATTTATGTAATTATTTTTAATATTTCTTTCCTTCTGTTAGCTTTGGAATTTTCTCTTCTTTTTCTAGTTTCTTAAGGTGAAAGCTTAGAGAATTGATGTTAGATCTTTCTTTTCTAACATACGCTTTCTAATTCATTTTTATGGGGTCATCATTACTTTAATACCAAAACCAAAGACATTATACGAAGATTGTAAAAAGTTGATATCAACTATATCTCAAGAATACTGATACAGGGGCTGGGGTTGTGGCTCAGCGGTAGAGCACTCGCCTAGCACAGGTGAAGCCCTGGGTTCAATCCTCAGGACCACATAAAAATAAATAAATAATTAAAGATATTGTGTTCAACTACAACTAAAAAATAAATATTTTTTAAAAAAGAATACTGGTACCCCAAAAAACCCAAAATATTAATGAATTAAATTCAACATTTTACACGATGAATTACATACCATAACTGAGCAGGATTTACCTCAGATATGAAAGGTAAATATTGAATATTCAAAAATCAGTTAGTATATTCATTACATCAATAGGGTAAAGGAAAAAAAATCACCTGAAAATATCAAGAAATGCAAAAAAGGTGTTTTTCAAAATTTCAACACACAATCATGGTAAACAAAAACAAAAAAACCTCTCTATAAAACAAGGAATAGAGGAAAACTTCTTTTTTTTTAATTTTTAGATGTATAGACCTTTATTTTATTCATTGACTTATACGTGGTGCTGAGAATCGAACCCAGTGCCTCACACATGTTAGGCAAGCACTCTACCACTGAGCCACAGCCTCAGCCCTGAAACTTCTTAACTTGATAAAGATATCTACAAAAACTTATCTTCAGCATTTTACTTAGTGCTGAGAATAATGAATTTTCCCAAAAAGATTAGGAACAAAGCAAGAGTGTTCACTAACAATACTCCTTTGTTGAACTACTCACCAATGCAATAAGAAAAGAAAATTAAAGGCATACTAGTGAGGAAAACAGAAATAAAGCTCTCTTTGGACACAGGAGACATCATCATCTGTGCAGAGGATCTAAAAGTGTCAACAACAAACTCCTGGAAATAATAAGTAATCATAGTAAGGTTGCAGGATACAAGTTTGATATACAAGAAATGAACAAGTATGACTTGAAATTAAAAACACAAAACCCCTTACAATGGCAACCCCCAAAAAAAGATATATTTAGGTATGTATCTAACTAAATATATACAACATTCATATGAGGGTAACAACAAAGCAACGGTGAAATACATCAAAGAAATAAGTAAATGGAAAGACAGTCCATGCTCATGGGTAGGAGACTCAATATTGTAAAGCTATCAATTCTTCCTAATCTGATCCAAAGATTTAATACAATCTCAGTCAAACTCTCTGCCAGTTATTTCATGGATATAAACAAACTGATTCTAAAGTTAATACACAGACCCAGCAGAGCCCATACAATATTGAAGGAGAAGAATAAAGTCAGATGACTGACATTACCTGACTTCAAGACCTGCTATAAAGTACAGTAATCAAGACAATGTGGTATGGGTTGAAAGAACAGTGTTTTAGTCAGTTTTCTGACCAGAACAATTATAGAGAAGAAAAAGTTTATTTAGAGGCTTACAGTTTCAGAGGTCTCAGTCCATGGACAGCCAGCTCCATTCCTCAGGACTCAAGGGTGAGGCAGGACATCATGGCAGAAGAGTGTGGCAAAGGGAAGCAGCTCACATGGTGGTCAGAAAGCAGAGAGAGAGAGACTCCAATCTCCAGATACAAAATATATACCCCATGGCCACGCCTCCAATTCCTGCCATCTCCAGCCACACCCTACCACTTCAATTAGCACACAGTTAATCCCCATCAGGGGACTAAATCACTGATTGAGTTAAGAATCTTACACCCTAATCATTTCTACTCTAAAACTTCTTGCATTGTTTCACAAGTGAGCTTTACAGGGACACTTCACATCCAAACCATAGCAAATAGGCAGATAGATCTATGGGACAAGATGGAGAGCTCAGAAATAGACTCACACAAACACAGTCAATTGATCTTTGATGAAGGAGCAAAGGCAATAAAGTGGGGGGAAAGAATCTTTCAACAAATGATGCCAGAACAAACGGGGGAAAAAATAAAAGAAGGTAGACACAGACCTGACACCCGTCACAAAATGAACTCAAAATGGATCTTAAATCTAAACCTAAAATACAAAACTGTAAGACTTCTAAAAGATAGAACAAAATCTAAATGATCTTGAGTTGACAATTACTTTACCAAAACATTACTTGTAGTGAGCTCAGTGGCGCATGCCTGTAATCCCACTGCTTGGGAGGCCGAGGCAGGAGGATCACGAGTTCAAAGCCAGTCTCAGCAAAGCGAGGAGCTGAGCAACTCAGTGAGACTCTGTCTCTAAATAAAATACAAAAGAGGGCTGGGGATGTGACTCAGTGGTCAAGTGCCCCTGAGTTTTATCCCTGGTACTACTACTACTACTACTAATAATAATAATAATAATAATGATAATTTGTATCTCAATACCAATATGAAGAAAAGATGGATTAGCTAGATGTCCTTTAAATTAAAATGGTCTGTTCTGTGAAAGATACTGCCAAGAAAATGAAAAGACAAGTCACAGACTAGGAGAAAATATTTGAAAAAAAAAATATCCACAAAGAACTACTATCCAAATTTTACAAAGAACACTTAAAACTGAACAATAACAAAACAAATAACCCAGCTAAAAAGTGGACCAAATAACTTAACAAACACCTTACCAAAGAAGATATACCTATGGAAAATATGCTCCACATCCTATGTGATCAGAGAATTGCAAACGAAAACCAAGAGATAACACCACATGCCCATTAGAATGAACACAATCTAGAACATATTCAACACCAAATGCTGGAGAAGGTGTGCAGAGACAGGTGCTCCCGTGCAGGACTGGCGGGAATGCAGATGGCACTGTCATCTTGGACAGCAACCACAGTTTCTTACCAACTAAATAGCCTCACCGTACAATCCAGCAATCACTCTCCTTGGGATTTGCCCAAAGGATTTAAAAACTTATATCCACACAAAAACTTGCACATGGATGTGTATAGCAGCTTTATTTATAATTGTTGAAATTTGGAAACCACCCAGATGTCTTTCAGTAGGTGAATGGATAAATAAACTGTGGCTCATTCAGACAATCTGATATTACAGAGTGTTAAAAGAGACGGACTATTAAGCCATAGAAAAACCTTAAATTCATATTACTAAATGAAGGAACCCCATATAAAAAGGCTACATATTACATGATTCCAACAATATGACCTTATAGGAAAGGTAAAACAGAGACAGCTGAAGCACAGAGGATTTTTAGGGCAGTAAAATATTCTGTATGATACTATAATGATAAATACATGTCCTTTTATGGTTATCAAACCCATGCAATGTGCAGCAGCAATAGTAACCCCAATACAAAGTGTGGGCTTTGGGTGATTGTGATGTAGGTTCACCAACAAAAAATTCACCACTCTATCGTTGCAAAGAGGATGTTGATAACAGGGGAGACCACACACATATGGGGATGGGGGGATGGGGGAAATCTCTGTATCTTCCAATTTCACTGCTAAATGAAAACGGCTCTATAAAATAGTCTATTTTTTTTTAAACCCAGCATTTTAGAATGATACAAAATAATTTCTAAAGTCATTATTAATATTAGTAAAAATCAACCAAAAAAGTTAAGAGAAAAGAAGAAACACTGACAATAGATGTTTGTGGGGGGAAAAATGATAAAGCATAGTGCATTTAAACTTTAAGGGAAAGTATAGGAAAAGCTAATGAGAAGAAACTGGTGTCTGGTAGCGCCCTTGTTTCCAAGTCAATTAAGTCACCTTCACAGAGGACACCTAAAGGCATATGCCAATAGCCAAGACTAGACAAATCACAACAAATTTTTTAGCCTTGCATGTTTTGAGTAATATGCAAAGAGATGTAGAAAAACCAATGTTAATATAAAGACTCTATCCTATAAATATGAGAAATGTCAATGACCCTGTGGTGGTAAAGCATGACTCCAACTGCTCTCCTTCCAAATGCACCCAACTCTCGTTTCTAGAGACGGCAGAAGCCCAGCAGTTCTAGGTTTACTGTAACCCTAGCAGATATGCAGTACTGGTGGGCTACACGGACCAAAGCTGGTTTCTATATGCTACCAATTGACACATGTATGGCTTCCAAAATGCCAACTTTGAAACTTGAGATGGCTTAAGAAAGGCGTAAGAGAAAGAAGGAAATAAAACTATCTTGAAAGTTGGCTTCAGAGACAGTATCTCAGTTACTTCCCAAAGAGTGGGTTCCAAGGTTTGACATGGCCTCTAAGACAGGACATCTATAGGAGTCAGTAGCTGGCAGGAGTTCAAGTACAGACCCCAGACCAGACCAGCAGCAGTTGGTGGGTAGAGAAGTATTCCAAGAACAAGTCTCATCAAAGTTGTCCCGCAGTGACAGCACAGAGCAAAAACATCGCCTCCCCTGACTCAGGAACAGATGGCCCTTCCCATCAGCCACACCTGTCAAAACTATTCTCCCCCCAAAACCCCTTCAAACCTCACAACCAGGTTATAATGCTCTCTCACCCAGGCTTCAGAGCATTTAGCACGTCTCATGATATTTTAAATATTCCATTTACACTATAAATGTGCAATTGTTTAATCCCCTATTAAAAGGTAAAGACATAGGAGCATTTTTTAATCCCCATAACACCGAGTGCTGTGCCCTGACCTGGTAGGAGCTTAGCATTTGTCACACTGAGAAGATATGACCTGCCACCAATCACCAGAAGGTTGCCAACATTAATAAGTATTTTTATTTGAAAGCCTCAAAAACAGATATTCCAATAGGAAAAAAATATATATTTATTAGGTTCGGATTGAACTTTTATGCTTTTTTTTTTTTTTAAAAAAAAGATTATTTGGTTTAAAAACCTAGTACTTAAAAGATTTCCTTATTAAATCACTGGAAGCAAGCAGAAATATGCAATATGATGAAGCAACATTTAAATTATTAATAACAATTAGCCATGGTAGATCAGAGTGCTTTTCTTTTTCTGCCACTGAAATGTACGTGCTGTCCCTTCGGAGGGTGTAACATGCCATTGAAATCCTACCTGCCCCACCACAAAAACTCTATGGAGCCCGCCCGCCAACCCCAAGTGTCTTATGCTTCTTCTCCTATCTCATTCTAAGAAAATGCCCAGTCATTTTCATCAGGCTTCTGTTCCAGGTACTCAGCCCGTACCCTGTGTTTCAGAGGAGGGCATGCCAAGTGGCAGGAGCCAGAACGGCACAATAAATCCATGATACCCAGGCCGATCATAACCACTGAGTTGTCAAGAGTCTATTTTGCACTCATTATCCCAAATAACTCATGAGGATGATAACTTTGGTTTGCGATCCTTTCGACTAGTTAACTATGGGATGGAAGATCAAAATCACAAGTGATAAATATCAGTTTTTCAGAGAGTTGCCTGTTTTCTTCAAAAGCACGGAGCCAGAGAACTTTACCAGCAAGTGACTTCAGCGGGACAATAGAGAAATGAATGTCAGGATGGCAAGAAATCAGTTTCTGGAGGTCCTTGCCTCTCCAGGAGGGATGTTAACTCTGAATTCTGATTGAGGAAGCCTGAGGATTTGGCCCAATTCTTGTTTCTACAGATGAAGAGGAGACCCAAGCAGCACACACACCCCGGGAGCGTGCAGAACCAGTACATCAGAAATAGCAAGGGAATCCAGGGTGCTCAACAGAGGGTCTGGGAGGCAGCAGGAAGTCAAGAATCCTGTCTCACTCACTGTCTCTGACACAGGGTAGTGGAACACATAACAGGGCAGGAGTTCAAGTACCGACCCCAGACCAGACCAGCAGCAGCACACCACCCTGGAACATGTTAGAAAAGCAAATACTTGCCCCGCACCCCTCCCCACCAAGACCTACTGAATCACAAATTCTGGAAGTAAAACACTACATTTTTGTTTTAACAAACGCTTCAGGTATGAACCTTGCAACAGGAGATAAATAGGCAGTTATTGGTACTGCCTTTTGGAAAAGTTCAACTTGCGTCTGGCTAGGGATGTACCTAGTGTTCTGAAAACTCACTGAAGATCTCACTGCCAATACACTGTCAAGGCCAAATTCTCAGAAGAATTTGAGAAATGACTCCACTTTCCTATCCAGAGTTACTCATCAGTTCCAATAATTTCCAGAAAGGGACAACACAGTGTCAACTTGGGCTGAGCTACCTCTACCAGGACCTGCTGTGTAACACAGTTGCCTGCACCATGATCATCATCAACCTTGTCAATGTTTACATAAAGCTTACTGTATGCCAAGCCCTGTTATTAGAACTTTATAAATAATAATCCACGTAATCTTCACACAATTTCTTATCATGATGTTGGAGCTATTATTTGTATCCTCCCCATTTTATAGATGAAGAGACCAAGGCAATGAAAAATTAAATGATCTTCCAATAAGCCCACAATTCCTAAGGGTCATTGCAGAATTTTGAACCCAAGGAGATGGCCTCTGAACCTTGACTCCTGAATTCTATGAAAGAGAGGCAGCCTGGGCTGTGGTTAAAACCCACTCAGCCCACTTCATCTTCTGTCACTCTTCCCCAGTGCACTAAACTACAGTCATCCCAAGAGCTCACTATTTCTCCAGTAATCCATCCAGTACTTCCCTGACTGAATTCTCACTTGCCTGATGTTTAAGTTCAGTCTGTTTGCCACTGATTTTTATATGTTGACGCACCACAAATATTTACATAGTCCAAAATAATTTTTCATACTATTATTAAATACAAATAATAAGAGGTCATTGTTTTGGACTAAGCTCCTGCACTAGGTCCCAACAAATCAGGCTAGAAATCAAAATAGAGTCACTCATGTTAAAGTTCTGGGGCATCAGGCTGATGCTAAAGCTGTTTATCTGAACTTCTGAGAAATCAAGATCAGAAGGATAATAGCCAAATTTCTCCCACAGGCCAATTTCAATCCACACGATAATCTGTGTCTTAATCCTTTCATACAAAAGATAACTTAAGGAAACCTGATATTCATCAATCGGATTTTTTTTTCTATTGCCCTCCTCCTTAAAAAAAAGTAACGGAAATGAGAAGTTCACATTTTCTTCTTGTCTTTAGGCTTTCTTCAGCCTTTCTGTCTATAAAACCAACCTCTTCTGTTCAGTCCATCCGAACATTTATTCTATTTTATGGAATACAGGGTTGTCTGATTCTAGAATCAAAAATAAAGCAAATTAACATCATTAAAGAAAAACATTCTAATTTTGTTCTTTGAAAATATACATCATTTTGACATATTAATACATACATGGACATATATATACATGTACACGTATGTATATGTACATATACATATATACGGGGAAAATAAATTACGGCACTAAAACTGGAAAAGCAAAGCCTAATGGCATATTGTTTTAATAAAAAACCTTCCATATTAAAAAGCTTCACAATTTTTTTTTTCAAAAGATAGCTCTGGAGAGTCACAGCTAGTTCAAACTGGTTTCCGGAGGGAGCCTCTCTAGTTTTTAGTATCTAATCACTGCTTCACTTGCCAGATGATAACAGAGAAAAACATGGTGACGGGAATGATCTAGGATCTTTGGACACATTCCTGGAAATCCTAAAAAAGACTAATTACAGTCATATGTTGCTTAATGGCAGGACACATATAGAGAAATGCATCACTAGGCCATTCGTCCTTGTGCAAACATCACAGAGCACACTGACAAAACAGATGGTTATGACATCACTAGGCCATGTAGTTTCTTGAGACCCCTGCAGTATACATGGTCTGTCACTGAGGGAAATGCCACTGTGGACGGTATTTAAATGAAGCATAACCCAAATTCTAAATGTAAGGGGAAACCCCATATCCTTGTAGTTTAAAAGAAACAATGATATCAAGAAATGTGCCGAGCCCCTACTCTGTTTTTTCAGGACACTCGGTCCCAGCCCTCGATGGGTTTACACTTCAGTTAGATATACTCAGGCCTACATAGTCCAACACGCAAGAAGGCAGCCTATCCTAAGCATTACAGAATTGATACAAACCAAAAAAGCCTTCAAGAATCTGGAGTAGAAAAAGACCACGTCCTGAATGGGGAAGACCTTGCAAAAAAAAGTAAACAGAGTCAGAGCAGAGGCAGTGGTTGCAGGAAGTACAGCCCGGAAGAGAAGAAAGGAGGATGTGGAGGTCAAGGGCAAGACACAAACCTGTTCTCCCCCCCAGGGACCTGGCATGTGCTCGTCTTGTGCGTGAAATGCTGCCCTGGACATACCTGTGATTCACCCACATGTTTCTTCCAGGTCTTTTCTCAAAACCACCCTACCAGTAGGGTTTCCCTGACCACCTTGTCTCAAAGTTCAACACTAAAATTTCATATTACTTTCTCCTATTTAGATTTTTTTCTCTTCAGTACTTATCACTGCCTTATCTACTTTACATTTTAATTATTTATGTTATTTACTTTTCTTTCTTCTACTAGAAGGTCAACTCCATAAAGCAGGAAATGCTGTCTGCTTTATTTACGACTGAATTCCCAAAACCTAGAGAAATGCCTGGCACAGAGTAAGTACTCAATAAATATTTGTTGAATAAATAAATATATTGTAAGGAGAACAAAGGGGTTGTAGAGAAGTCTATTATTAAAATATCAAGTTGACAGAAATAGAAATCTTATATGGGAAGGAGGTTTATGGATTTGGGCAGACAGCTTGGGGACAATGTGGGGAGAACCTGGAATGTCCTGCAAAGGACATGTAAGTAAAAGACTCCTGAGAGTATCCCAGAAGTCATTTAGTCTACTTCTCTCATTTCTAAGCAACCCGCACCCAAACCATCCCACACAAAATAAACTATTCAGCTTTCTGTTAAGTGTGTGTGTGTGTGCGCGCGCGCGCGCGTGCACACACACTTCTTAGAGACTGAAGCAAACAGCCAAAATCTCCAATTTCTAGCCTACTCACTTCTTTTTCAACCCCAAAGGGGAAAATGTACATCTTTGCAAAGCTGAGCTACTAAATTTCCTCTCAGTGTTTCAGACAATCGGGCCAGGATTTAACTTCTACTCATAATTATACTGGAAAAGTGTAAAAGCGATAGAGCTATTTAGTGTGAACATGAATTTTTTTTTCTGTTCTAAATTTAGGGAGAAACAGCCCCCTGAAACATACAAGGGGCATGTGGCATTTGACATGATACATATACTCCAGTAGAGAAAATTCTAAGCAGTTGGAGCCTTCCATGACATGCATCACTGCCTGTCTGTGTATCCCTAGACAGCATCCTAAACTCTTTCTGCATTCATTTTCAGCATCTATGACAGTCTAGATGAGAAGAAGCACAAAACAAATGAAAAAATATTCTATATGGAAAGGAATTGGTCTTCTAACAGCTATCACTCCACAGTGAATGCCGCTTCTACACAGGACATTCACAAGTGCAGGTATCCATTGGTAATGTAAGTCCCAATCCCCCAATCCCTACCAGCCTGGAACATGTAATCTAAAAAAGCAAGATGGAACAGCACAAGAAAGAAATAGTGCATGGAGTAGAAACAAGGAGACAATCACGTCAATCACATACTATAAAGCAGGTATTCAATATCTACTTCCTAAATTGAATTATATGGTGAAAGCTAAATTTGTTCTAAAAGAATATTTACTCCTACATAGTTGGTTTCAATATGTCTTAATATAACTGGCAACAAGCTATTGCAGAAATAGACTCCTGGCTGCATCCTCTGATTGATGAAATGAAACAACATTCCTAATTACCATGTGAACTTCTTGTGTGAAAGAGTCAACAAACTGTGATTAAAAACAACAAAAAAGGACACATCTACAAGAAAATTTTCTCCTTTTTGATTTTGTTTCCTACTTTTTTAAAAAGACAGGAAGATTAAAATTTTCTAATTTTAAAACTATTTTTTCTTGCATTTTAACTCTATATACAATACTAGCTTTTTCTAATATAAAAATTACATAGCTCATATTTATTTTAGAACTAGATAATATTCACTGTTATGGTTTAGATATGAGATGTCCCCCAAAAGCTTATGTGAGAGACAATGCAAAAGGTGCAGAGGTGAAATGATCGAGTTATGAGAACCTTAACCTAATCAGTGCATCAATCCACTTGAATGGATTAACTGGGTGGTAACTGTAGACATGTGAGGTGTGGCTGGGGGAGGTGGGTCAATGTGAGTGTGCCTCTGGGGTATATATTCTATTCCTGGTGAGCCAAGCTTAGTCTCTCTCTGTTTCCTGGTTGTCATGTGCTGAGCTGTTTTCCTCTGTCATACTCTTCTGCTGTGGGGTTCTGCCTCATCTAAGGCACTGAGCAATGGAGTTGACCATCTATTGACTGAGTTCTCCAAAACTGTGACCACCAAATAAACTTTTCCTCCTCTAAAGTTGTTCTTATCAGGTATTTTGGTCACAGCAGGGAAAAGAAAACCTGACTAAAACATCCACGATGAAGAAAAAAAAATCTGAAAATGTTAATGGCAGCAAAATGGGTAGTTTAACAGTCATTGAGCTTCTGTTTTGCTTTGAAGCTAGCAGTGGATCGGTGCTTTGGGTTTCCTTGTGTAGTTTCATAGGTTAACTATCATCTTCAACTATCCTACAGCTTCTATTTTTCAAATTATAGTTATTAATAATGTGATGAGAAAGAGAGATGATAGAAATTTACCACCCACAGTGTCTTTTGAAGAAGTGATTATGTCTTTGGACTTGAGGTACTGATTTAAAACAAATAAAGGAAAGACTCAACTCTTATTTTACTTTTCTCCTTAGAGTTGTCTTTATCAATCAGTTTACCTCCTGAACTTGTCTACATAGTCTAAAGATAAAGATTTTATGGGAGGGCTGGGGATGTGGCTCAAGCGGTAGCGCGCTCGCCTGGCATGCATGTGGCCCGGGTTTGATCCTCAGCACCACATACAAACAAAGATGTTGTGTCTGCCAATAACTAAGAAATAAATATTAAAATTCTCTCTCTCTCTCCCTCTCTCTCTCTCTCTCTCTCTCTTTAAAAAAAGATTTTATGGGAATTGTAATGCTCTTGAAAATCACTATAATATTTAGGATTCAGAATTTCAAACTTGATGGTGTTAAGACTTTTCTGGAAGGGGAAAGAAAAACAAAATGGATATTTACCAAATATCTTCTCAGGGCTTTCTTTGCGTGTTGAGTGTTTTATGACATCTCATGTCAGTATAGGTATATCATTCTTTTATTTTACCTCTGAGGAAACTTAGACTTAGTAACTGGCCTAAGGTCACACTACTACTAATAGCAGAGACAGAATTGAATCCAGGTCTGTTGAATTCTACACCCTGGGCTCTTGTCCACACAGAGACAGGAGATGGGATTATGCAACAACTGGAAGGAACCACAGAGATTGCCTAATCCAGCACAGCAAGCCCTCTGTCCCTCTCCCATTTGCGTTCAACTCTGCCAAATACGCACAATTCACAGACAAGAGCACTGAAAATCAGATAGCTTCAATGATTTGCCAAGCCACAGGTTATGCAAATGGCAAACCTACTCACACAAAGTGACATTCAACAGTTTTAGAGGTGGAAAATTATTGACTTTTACCCCCTCTCTCACACTCATCTTTTAAAAGTCAACATTATTGGAAATATAACTCATATTTAGAAAACATCGTCCATGTAAGGTACACAAATCAAAAATTGATCTGCACTGGTCACTACTGATTAGCTTGCCTTTTCTAGAATTTTACATAATTATTCACATAGAATGTACTCTTTTTGGGTTAGCATGATGATTTTTTAAATATTTTTTTAATTTGTTCTTCTTAGATATGCGTAACAGTAGAGTGTATTTTGACCAGTGTAACTCCGTATCACGTGCAACCGCAAGCATGGGATCCTAATGAGAATAAGTTATATTCCACATACTCATTATGATTGTTGAGATTCATTCTTTTTTGTTTATTAGTAATTTGTTCTTTTGTATTGTTTAGTCATACTCCATTGAATGAATGTACTGCATTTTTTCTCCATTATCTCTTGACAGATGTTTATGTTATAGTTATTTTAGCTATTTTAAATAAAACAGCTATGAACACGTTTACAAACTTTTATACAATCATGCTTTTAATTTTTTTTTTTAATAAATACCTCAGAGTGAGATGCCACTCTTGTATGTTAAGTGTAGGTTTTACTTTTGGAATTGACAGTCTTCCAACGTGGTCATACTATTTTACATTCCCACCAATATTCATGTTCCAATTGCTCCACATCCTTGCCAACATTTAGCCAAAATTTTCAGTCTCTTAAATTTTAGTCATTCTAGTAGACATAAAGTGATTTCTGTTTACACTTCTCTGATGATCAATAATGTTGAATATCTTTGCATGTGATTATTATATGTTAGCGTATCTTCTTTTATGACGTGTCTATTTAAAGTTCTTTCACCCATTTTTTAAAAAACTGTTTGCAATGACAGACTTGTGTTCTCTGTCTATCCCACACAGAAATTCTTTATAAGGTCTATACTTTGGCAGTTTTTTAGATATGTCCACAAATTCTTGAGTATTCCTCTCTACTCAGAAGGTAGAGAGTAATTCAACTCCTCTTGCACATTGGATGGATTTAGGATCTCACTTCCAGCAAATAGAATATCACAGTATAACCAATGTCACTTCAGAGAATAGATCATTTAAAAAATTATGGCTTCTGTCTTCAGTTCTCTCTCTCTCTCTCTCTCTCTCTCTCTCTCTCTCTCTCTCTCTCTCTGAAAAGCTAGAGTCATAAGGACAAACAGGAAAGCAGCCTATGAAGAGGCACATGTGTCTAGGCACTAAGGTGGATCTTCTCTTAACTGCGGTAGTCGGGGACTGGAGGTGAACTCTCACCTGGTCAAGATTTTGGACGACTTCACCCAAGCCAGCAGCTTCTTGCAATCTCTCAGATTTTGGCCAATAAAAACTGTGAGATAATAAATGTTAGTTGTTTTAAGTTGCTAAATTTGTAGGGTGATTTATTACAAAATAGTAGATAATGAACACAGCATTGCCACAATTTTCTTACATTAATTTTGATAAAATCCAATTTTTAAATGGTTCATGACTTTTATGTGTATACAAGAACACTTTGACTACCTCAAGAACATAAAGATTTTATCTGGTTTCATCTAGATTTTTATCATTTTGGCTCTTAGATTTACAATTGGGATCCATTTGTATACAATCTGATAATCAAGGCTAATTTTTTTCCATACAACATCCAATTGTTCCATCACCACTTGTTAAGGACTTTATTTTTGCCATCAAATTGTCATATTTGTAAAAAAAAAAGAGAGAGAGAGAGAAAGAAAGAAAGAAAGAAAAAAAAAAAAAAGAAAATCAAATGATCATAACTATAAGTCTCTATTGGTGGACTTTTCAATTCCACTTTGCTATGTATGTCTACCCTTTCACCAATCACACTGTCTTGATTACTGTACTTAATAGTTAGTCTTGAAATTAGGTAATAGAAAGTCTCTCTTTTCTTCTTTTTGAAAAGTGCTTTAGTCATTTGCATTTCATATACATTTTAGAACTAGTTTCTCAGTTTCTGACAAAATAACCTTCTGACATTTTGGCTGGGGATGCATTCAGTCTATAAGTCAACTAGGAAAAAATGAAGCCTTAAAAATATTGTCTTTACTGGATATTTTTTGTAATATCATTGAGTTGGAGGCAGATTACTAGTATGGAAACACAGATTTAAGGGAAATTTCCTGTTGGGCAATTAACCTGCCTTTTTTTCTGAAGATAATTGTCCAAAGTTTAGATTCAAATCTCATCTCCAACACGTTGGATGCACCTCGGTTTCCTAATCTACAAAGTGGAAAAACAGGATGTTTTCCTCTGAGGATTATGACTGAAATACTAGCAGGGTATAGAGTCAGGGAGTGGAATTTGGGATGATAAATGTTTCCTATAGTAATTTTGAAAAACAATTCTTCCTTTAAGAAAACATCTTAACTATTAGATTTGTTTTGTTTTGATTTTCATTTTCTGGTGCCCTACAAAAATAAGCAGGTAATATTTTATCTAAACTTGACAAGGAGCAGGCTCAGTTCTATTCATTCATTCAACCAATATTTACTATGTGCCAGGCCTGAATTAGACACTGAGTATAGGGTGTGTGTGTTTGTGTGTGTGTGTGTGTGTGTGTGTGTGTGTGTGTGTGTAAGTACAGCTATACTTGTGTCTGTCTTTAACTGTAAGTTTTTGTGAAAACAATTCTAATTGTTCTGTCCTGCCCTGTTGGTTTGAGCTCAAATTGAAACTAGGTATCACTGATTATTTCAACCTGTTCTTTAATTTATTTCTCTTGGTTTATTTTGTCCCTGATATTGTTACAAAAGCATGATTTCTCTGGCTTTTGTCAGAAAGTTTGGAGAAGGAGATGAGGAGACTGAGGTTAAAATAACGATAGACTGATGATCTTGCCCTTTTAGAAAGCTGAGTCTTCAGGCTCCCACCCTCCACAGGAAACATGACAGCCAACAGGGTCCACTCTGTACCTGTTGTGTCCCTGGACTTGACTATCTTGGACCCTTTTTATGTCAGTATCTTCACAACTTAACTGCACTGTTTACCTGTGATAATGGGAGAAGGCTGGAAAGATACAGACAGAACTGTGAGGAGACTCCTGCAAGTTGCCATCAACCAGGTAAAGAGCAATCGAGATCAGGGCCAGTAGTAATAGTAGAAGTAGATGAACGTGGAGAATCTGACAGTTATAGGGTTGGGAATGGGGTTTGAGGAAAAGCAACGTGCAGGTTGCCACAATCGCAGGGTGCTGCCACATTCGCTAAAATTTGGGAATAGTGAGTGATGGTCAGGATTGATGGAGGGAACATGATACATGCCTCATTCATGTTGAATTCAGATGTTTTTGAGCCCCACCCACCCACCCAATGGATATATAAAGACATGCTTAACTTGGCTCTCAAAGAAGAAACTTGGACTACAGAAATAAATTTCCAATCACAGAGCTGGCCTGCAGAGGACATATACGAGGACCCAGGAAAGGGCCTTTGCGGGTGCTGACATTTATAGAGAAACATGAGCCTGAAAGGGAATTAAGGAAATTCAGAGAGAAAGTTAGGTGGAAACCAGCAAACAATGGAATCAAAAGAAAAGAGTGTTTCAAGAAAGTGGTGTAGGGAGGTGGGGAAGGCCATAGTATGAATTGCTGCAGGAAATCCAGGTAAAATGAGAACTGAATTAACAGGCTGTTTTGTAGCAGGATATAGTTTCCAGCTAAGGAGAATTTTATTAGTGAAAGAGAGAAAGAGGAAAAAGAAGGAAGGGAGGGAGATAACTTCTTAAGGCAAAACAACAACAACAAATAAAAACCTAGAGGTGTGATTTTTGGCACTCCACTAACGGATTGGAGATTTTAATTTTCAGATTCCTCTTCTCATTATCATTTTAGGCCAGCAAGCAGAAAATAATTCTCCTAGGTACAAGTTTTTGTACCTAGATTGCATGAATTCTCTTCCCCCTTTTAACATATTAGAATTATGTCAGTGTTCTCCCTTGATAAAAAGTTTTAAATATGGATTACTTTGCTTTTAAAAAATAAAAATTTAGGGCTGGGGATGTGGCTCAAGCGGTAGTGCGCTCGCCTGGCATGCGTGTGGCCCGGGTTCGATCCTTAGCACCACATACAAACAAAGATGTTGTGTCTGCCGAAAACTAAAAAATAAATATTAAAATTCTCTCTCTCTCTCTCTCTTTAAAAAAAAAAATTAGGGCTAGAGTTGTGGCTCAACAGTAGAGCGCTTGCCTAGCACATGTGAGGCCCTGGGTTCGATCCTCAGCACCACATAAAAACAAATAAAATAAAGGTATTATGTCCATCTACACCTAAAGAATAAATATTTTAAAAAAATTATTTTTTTTTTCTCACTGTCTACATCAACCTCAGGAGGAAATGTCAGGACTCCTTAACTGGAATTCATGACATATCCACATCCTGGGGTCCCCAGGCCGGTTAGCAGTCAGAAACCCAATTAAGTCATCATTGTTCAGACAACATGGAATTGGCAATTTCTGTGTGCAGAAATTCCCTTAGGTTCACAGTAAAGCAGCTTTGAAATGATGAGAGAAGCATATCAAGCAATCTAGAGGCAATTATAACAATATACAATATTTTCTAAAGTGAATTCTTGACACATGGATTATTTTTATTTTCTTAGCAAATAGAATCTTAGACTAAAAACCACTGATTTTGGTAAACCCCACCTAAGTCTCAATGCTGCCACAGTGAACCAAGGTCATGCACATACTTAGAAACCACCAGATGATATAAAATGCAATCAAGACATTTTCATTATTGTTTTCAACTAATTATGAATGTGGCTTAAATTGCCAAAGATGGTTAAGACAAATAATTCACACAGTAGCCCTCTAAGGGTTTACAGCAGAGATTTTTTTTTTAATTTAGGCATCATAATTCATATCCTATAATTTCTGTGGTATTTTTAAAAGTTCTACCCTGATGCCCTCTCAAAAACAAACAAGCCCACAAGTGAAGGTCTAACTTGGGCTCTTCCTTAAATGTTGCTTTTTTAAAAATAACCCCAGCTTCTCCGGATGGTCAAAGTCACCCCCACCCATCAGCTTCAGTTCTCTGCTTCCCTGTAGACCCTTCCTGACTTGAGCCCAGAGCAGCCACCCTGTTTTATGGGTCCCTGTAACAGGGACCAGCATGTCCTGTGCTCATTTTCTCTGTTCTCCAGTCGTTCAAGGAGGCGTGAATGCTCTGCCTCATCAGGTTCAAAGATGATCACGAGAGGGCATTGAACAAGCCAGGGTACCAACCTCCGCTCCTTCTCAGTTCCTCCCAGAACCTCACCCTCGCCAGGCAAACATGTTTGTGAAGTCCCTACATTGAAATAGCATGAGACAGCACGTGGGGTGAAGAACAAAAGGCCCAGAAGACTATGGTCCTAGCTCAGCTCTGTCGCTCACCAGTTGGTGGCACTGAATAATTCACTCCATGGTCCTGAGGCTTCCTCAACCATAAATGAAAAGGCGAGGCTAAGTCCAGATAATTCTGTGATGACCAAAATTTCATTTATAGATTCTGTCTCACACTTACCCTAAAATCTCTTCCTAGAAAGCTTGCAACACCTTAAGTCTGTCCAGTGTCTCTTCTCTGGTGACTCTTACTATTACTGCTATGTCTGTTATTAATAGTATTCTTCCAGCACCTATTACCTGTCATGCTCTGTGCCAATCATCTTCCTCATATTATCTCATTTAATATTCATCTCTCTGAGTTAGTATGCAAATCAGAACCTGTAGTGCTAGCTGAAGAATCCAATTTGGGCTGAATTAAAAGGAATTATTGGACAGTTCGGAGTACTGCCAGCAAGACTAGAAAGCCACTTTTGAGGTTCTCCAGGCAAATACACCACCTAAAATCACACCACTGAACCACTTTGGTGAGGCAGCCACTGCTGTTCTGGAAAGTGGCCACAGCCTGTAACATTAACATTCTTAAAACAAAATACTGAAGGCCACCACAGCTCCCCCCTCTATCCTACTACCACCTGGTGAGCAGCCACTGGTGTCCTGCAGCACTGGGTCAGATGCCTGGCACCCTAGTTTCAAGGGAGGCTGGGAGACGAAGAAGTTGGCATTATATAGTGAAAGCGCCCCTGAAGCCATGTTCACATGCTGAACAGCCAAAAAGAACGACTATATGCCCAATGTTATAATCCCTATTTTTCAAACCAGGAAACTGAGATAAATCAAGATTAAATATCTTAGCTAAGGTTACAGAGAAGGGCAAATGACCAAGTTAGTCTGTCTGATCCCATACACCAGTCTCCCCAATAATGTTCTGCTCCCCTTGGGCTTAATAGCTTACATTAAATGGGAGTCTCCAAGGATAGGTTAGCGTGAGCAATAGACTTAATTTGTCTTCATCAATATGGTTATTGTTATCATCATTATAGTTATATTTAAAGCCAATCTGCAATCAATGATCAATCCATACACAACCCTTAAGTCACCCAGATACTGAAACAGAATTCTCTCTCCCCCCCCCCTCTTTTTCTTTTTTGAGTAGCACTCTTAGAAATGAGACTAGAAAAGAACTAAAATTAGCATACTACAGTGATGGATGCATACCAATGTTTATAGCAGTGCAATTCACAATAGTCAATAGGTGTCCATCAACAGATGAATAATGTGTAAATAAAACCTGGTATACAGACACAATGGTGTTCTACTCAGCCATAAAGAAGAGTGAAATTGTGTCATTTGCTGGTAAACAGATGGAATTGGAGTGAAAAAGCCAGACTCAGAAAGCCCAGGGTCAAATTTTTTTCTTTCCTACATAGAAGCTACAGAGAAATGAGGAAATTTTTAAAGGGGTGTTTAGAAGGGACAACAGTGGAGTAAAGGAAGGGGGACAAAGTGAAAAGAGGGTAGTAAAGGGGAGGGACTAGAGAATGAGATTGTCCAAATTGTACTATGTGCATGTTCGAATGTATCACGATGAATCCCACTTTTATGCATAATTATAATGCACCAGTTAGAAAAAATAAATTAACAGAAGGAAGAGGAATAGAGTAGAGGAAGGGGACTGGGGAAGGGAGGAAGAAGGAGAAGTGGGTAGTACTGGGGATTGAAAGGGAGCAAATTACGTTATGTGCATTGATGAGTATGTCACTATGAATCCCACAATTATGTATAACTATACTGCACCAATGAAAATGAATAAATTAATTAATTAAAAAGACGTACCCCCCACACTCACTCCCCCCAAAATAAAATCTCTAGTTAAGGACAAAGTGACAACTCAACCCAGGAGCCAAAGTTCAGCACCAGGCAATGTTGTCAACAGTGTTTTCATCTCCTAAAACAGTTAACCATTTTACAACCAAACAGCAGCAGCTCTCCAAATCACAATCTATTTTCCTGGCAGCTCTTTCCATTGCAATTTATGAAAGAAGAAAACAGGTCCTTGATCCTAACTGAGCTCGGCAGGGAGAATGCTGTAGACTAACAGAGTGGGAAGGTCCTCTCCCCCTCCCCCACCCAGCCACAGGCCAGCATAGGAGAGTTGCTTAGACAGCCAATTCCTGGTTGCATGTGGTAAAGGGGAGGAGTGAGGAAGGGCAGCATGGATGAATTCCACCTGTTGATAGCCCCCAAACCACATTTTATGGTTACAAGCATCAAGCATCATCTCCTTCACCACAAACCTCAACCAGAACCAAAAATGAGAAATATGACTCTGGTAGCACCCGCCCCAGCCCTTGCTGCCTGTTCTCTTCGGTAGAGAAGGTAATAAGTAGGTGAAGCAGTGGGTAGAGAGCACCCAGCAGCAGGAGTGATCCACAGAAACCAGAAAGGTGCTACATTCTTACTCGAAGCAGCAACCTTCATGTGATTCTGTTGACATATTCAGCTCTGATCAATTTCTAAAAACTATTTTGATTTCTCTAAACCCATATGTATAATCTGCTCCGTCTCACTGGAGAAAATGGATGGAAATGGGTACTCTCTTGCTCTGAGTCATAGGATTCTGATTTAAAACACACTCTTCCTGGCCTCCTACTTCAACCAATGCTATTCATTGCACTGATCATAGCAATTCACCTATTACAAGCAATAAAAGGAGCTGAGCTTCCTCCTATGGCCAGGAACTTTCCCGAAGCTTGGGTCTTTCAGCAATTACAGACCTTTTCACTGCAGCGCCTTTAACTCTTGATAATAACCACAGTTCCATGTCAGCTGGCACTGCAGACTTTGGAGATGGAAGACACAAACAACAGAGAAAAAGGAGGGACTATGAGAGCATCATTTTTTTTTTCAAACTACTTCAACCAAAAAGTCTCTATTCTTGGTGAGAAGAAGATGACTTGCAGCCTGGACACTAAAAGAAATGTAAGAAAAAAAAAATTCCCTATCCTGAATGACTAAGGATGATGTATTTAAAACAAACATTATTGGTTTTACTTACACTTCAATGTCCAGCTACATCAAATCAATCTCTCTTTCTTCCTTCCTTCCTTCCTTCCTTCCTTCCTTCCTTCCTTCCTTCCTTCCTTCCTTCCTTTCTTTCTTTCTTCTTTCATCAAGACAGGTTCTCCTAAGTTCCTAGGCTGGCCTCATACTTGCAAACTTCCAGGCTCAGCCTCCTGGGTAGCTGGGATTATAGGCCTGTGCCACCACACAAAACTCCAACATTATTTTTAATAATTAATTACTTACTTAAAATAGGCAGATTGTTTGTAGGGATTTTAAGATAATGTAATAACTTTTAGTAATGTTTCTTGCTCTATGTGTAGCTTTGAAAGGCTTAATTCGTTTTACACATTTGTATTACTTCATTTTTGTTACTACAAACAAAATACCTGAGGCAGGTAACTTTATAAAGAAAAAAAGCTTATTTTGGCTTGTATATCTATTATAAGGTCAAGGGGCCACATGTGGTAATGGCCTTCTTACTGGAAGAGTCTTGGCACAGAGCATCCTATGGTAAGAGGCAGGGAGCGAGTGTGTGGGTGTGTATGTTTGTGTCTTGGTCTCTCTCCCTCTTCTTATAAAGTACCAAGATTATGGGGCTCCACCCTGATGACCTTATCTAATCCCAACCACCTCCCAAAAGCCCCACCTCTGAACACCATAGTCTGATTAAATTTCTACCCTCCTAATATCTCACAATATTTCAACAGATGAAGCCTTAAGGGACATACTTGAATCATATTCAAAACATAGCAACATCCCAGGGCTGAAGTATTATGATCAGTACAATGAATAGCTGCAGAATGAATGAGTATAAAAAAATGAGACCCGGTTGAGGTCTGTCTCTCTGAGAAGCAGATGATCCAAATTTGAAAGTGTCAAAGGGATATCAAATGGGTTCTGCATACTACCACAGAGGTTGTGTGAGTTTCCCAAGATCACACAGCCAGGGGAAACACTTGGTCCTCTGACATTGCTCAGGGCATTTTCATGTTTGGAGTCTGTTTTAAATAACAACCATACTTATTCAGTGAGGAAAAAAAATGTTAGGAGACATCACCATTAGCTGAAAACAACCCATTCTAATGGAGGATTACACACATGAGATGCCATCTTCATTGCTTTTCCTAACTTTTATTTTTAATACCATCCTAATACCTTTGGAAATATCTGCAGCTCTCCTTACAAGAATGGAATGCCCACTAGCCCCCTGCTTCTCCAAATTCTGCAAAACCTTCAAAGTCCAACAAAGTCCTCAGCCAAGAAGCTTGGTCACCCTGGTCCTCATACCTTTCCACTTGCCAAAACAGGGTCAGTACATAAAAAGAGGCAAAGATTGAGGTGAGACAAATCTGGGACTCAGGATTTGCTCTTTTCCAAGTATTTAGCCTTTGATTGCTACTTATCCATGAGGTAGGATCATGTTTAAATAGCCTCAAAAAATATTTGGGAATCAACCTAATAAAAGAGGTAAAAGACCTCTATAATAAAAACTACAGAAGAAGAAGACCTCAGAAAATGAAAAGATTTCCTATGTTCCTGGATATATAGAATTAATATTATCAAAATAGTCATACTACCAAAGTGCTATACAGATTTAATGCAATTTCTGTTAAGATCCCAATGATGTTCTTCAGAAAAATAGGTAAAACAATCATGAAATTCATTTGGAAAAATTAAAGGCCCAGAACAAGCAAAGCAATCCTGAGGAAGAAAAGTGATACAGGAGGCATCACAATACCAGACCTTAAATTATACTACGGAGCTATAGTAATAAAAACAGCATATTATTGGCACCAAACAGACGTAAAGACCAATATAACAGAAGAGAAGACACAGAGACACACCCACATTAATACAGTTATCTCATCCTAGACAAAGACAACATAAACATAAGTTGGAGATAAGATAGCCTCTTCAACAAATGGTGCTGGGAAGACTGGAAATCCACATATAATAGAATAAAATTTAACCCATATCTCTCACCCTGAACAAAACTCAACTCAAATTGGATCAAGGACTTAGGCATTAAACCAGAGACCCTGCACTTACTAGAAGAAAAAACTTCCCCAACATGTCAACTTAAAACCCAACTTCCTGAATAAGATGCCTAAAGTGCAAGAAGTAAAATCAATAACTAATAAATGGGATTTATTCAAACTGAAATGCTTCTTCACAGCTAAGGAAGCAATCAAGAATGTAAACCGAGAGCCTACAGAATGGGAAAAAAATCTTTACCACATGCAGTTCAGATAGAGCATTAATCTCTGGGATATATGAAGAACTTCAAAAACTTAACACCAAAATAAATAAATAAATAAATAACCCAATCAATAAATGGGCAAAGGAACTGAACAGACACTTCACAGAAGAAGAAATACAAATGGTCAAAAAAGATATGAAAATATATTTAACATCTCTAGCAATTAGAGAAATGCAAATTAAAACTACACTAAGATTTCATCTCACTCCAGTCCAAATGGCAATTCTCAAGAATACAATTAGCAATAAATGTTGGTGAGGATGTGGGGAGAAAGGTACTCTCATACATTATTATGTGGGACTACAAGTTGGTGCTCTGGAAAGCAGTATGGAGATTCTAATCTGGAATGGAATCACCATTTGACCCAATTATCCCATTCCTGGATCTATACCCAAAAGACTTAAAAACAGCATACTACAGTAATGCAGCCACATCAATGTTTATAGCAGCTCAACTCACATTAGCCAAGCTATGGAAACAACCTAGATGTCCTTCAACGGATAAATAAATAAAGAAAATGTGTTATATATACACAATGGAGTATTACTCAAGCATAAAGAAGAATGAAATAATGGCATTTGCTGGTAAATGGATGGAACTGAAGAATATCATGCTAAGTATTTAGCCAATCCTAAAAAAAAAAAATGAAAATTTTCTCTGATTTGTGGATGCTAACCCAAATCAAGGGAGGATAAAAAGGGGAAAAATAGAAATCCATTGGATGAGACAATGGGAAATGAAGTAAAGGAAGGGGGTGGAATAGGAAAGACAGTAGAATTAACTGGACATAACTTTCCTAGCCTTGTATTTGAATACACAACCAGGGTAACTGCATCATATACAACCACAAGACTGGGATCCTCAATAGAATAAGTTATACTCTATGTGTGTATAATTAGTCAAAATTCATTCTACTCTATGTGTAACTAAAAAGAACAAATAAAAAATCATATATATATATATATATATATAGTATTTAAAATATAAATGGTTTTTATATAAGCTGTCTTTAGTTGGTTTAAGTATTAGAACTGTGGAAATGCAATATGATTTATTCAATTATTGAGCTCCTTAAAGACAGGAAATGTGTCATTTTTTTATTTCATGTTTTCCCATAATAGGTCTCCCACAGAGAGTAAATGGATATTGATTCATCTGAAGTAATTCACATACTTTGGTCTCCTTTATAGCAGACTCAATTCCACTTTTGTGCTGGTGCATTTGGTCAACATGGATTCTCCAGTCCTATTGACATAAGAGCATAAAGGAATAAAGTAAAAAACACTATTTTTCATTCTTTATTTGTTGTGAACTTGTGGAATTATCTTTATTACTTTGATTAATTCCCTATTGCAGGTGGGAGAGTCTTAAATATATAGCTTGAAATTAGGTTATAAAAAATATGTGTAGAGATTACTTTAGGAAGAAAGGTTCTAAATACATGTAAATTATTTTTTGTGAAAAAAAGATCATATGTTTAGCTCATATAGTTTTTAGTTTTACAACAAAATGCAGGTTGTATAGTATTTCCTGTCTAATTCAGACCTTTCCAGTCAGTATTGTGAGCGTACTTGTGGCCTAACAATAGATTGTATTGGTTGTAACCAATCTCCTTGGCACCTGGGGAAGCCAGGGAAAGTTTGAGGCAACTTGGGTGGTGAGAGTCTGCAAGTTTCTCCACTTCTGGCCATGAGTGGCTACACCCAGATTCCTTGGTTTCCACAAGAGGCAGCATGATGTGTTATTCTAGCACATGCTGTCCTATCCAATATTCTAAGCACAGCGAAGAGGGTCCTCTGCTTTCAGACCATCTGTTACCAGACAGCTTTAGGGTAGCCACCACTCATCACTGGCGAGAGGCCTGGAGTCCATAGTTACAAAGGGTAGTCCAAAGTTGATCCAGTGGTGGAGTAGGGATGAGGAGGTAGACCAGAGAGGAGCTCCTAGCAGGCTCAGCTCCAAGCAGCAGACTTACATTTCTGTCTTCACCTATTTTTGATACTTTGCTTAAGACTAATGTTACCTTTTTAATAGTACCCAACATAGATGCAGAGAATTAATTTATTAAAATCATATGAAGAATGACATCTCAGAAGATGGCAGAGTAGGAAACCGTGAATCAGTAATACCCCAAAGCAATTACTGAACTGGCAAACCACCAGAATCAATGATTTTGGAAACCTACAGTCCAAACATGTACAGAGCATCAAAAAGTCTTGATTAAAGAATAAGCTAGTAAATTCCCATCTTCCATCCTGCTCTCCTGCAGCAGGCAGCCATTGGGACTCTGACCCATTTTCCTGCTGTAGCAAGGAACTCCAAATAGCAGGTTGCATGGTTTGATCTACCTCACATTCACTAAGTGACCAGAATGGCTGTTGTTTCAGTACTTCAAGGCTGAAAATGAATTTCCTGATAGTATCTGTCAAAAGAATTTAAGGAGACAGAATACCTTATGTTTTGTTTTCCTTTCTTAATGGATCTAAATATTTAAGGAAATTTCTATCAGATTACTGACTGCAGGGATAGTGAAATAGAGAATTCAGTGACCACACATAATTAGAAATAGAATTTTTGAAAAATTAGTTTAGAAATGTCTCCCCCCAAAAATGACAATAGTGACCCTCCACAGGTAATGGGGTAGAGAAGTGTTATGGTTTGGGCCTTAAATATTCCCTGAAGGCTTATTGCTGAAGGCTTGAACCCCAATGTAGCAAGTTTCTGAGAGGAATTTTGGGGAATCATGAGGGCTCTAATCTCATCAGTGGATTAATCCGTTGATAGATTCATAATTTGATGGCATTATCGATAGGTAGTAGAAACTGTAGGAGGGAAGGCCTAGTTGGAGTAAATGGGTCACTGAGGGCATGCCCTGAAAGGATATATCTTGCCTATGGCTTTTTCTTCGCTTTCTCTCAACTTTTTGGTTGCCATGAGGTGAGCAGCCTTCGCCCACCATGACACTCCACCATGATGTTCTGCTTTACACGAGTCCACAGTGTGGGGCTAAATGTCTATGGACTGAAACCTCTGAAACTGTGAGCCAAAATAAATATTTTCTCATTTCATTTGTTTTTCTTCATGTATTTTGTCTCAGCAGTGAAAAGCTAACATGAGAGAATAATTTAATTTCCAGAATTACCATGTTATAATAGTCAAAATGTCAGTTCTCAATAAAAATAATACAAATCACACAAATAAACAGAAAAGTATGGCCTACTTCACAGGAAAAAGAAATGGAAAGAAACCATTCCTGAAGAATCCCAGATATTGTACATACTAGACAACAACTTTAACTGTCTAAAATATAATAAAAAAGTTGAATTTTTTTAAAAAGGGCTAAATAAACTAGAGACAAATAACTACATGAAATCAGGAGAATTATGTATTAAAAAGCAGGGGCTAGCAATAAAGAGACAGAAAGTACAAAAAGTAACCAAATAGAAGAAGAGTACAATAGCTTAAATGAAAATACATATATATGTGTTAAATAGCAGATTAGATAAGAAAAAAATGGGTGAACTTATAAAGATAGAGAAATTGAAAATACTTAGTCTGAGGAGCAGACAAAAAGAAAAAAGTAAGAAAGCATACTATATTTGTGGGACACCATCAATCAGACTAAAATATGCATTATGGGAGTTTCAGAGGAAAGATAAAAAAAAGAGACTGGAAGGAAGAGAAGGATAGGTTATTTGAAGAAATATTGGCAAAATTACAAAACTTGATAGAAAACATGAATCTGCTTTTCCAAGATGCCCAACAACTCCAAGTATTCAATCCAAAGACATCCACTGAGATATTATAATCAAGTTGTCAAAAGGGGAAATTTTGAAAGTAGCAAAAAAGAAGTACCTTGTCATGTACAAGAGATTTTCAATATGATTAACTGACTTCGCATCAGAAGCCACAGAGGTCAGAAGGCAGTGGGATAATAAATACAGTTAAAATAGTAAAAGGGAAAAAGACCCACCAACCAGGAATTCTGCATGTGGCAAATCTTTTCTTCAAAAATTAAGGTAAAAGCCGGGTGCAGTGGTGCACACCTGAAATCCCAGCCGATGGGGGACTGAGGCAGGAGGATTGCAAGTTCAAAGACAGCCTCAGTAAAAGTGAGGTGCTAAGCAATTCAGTGAGAGTCTGTCTCTAAATAAAATACAAAACAGGGCTGTGGATGTGGCTCAGTGGTTGAGTGTCCTTGAGTTCAATCCCCAGTTAAGCAGCATACTATTAAAAAATTAATCAAAAAAAGGAAGAAGGTAAAACTAAGACTTTTCCCAGATAAACAAAATCTAAGGAAGCTTGTAATTAATAGATCTACCCTACAATAAATGTTAAAGGGAGTACTTGGACTGAAATAAAAGTTCACTGGAAAGTAAGTCGAAGTCAGGCAAATAAATAAATACCAATAACAAATATAACTACAAAGGTAAATATAAAAGCCTAATATTTTATATTTTGGCCTATAACTACTCTTTTGTTTCCTAAATAATCAGTAATAACTAATTAAAAGTATAAAGTAAAACAAAAGACATAGGGAATTAAAATGATACACTAGAAAAAACTTAAACATAAAAGTAGGCAGTAACAGAGGAAAAATAAAGATGTAAGATACACTTAGAAAATAACAGGAAGTAAAAGTTACTATGAGAGTCAAAGATGGGTATTGTATATTGACAAAAAGCTCAATAAATTAAGGAGATACAGCAATTATAAACATACATGCACTAAACAACAGAACCCAAGATATGTGAAGAAAACATTGATGGAATTAAAAAGGAAAATGAATAGTTCTAAATGATAGTTGGAAACTTCAATACTTGATAGAATAGACAGAGTATCAATAAGGAAATAGGGGACTTAAGCAACACCATAAATCAACTAGACTTAAAGGATTTTATGAAAACACTATCCAACAACAGCAGAATGGATAGTCTTATATGCACATAGGACATTCTCCAGGATGACAATATATTAAGACAGAAAGCAATTGCCAATATATTTTAAAATGTTGATGCCTACAAAAAAATGTTCTCTGACCACAGGTAAATGAAGATAGAAGTCAATAACAAAAGGAAATAGAAAATACACAAATATGTGAAAATTAAGCAGCATACTATTAAAAAATGAATGGATCAAAGAAATTGGTATGAAAATTATAAAGTATTTTTCTATAAATAAAAAAAATAAACAAACCAAAACTTATAGGATGCTACTCACACAGTGACTAGAAAAAAATGTATAGCTGGATAGCTATAAGTACATATTTTATAAAAGAACAATAATCACAAATCAACATCATAACCTTACATCTTAAGGAAATAGAAAAAGAAGAGCAAACCAACTCCAAAGATAGCAGGAGGAAGAAAATAATAAAGATTAGTACAGAATAAAATAGAGAATAGAAAACAATAGAGATAATCATCAAAAGCAATTATTGCTTCTTTGATATAATCAAGAACATTGACAAAATTTTAGCTATATAAATTTATGGAAAAAGAAAAAAGATACAGAAACTAAAATCAGAAATGAAAGGGGGACATTATTACTGACCTTACAAAAATTGAAAAAGTTTAAAAGAATATTGAGGACAATTGTACACCAACAAATGAGATAATCTCAATAAAATGGACAAATTCCTAGAAACACAAAAATTACCTGAAGAAATTTTTAAAAATCTTAACAGACCCCTCATAAGTAAAGAGACTCAATCAGCAATCAAAACCTCCATAATATCAACACTGATAACAATTTTTTGGATATGCTCCCAAAAGATAACAAGTGTTAGGATTTGGAGCAAAGAGAACATTTGTGCACTGTGGATGGGAATGTAAATTAGTACAGTCATTGTTTAAAACTCTATAGAGGTTGCTCAAAAAATTAAAAACAGAAGTGCCACAAGATCCAGAATCCCACTACTACCTATATATCCAACAGAAATGAAATCAGTACATTGAAGAGGTATCTGCACTGTCACCTTCATTGCAGTATTATTCACAATAGTCAAGAGATGCAATCAATCTAAGTTCCACCAACTGATGAATGGATAAGATAATGTGGTGTCTATCCATAGTGATATACTATTCAGCCTTAGAAAAGAGAAGATCCTTTCATTTTCCATACATGGATAAACCTGGAGGATGTTATTTTAAGTGAAAAACTCCAGGCAGAGAAATAAATAACACATGTGGATTCTTAAAAAGATCAAATACACAGAAAAAGAGAATAGGATAGTAGGTATGTGGGCTGGGGTAGGAGTGGGGGAAGCAAGAGGAAGCTATTGGTAAAAGGATATAAAATTTCAGTTAGATAGAAAGAATTAGGTTAAGAGAGCTAGATTACAACACTGACCATAGTTAATAATAATGGAGTATATACTTGAAAATCACCAAGAGAGTAGATTTTAAGTGTTTTCACCACAAACAAACAATAAATATGTGAGGTAATGTATATGTTACTTAGCTTGATCTAGCCATTCCACAATGCATACATATTTCAAAACATCATGCATACCACATGTGTGTGTGTGTGTATAATTCAAAAACACTTCCAACAAAGTAAATTCTTAAAGCAGATAAATTCTACCAAACAGATTTTAAAAAGAATAAATGCCAATCCTACCCAACTCTTTCAAAAAACAAAAAAGAGGCTAATTCCTAGCATATTATACCACAGTTAGACAAAGATGACAATAAAAGACAATTTCAAGTTAATATCCTTATTAATATACATGTAAAAATCCTCAATAAAATACTATCACACTGAATCTGATAGCACATTATATGGATTATATTCCATGATAAAATGAAATTTGACTGAAGAAGACAAGAGGCAGTTCAACATAAAAAAAATCAACACATTAATAGAACAAAAGTAAAAAAATACATGATGATTTCATTAGACATAGAAAAAACATTTAACAAGATTCAACTCTCTTTCATAATAAAATACATTCATCAATTGAGGCATAGAATGGAACTTTCTCATCATGATGGAAATATTAACATTGATGAGAAAAAATAACTAACATCATACTTACGATGAAAGACTGAATGATTTTCCCAAAGATCAGGAACAAGATATGAATTCCTCTTTCACCACTGCTACTCAGTATTACACTAGAAGCCTTCAGCAGGACAATTAGGCAAGAAAAAGTAATTAAAGGTATTCAAATTGGAAAGGAAGAAATAAAATTCTTTTATTTGTAGGTAGCTTGTTTCTATATGCAGAAGATATCAAAGCTACACACAGACACACACACAAAAAAAAAAACTAGAACTTATAAATGCAGCAAAGTTGTGGGGTTCGATATCAGCACATAAAATCAGTTTGTCTCTATACACCAGCAATAATAATTCAAAAGGAAAATGAAGAAAACAATTCCATCTCTTATAATATCCAAAAGAATAAAATACTTAGTTATAAATTTCATCAAGGAGGTGAGATATTTGTACACTGAAAACTACAAAATATTGCTGAAAGAAACTAAAGAAGATCTAAATAAATAAAAAGACATCCCATATTCCTGGACTAGAAGATTTAATATAGCTAGGATAGTAATACTTTCCAAAACGATCTACCAATACAATACAACCTCTATTAAAATTCCAATGTCCTTATTTTCAGAAATGGAAATTTGATGCTCAGACTCATATGGAATTACTACAGACCTTGAATGTTGAAAAAGAAAAGTTAGAAGATACACCCTTCCCCACTTCAAAGCTTACTACGAAGTTATAGTAAAGGAGATATGTGGTACTAGCATGAGACTCAACATATATAATAAGGAAACAAAATTTATAACCCAAAAATAAACCCAAGCATCTATGGTCAATTGAGTTTTGACAAAGGTGTCAAAACCATTCAATTGGGAAAACAATAATATATTCAATAAATGTTCTGGGACAATTGGACTGTCAAAGGCCAAAAATGAAGTTGGACCCTCTACTGAGTCAGTATTCCATATACAAATATTAACTCAAAATGGATCAATGACTAAATATAAAAGCTAAAACTCTAAAGCTCCTAAAAATAAAACTGTGTGTTAAATTCTCATGACCTTGGGTTTAGAAATCCATCCCTATCAAAAAGCATAAACAACAAAGAAAAACAGAAAATTAGACCCCATAAACATTAAAATTTTGCACAACAAAGAATGTTAGCAAAAAAATGAACAAGAAATCTATAGGATGGGAGAAATATTAGTAAGTCATGCATCTGATAAGAATTTAGTATCCAGAGTATATAAGGAATTTTTATAATTCAACAGCAAAAGACAAACAACCCCATTAAAGAATGGACAAAGGAGTTGGATAGACATTTTTCAAAAGAAGAAATGCAAACGGCCAATGAGTACACAAAAAGTTGTTCAACATCATTGATTATTATTTGCAACTCAAAACCACACTAGAATTACTATTTAAAAAACAAACAGGAAACAGCAAATAGTGAAGCTCTGTGGCACAAGCTTATAATCCCAGCAACTCTGGAGGCTGAGGCAAGAGAATCACAATTTCAAGGCTAGTCTGGACAACTTAGTAAGATTCTGTCTCCAAATTTAAAAAAATAATAATAAAAAGGGTTACAGATACAGTGTAGTGATAGAGCACCCCTGGGTTCAATCCCCAGTACTGGGGGAAAAATAACCATAGCAAATGAGTATTGGAGAGGATGTGGTGAAAAAAGAACTCTCATACATTGTTGATGGGAACATAAAATGGTAGAACTTCTGTGGAAAATAATTCAGTAGTAGTTTCTCAAAAAAGTTAAACACAGAATTGCCATATGACCTAGAAATTCCAATCTTAGATAAATTACCCCAAAAATCAGACATTACTACCCTATGTACATATATAACTATATGACCAGTGAGATTCTATATCTTGTATAACCAGAAGAATGAGAAATGACACTCCATTATATATGATGTATCAAAGTGTATTCTACTGTCATGTATAACTAATTAAAAAATTTTTTTAAAAAATTTTAAAGAATTGAAAACAAGTATTCAAACTAATACTCGATCATGAATATTCGAAACATTCACAATAGCCAAAAGGCAGAAACAACCCCAAAGCCCAGTAGTGAATGAATGGATAAATAAACTGTGTTGCGTACCTATGATAACATATTATTTAAGCACAAAGAGGAATGAAGAACGGATAGATGGTACAACTTGGATGAACCTCAAAAAACAGGTCAAATGAAAGAAGGGTTACTAGGGGTGGGGGCAGCTGGGAAGGGGGCACGCCTATCACTCGGTGCACACAAGGTGCTATTCTGGGAAGACGAAAACCTTTTGAAACTGAAGAGAATTACTGATTGCACTACATTGTGAATGCCTGAAATACTGCAGAATTTACACTTTAAAATCCAAGACTGAGATCTTAATTAGAATAAGATATGTTCCATGCTTGTGTAGATATGTTAACATAAATTCTATTATCATATATAACTAAAAAGACCCAATAAAAAATAAAAATGAATAAAAATAAAAATGCCTTTCTGTTCTGGGAGACAAAAAAGATTGATGATTCTATATTATGGGAATTCACCTGATATGAAAAAAGTATATATACCACATGAATTCTACAAGTTGAAACTTTGACTTCTTCTACAATTTGAAAGGTTACATTACATTTTCCAGGAAAAGGAAAGAAAGAACTGCTTGAGTCTTCAACTGTAATTTCAATGACTATAAAACTTTGCAATCATGTTAAACTTTGTTTTACATTTTATTTCACATGCGTATTTTAACAACATTTCTCATTAATGGTTGTTCTCAAGATTTTGAAGAAATGATCAGATTTGCATTTAGCCATTTCAAGCATAAGTGTAAAGGAAAAAGAAATTTCAAGTTTCTCCTTAAAACCTTTGAGAAGATTTTTGTTAAGTTTTTCAAACTCCACATTTAATATATTCTCTTATCATAATTACATAGTTGTAAAATGTTTATTTTTAACCCAATCCTGTATAGGAATGACTTTCAACTACTTCCAAATCCATCTACTCTCTAAATACCATTGTTTTCTATGTGTACCATGATGTGAAAGACGTTAGGAAGTTGAGAGTTTTCTGTGCATCAAAATTAATTAAATATTGTCCATTCCATTGTTAAATCTTGTCTTTCCAAAGGAGACCAAAATTTGTTCAAAGGCTATTATCACACCCTCAACTGCTGAACTTCTGTTGTATTTTCCATAGCAAAGTGTTGAATAGTTCAATAAATCCTTGCCGAACTGCACTGCCTCACCAGGAAAATGTTCCACTCTTTCAGGTTAGCGCAGGTCAGGCCTTGGGCTGTTTACTTTGCAGCAAGCCCAACACCATATCCTGAAAGACACATGGTAAATATTTGGCTGTCTAAAGAATCTCTAGAGCTTTCTAACTTCCATGCATTTTTAACTGTGGTCTTGCTGTTCCCCCAAACCTCCAGAAGACTTGCATCTCAGGCTGGAGCCAGCTTGCATTTGCTGACAGAAGCTGTGTCAATAGATGGAATGTCCTTCTTGAACTGGTGTTGTCAAGTGGCCATGGACAGTCCACTGGACAAATGGAAAGACATGATTGCTTTCTCCAAAGAATTTAAAATCTAACAACGATGAAAGTCTATTAAATTTTAAGATCTAATTGAGATGGAACCTCTCCTTTTTACATCGCTCTCATGAAGAAAAGAAATCTGTTGTGTTTTGATTTGTTCACTTGTTTCTAATTAAGAAACAAATCAGAAGTCCTAACTTTACCAAAATTGGAGATGTGAACTGTATTTTGTTACACTGCAAGAAAACATGCTGGGAATTTTCTTCTTCTACTAACATGGTAGAAGGTAAAGGGGGATCTCTGCTGAAGCTGGGGGTGGGGGGATAAGCTGGGCCAGATTTAAATGTGGATATAAATTCCTATAAAGTCTGTCTGTCTATGTGGTGTTTTAAAATAAAATTTGTTAGGCACTGTGTTTGCAAAAATGTTTTCTTTTTTTTTTCTTAATTACACAGAATAAACAATAGCTCATAGAGAGAAAGGACAAATGAGGACGGACAGAGATCGTTGCCAGGTCTTCAGGCTATTTCAACTCACAGAATGAGAGGAAGGAGTCAGTATATATGGACTCAGTCTCTCTGGTGGTCCAGCATTTCCACCAAGGTGCTACCCACAAACCTCAGAAGCACACACCTAGTTAAAGCTAGCCACACGCACTTATTTCTGGACAGAACTCTGTGACCCATATTGAACATACACTTGCCTTTTTTTTTTTTTTTTTGTCCACCCTGTCACTGGGGCCTGCACTAGGAATGCTCACTATACATGATGACTGTGTCGTCCTGGGGAACAGGCTCCAGAGCTTGTCGTTGTCCTCATGCAAGTGTTATACCTAACACCAAGACACTTCTGGAATTTTTTGACAATAAACTAGCATGTCATTGAGGCTTTAAGGGGGATGCTAAGATGGAAGAGGATGAATGGGAAGGACAAGCCAAAGGCACTGCCCTTAGCTGACCAGAGAAAGAAAATGAAGCTGAAGAAATTACCCTCTTGAATCAATTTCTTTACTGTGCCATTTGCATCTTACCAAAAAGGGGGGAAAGAAAAAAGAGGGATGAGAGAATGTGAGAAGCAAAAGAAAAAAGATTTTCATTTCTGAAATACAATTGTTTTTCAGCAAGGATATTTCAATCAAAGATACCCTCCCCCTTGCAGAGAGCACTGGACAAGGAAAAGCAATACAGAAACCATAGCCCATCCCTCCACTTTGCACCAATGCTCCAAAATGCCATCTGTTGCTCTAATTCAAAAGTAAGTTGATGAGAGAGCCCCAGTTTCTTGGCCCTCAGACCCATTCTCTTTCCACCTCAACACATGACATAATCAATAAGAAAATTCCAAACCTGAAATGTATCTCACACTGGGAACTTTTCTATTTCCATTAACCAGACATTCAGAAATGGAGGACAAATTACCTTTGGCCTAAACAGCAAATGAGTTCTGCTGATAAAAATCCACCAAACAAAAAAATATTTTATTTATATTCTGTGTTTGCCTATCTACTCTGACGTTATTGTCCACCTCTCACCATTGTTTATCAATACATGTGAAAATAGAAACCACCTATATTTTATTAACACTTAAATATCTAAAATAATATTATAAATTTTGATAAGATTGATTGAGATTGGTGCAATTTATGTAGTATGCTAAACAGGAATCAAAAAATACACTAATCCTGCTGGGCACAGTGGCACACGCCTATAATCCAAGCAGCTCAGGAGGCTGAGGCAGGAGGATCATGAGTTCAAAAGCCAGCCTCAGCAGTGGCAGGCACTAAGCAACTCAGTGAGATCCTGTCTCTTAATAAAAATACAAAATAGAGCTGGGGGTGTGGTGCAGTGGTCAAGTGCTCCTGAGTTTACCCCTCAAAAATAGACTATTCACATTCTACCACTCAACCCTCTTTCCCTCATGATCCCAGGAAATAATTCACTCGAGGAAACCCTGGCCAGGGTTCCATGTCCACACTGATGCAAAAATAAATATGAAGGTCTCTTAAATCATTTATAAAATATTGGTCTAAATTTTTTTACAAAATCAGTGTGTTAAATAGGAGTGAAAAATTCCCAAAACTCTATAAAAATTCTCTAAAGTTCTCAATAGTGACAGAACGAACTGTTCTCTGCATTTTAAAGAAAGATCTAACTAGTATAAATTACCACTGTGGGTTAATCCATTCATTCATTTAAAAAATATTTACTGAACCCTTAGGCTTGGTACTGTCACAGTGAACAGAACCAACAAAAATCCCACATTCATGAAATTAATGTTAGCAATTCAATATCATTAGGTTGGCTATATGCTTAGATTGATCTTTTAAACCCATAGAAAATATGAACTATATAAATACTACTAAACATTGATTTTCTGGTACTTTACAATCTCAATTAGACATGGTGGTAAGGTGAAAATAAGATGGGCTCATTGCAAAACACAGAATTTAAAGCAAAACAAGCAATCAATTCAAGAAACCTGAATGTGCTTTGAACTTACTAGACACAGTTGATAAAGAAATCCTTATTTGAGTAAGTAATTTTTTTGATAAATAACTTTGTGAAACTTAAGAAAGATCAAGAAAAGTAGGCAGATTTTACATAGTCATAATAGGGTGGGTTGTTGCTATTATTACGTATCTTACTTGTTTATTTAAAGAATACTCTGTAATTTGCTAAAGTTGAGAGTAGAATAGATGTTTGTGGTCCCTGAAATTTTGGTGTAACACAATTATTTAAATTCATATTGGCAGTTACAGATTAATATTGGCCACAGTGTTCAAACTGCACAAAATTGTATTTTATGTAGCCAAGTAGTTAAGCAACTTCCAAATGCATCAGATTTATGTCCAAGTTTAGATCATAGCCAATGTTCAGACGGCCTGACACTAAACTTACTTTATTAAATTTTCCAGTCTCTCTGTTTTGCAACGGTGTTTCTGAACTACTATATTGAAGTAGCTCAGGAAGCAATAAGAACAGGATTCTTTGGTGGGAGGGAAGGGTATGAGTGAGTTGTATTTTTCTTTTTATCAAAACATCATTGTTTAAAAAATGAAAAAGATAAACTTAGGAGGTAAATTCAAGTAGCTCTAATGATGGAGGCAAGTGGACAGGGCTCACTATTGTGGTTCCTACACCACAATCCAGGGCTGAGGGGTGACAATGCAGTCTATTAGCAGCAAGTTTGGAAGAGGAATATTTTGATTCTGTAATTTGTCTGGTTTCCCTCTGTCAACTTTCTCCTTTTCCAATACAGTGAAAAACTTATTGCTTTCTGACACATTTAAATTTTTTTATTTTATAAATTTGTCAACATGCCAGATCCCTTGAATTCATGTTTCTTTCCCTTCTTGCACTTATAGTCTATTAGCAGAAACAGGTACACTAATAATGCAACGTCACATCAAAAGAAAAAGTGCTCCATGTGACCTGAGTCTGAAAACTCCCCAACCTCTAAAGTCTCAAGTCAAAAATGAATGTATTCTGTGTAGACCTTTTCCTAAAGACTTTTCTCTGCTAAGTAACAGCAAGCACAGTGGCACACATTGGTAATCTCAGCGACTGGAGTGGCTGAAGCAGGAGGATTGCAAGTTTGAGGCCAGCCTCAGCAACTTAGTAAGAGCCTATCACAAATTTAAAAAATAAAACAAAATAAAAAGGACTGGGGATGTAGCTTAGTGGTAAAGCCTCCCTGGGTCCAATCCCCAGCACAGACGAGGTAGGGGGACATGGGAAATAGCAGTGAATATTGGCCTAAAAACCCAGTTTGCAAATTAATAAAAAGGGAAATAGCATCTCTTTTAGAAGAAAGGTCTAGTAAGCCAAGGAAGCTAGCCTTTCAGGGAGTACAAAATTGATTTTATTAAAATATGATTTTAACTGAGTTCTAAATTTCTAGTTCTGATTTAACTAAATTTAACTGAGTTCAACCACCTAAAAATTTGATGGTGATAAACAAATGTGCAGTGATCATAACCTCCACTACAGTGGCTTCTGAACATATCTGGAGGTGAGCCAGAAGGCAACCTAAAAACTGATACACTGTCCAACATGAGACAGTACTTCTTGGGCACCTTCAAAAGCTATATAAAATATACAATGTTTGTGGCAACAGATGGAGAGGTTTTCTCAAGTCATAATATTCAAAAGACAACGCCACCACTACAGTTAACTGTATAACTTGTTAGCAAGTTATTCCAATGTTTGGAGCTTGAAGAAGATGAAGTTTGGAGATATCTCAATGGGGCCAGCACATCTTACCTTGGCCCTCAGCATATTCCTATGAATGGGTAGCCAGTTACCCTGGCTATCCTCCAGGAAAGCAATCGCCCCAATTCAATTTAACAAAGTGCTCTCATAAATGAGGCATCTTTTTCTAGTAATAAACTCCACGGTTAACTTTTAGAGTCCTAACCTTATTGTATAAACCATTTTTAAACAGTTTTTCACTATATATAAAACATATTCCCTGACAGGCAGGTAATTATCTAAATGATGTCACCAAATCCTTGTAGAGGACCAAACCTCTTACAGAACTTCCTCGTTCCAACAGACAAAATGAGGGCCCTTGGAATGCCAACAGCTGTGACTAAAATGAAAACCATTTCTTCTAAAGTTAGTGAGCTTCTTTTATAGGATCTTTGGGCTCTTGCAGGCAGGGGTCCCAGCTGTTGTCCAGAATTTCCCCACTTAGTACACTGAAAGTTTTGCAGACTCTGTCCCTGCAATAGGTCTGGGATGATTAACTGACTCACATCCCTGATCATTTATATAAAACAACACTGTGGACAGTGGTTTTTAAATGTCATGACTTGAATAGACTAATGTGTGACCAATAGACCCTTTTCCCTTATGAACTAATAGCCTAGAAAACTCAGGCATGGTGAAAATTAGGACCAAAAAAAGTTGAAAAGGTAAAAAGCAATTATTTACTTTCCACTATGCAGAGAACACTGTATAACATGCACAATGATGAGGTTAAAAATAAGTTCCAAAAGTTGTATCATCTGTTGGGTAAAACCTCCAAAACAGATCTTAGGATATGTACAAGCAAATACACTAGCAGATGCCTCTAAAAATTCTATTTTACACTCTCAAGGATGCTTTTCAACTAGGATATTTTGCATCCCAGGGGTATTTAGCAAGGTCTGGGGCATTTTTGTTTGTCACAACTTCAGGGATTGAAATTGACTTGGCATTTAATGATCAGAGGTCAGAGATGCTACAATGTCCCACAAAGCACAGGACAACTCCATGACAGTGAATTACCTGACCCAGAATATTAATGATCCTGAGGTTGAGAAACACTGCTCTAGAGCAGTAGCGTCCAACTGAAATTTAATATAAGCCACATACATAATTTTAAAATGTCTAATGGAAGCATTAAAGTAAAGATTGAGGCAAAGTAAAAATAGGAAATCAGTTTAATAATATATTTTATTTAACCTAATATATCCAAAATATTATAATTTTAACATGGAATCAATAGTTTAAAATACTTGAGATATTTTACATCTTTTTTGTGTAAGTCTTCAAGAAACTTTGTGTAAGGCTAGAGTTGTGGCACAGTGGTAGAGCACTTGCCTGGCACGTGTGAGGCCCTGGGTTCGATCCTCAGCACCACATATAAATAAATAAATAATCCATTGACAACTAATATATATATTTAAACCTTGTGTAAATTTGCATACATCAGTTTGTGTATATCAGTTTGAATTAAATATATTTCAAATACCAAGTGGTAATATGTGGCTAGTAGCTACCATATTGGAAAATGAAGTTGTAGAAGATTCAAACTATCTATTTCATCTTGTTGGTATAGAAAGAGTTGGATCTCTTCAATTTACAAGACATCAGAGGAGTGATCTGCAAGCTTATATAGAGATGTTTCTTAGCAAACATCATGGCAAGGACACAATTGAATAAGACACTTGGAAAGCCTTAAAATGTAGCACCTGAAGAACAAATGGATTTTTAAAATAGAGTTTTATAGCTGGGTGTGGTCTTGCAGGCCTGTAATCCCAAGGGCTCAGGAAGAGGACCTCATTTGAGGCCAGCCTCAGCAACTCAGAAGGCCCTAAGCAACTTAGCGAGATTCTGTCTCAAAATAAAAGGGGGACAGGAGCTGGGGTGTAGCTCAGTGATGAAGCACCCCTGGATTCAATTTTAGTACCCCCCTCCAAAAAACAAACAAAAAAACAAACAGAGTTGTCTACCACAGACTGTTGAGTGTTGATTTCATTAATTGAATGGTGAATGAAATCAAATAGGAAATGGCCAAAGAGAAATTTTGAATGTTTTAGAACATGGAACACTTACGTTCATCCACCCTGTACATTTAAAATCTCCAGAATGTACTAAAACTATTTATCTAACATAAGTGCTCTAAATTTTAGAGCCTCTTCTTTCCACACAAAATTTAAAACAACTTTTGAATTGCAAATAAAAAAGTTTCATTGAGTGCCAGATCAGTCAGTCAGCACCATTTATTTAGCTAGCATTGTACATAAACCATTATATTATCCAATAAAAGGGGATTAAAAACAGCTTCTCTGAATTGCTTGCAATCTTCTTGGGAATAAATAAATGATAACATATGAAAATGATTTTAGGACATTTACAAAGCAACATTTTATTGAGTGTTTCTATGAACATTACTTTATACTCTGGGGCATTTTTAAATAATATAGTTCCCTTTGTTGATGTAGGAATAGCTAAATATCATAGAAATCTATTAAAATTTACTGCCTCCAAATCATCCAACTAAGCCAGTTACAAACAATTAAGTGCAGCTTTATTTAGAGCTGCACTCCAAAAAGCTACACATAAGAGTAGTTAGTTACATAGTTTACCCTTTCAAAAATAATTCCTCAAGTGTTATCTTTTCAGAAAAGAGAAACCTCATGGCTAGAGTTCACAAAAACATCTGTGCTGCCACAAAAAATGTCACCAAATTGAAAATCAGCATTCTTTCTCACAGCAATGGCACCTTTGTAAGGGCTGGGGGACCCAACCCATTGGCTGATGTCTGTGTCTTCTTTTGCCTTCAGTTTAATGCCAAACGTATCCTAAAAAAAGAAGACACTGTCATTTGTATATATTTATCTGGTATTTTGGTAAGCAAGACAAGAATCTGAGAGAAGTTCTTAGAACTTTTAACCAAGTACAGAAATGTGGACAAAACAGAAACACACAATGATTCATTATCTAGAAAAGTTATCTCAAGCATCTGGAGAAGCAAAGATAGCTAGAAATATGAGATCTGTGCCAAAGGAACCTGAAATGCATTCTATGCAATCACATTTTTAATTCAATGCTTCATATGCTGTTTTCTAAGCGAATGGATTTATTAGTTTCAAATAATAAAAATTAGAATTCTGAAATTTGACTCTCCTTTAAGGACTTAAAAATCTTATTTACAACTCAACAGTGAAAAAACAAACAACTCAATTAAAGATTGGGCAAAGGCTTTGAATGAATATTTCTCTAAAACAAGATATAAAAGTGGCCATTGATCACATGGAAAGATGCCCAAAATCACCAAATGTTAGTGGAGATTAGAAACTTCTGGAGATATATGGTAGTGATGGCTGCACTTGATGCTACTGCAATGTACACTTAAAAAATGATTAAAATGATAAATTTTGTTTTAAGTATATTTTACCACCAGCCCAAATTTACTGCCTCCAAATCAGCCAACTAAGCCAGTTACAAACAATTCAGTGCAGCAAAACCCAAGAAAACTTCTGCAAAGGAGTTTCAATTGAGTACATACACAAGTCATTTAGGGCATTCTCTTTGGGTCTTTGCTATGATCCTGTGCTTGATCACTTCCTTGTGCTCCAGAGAGAGAAACAATGGGTACGTACAAAGCCTGGTGGATTTACCTTTTTCCTGTGCACTAAATCCCTCTATTGGCCACCAGATCACTTGATGTCACACAGGTATCTCAAAACCAGAATGTGACCTGAATTTAACGTCATCTCTCCACAGCTGCTTTTCCTCTTTTAATCCTTATTCAGATTTTGGGATCACAATCCTTTTAGTCTTCCAATCCAAAAATCTATGAGCTATTCTTGGTTTCTCCTCTTCAGAGAAGAAACCCTGCATCTAATTCATCAAGAAAAGCTGATTCTCACACCCCTCAGATTGCCCTTCTCCATTCTTCCCAATATTTCTTTAGTACCTACTAGTCTCTCTAGTGTCACTTTATCTTCTTCTTGTCATCATAGCATCACCGTGTCATCAGAGTGACCTTTCTATAATGCAAATATGTGTATGTTCCTTCCATCTTTGAAAAACTAAAATAAGAATGCCTGCTTCTACCATTAGGGCAACTCCTATTTCAGGAAATAGAGCCTCAGATGGAAAGAATATAAAATAGGAACTTAGCTGTATGCAATACCTTTTGACCAAGTTTACAGTGTAATTCTGGCATGTATCACTGGGGAAGCATTCATAAATTGAAACTCCCCAGGCATAAACTGATCTCAGGAAAGAGTCCTTCAATTTTTATACTCCTCCCACTCTGACTCACATCCTAAATTTTTTAAATTTTTTAATTATGTCTTTTGTATGTTAAAAATTAATAACCCAAAACCTACAATAAAGATGGCGATGGCATCTATGATATCACTAAGCAGTGCACCATCTTAGAAACAGAAAGTCACACACCCCGAGTTTAAGCAGCCCAGTACTTCCTGTGCTGCTGAGGTCTAAGTCTGTGGCATCCTAGGAAGGTGGGCCACCGTCATTTGAAATGCAAGTGAGTGTGATGAAAGTCCAAACTTTTACCTTACAATCTTCTAAAAGTCTAAAATATGATGAATGCCCAACCAAAAAGGAGATTTAAAAAATAAGGATTAAGTGATCGTTATCCACAATTATTTTTTTATTTTTTATTTCAGTTTGACTCAGCTGAGTCGGCTGAAAAACCCTTAGAAATCAGTCAAGAAAGGTACCTGAACATAAGGTAGACATGAAAAAGACCCATAGCTTTCTTGGAAATCCACCCCCACTCAAAAAAAAGTTAAACCGTATGAAAAATAGCCCTATTTTCAGGAGCAACAACAACAACAACAAAATCTTAAAAATCACCTTTTAAAAATATGTGGGCTGGGGCTGGGGCTGGGGTTGTGGCTCAGGGATAGAGCACTTGCCTATGTGTGAAGCACTGGGTTCAATCCTTAGCCCCACATGTAAATAAATGAATAAAATAAAGGTCCATCAACATGTAAAAAAAATTATATATATATATTTGGGCTGGGCACAGTGGCCCATGCCTGTAATCCCAGTGGCTCAGGAGGCTAAGGCAAGAGGATTGTGTGTTCAAAGCCAGCCTTAGCAAAAGTGAGGTGCTAAGCAACTCAGTGAGACCCTATCTCTAAATACAAAATAGGGCTGGGGATGTGGCTCAATGGTAGCATGCCCCTGAGTTCAATCCCTAGTACCAAAAAAAATATTATATATATATATAGATAGATAGATAGATAGATAGATAGATAGATATGACTACAGTGACATAGCCACATCAATGTTTATAGCAGATCAATTCACAATAGCCAAATTATGGAACCAACCTAGGTGCCCTTCAATAGATGAATGGATAAAGTAAATGTGGTACATATACAATGGATTACTCAGCCTTAAAGAATAATGAGATTATGGGATTTGCCAGTAAATGGATAAATCTGGAGAATATCATGCTAAGCGAAATACCTCAATCCCCAAAACAAAGGCCAAATGTTTTCTCTGATATGCAGATGCATATTCACAGTAAGTAGGGGGGCTAGGGAAAAATAGAGATACTTTGAATTAGGTAGAGGGGCATGTAAGGAGGGGAGGGGGTATGAGGGTAGGAAGGATAGTAGAAGAAATTGGACATTATTACCCTATATACATATATGATTACACAACCAGTCTAATTCTACATCATGTACAACCAGAAGAATGAGAAGTTATACTCCATTTGTGTATGATGTATAAAAATTCATTCTACTGTCATATGTTTAACTAATTAGAACAAGTTTTTAAAATCTCTAAAAAAAATATGGGAATGAAAATTATATCATGGTTCTGGATGAGAATATTACATGTCAAAGTCACAGTTAGTGCAATTATAATCAAAAGCCTAACAGGATTTTCTTGGTAATTCATCAATGAACTATTTCTAAAATTTATCTGAAAGAATAAACTGGATATATTTTAAACAAATTCAAAAACTTTTTACTTTTCTGAGATTATTTATTTATATTTAGCCAAAATTAGAAGTTATTTTAGCATCTGACATAGTTCAAAAGAAAAGAAAGATTAAAATAGCTAGGTAGATAATCAAATAATTTGTAATCTATCACTATTTACCAGTAAAAATTATGTACGTTTATTTTATTACTCCTTTTCAAATATAGTTGAGAATTTTTTAATATTTATTTATTTTTTTTTACTTTTCGGTGGACACAACATCTTTGTTTGTATGTGGTGCTGAGGATAGAACCTGGGACGCACGCATGCCAGGCGAGCGCGCTACCGCTTGAGCCACATGCCCAGCCCCTTCATGAAATCTTTAAAGAACATCTTGAAAGCCTGATTGATAGCCAATTTTTATCTTATTTAGCAGATAACATTTCTTTTTCACTTGTAAGCTCCCAATCGGCACATACTATGGTAAACCAGTCTGTATATACATTTTCATTTCCTTTGTTTTTTATTATAAGTGAAATGAATTTTTTAAAAATATCAAGTGAATAAGCTACGTTGGAAAGCACGCTTTCAGCAAGTCCCAGGCAGGCTCATCAGTGTACGTCTGGCCTTGTCACATTTCGCAGCGGCTCTGGGATTTGGTGCCTTTCTCCCTTTGGGCTGCGCGAGGTACAGGACAGTACCACTCATCATTCCCACCACCAGGCACGAAGCCTGGCTCAGGCAGCACTCCATAAATGTTTCTTGAATAAATAACACCTAAAGTGGTTAAACAGCCGCACCCACAGAGTGAAGGTGCCGGAAGGGCGGACACCAGGGCCACTTTGTGAGACACCACGCCCTACCTTCATTATCGTTTTTGCCAAAGATTCAGTGAATTTGTGGGTGGTGCATTTGCTATTTTGTGAATGCAAGAGTCTGCAAGGGGTAAGTAATAAGCTGAGTAAAATGAGAATGCTCCTAAATCTTGATAGTCTGGAACAATAGTCCTAATTTAGAAAGATGAATTTCAGAAAGGGCAAGTGTAAAAGAGTATGCGTGCACACATGCGCACACATACACACTCCCCACCCCCAGCACACACACCCCCACTACAAATCAAGGTTAGAACACAGGAGAGGGGCAGACTTTTGAGAACAAACTTAAGTCCTTAGAAGCCACATTGGTACAACCTCCAGACCCTAGGCTAAGGTGACTTTATGGGACTGAATGGTTCTAGACTCACCTTGGAAAGTGACAGAAGGTATAGTGTTTCCAAATGTAATAATAATCTTCTGGGTTTTATGGGTTATATTTTGTTTGGATTAAAATTGCCTAACGTTTAATTGGCATTCTAGAGTTCAATGAAACCAGTTACTGTGTCATTTTTTTAAAGGAAAAAATATAATTTTGTGCCACTAAACAATTGACTCTGTGACTCATGAGAAAATTAAACCTTGCCCTGAGCTTCATGTGAGCATGTAAAGACTCGACTAGATTCAAAGCCAGACAAGAACTTGGCCTTCAGGCCTTTCCCATAACTATGAGAATAGCATAGTTGTGCCTAAATGTAGATAAGTAGTCAAAGCACTTGTTCTGTTTGCACACTTCAGTGTTTTCTGGAAGGTCTCAAATGTCAGGACATACCATATAAGAGTTGCTCCATCAAATAAAATTCAATTGAGGACCCTTTCTGAACATCAAGCTGTGGCAGCACAAGGCATAGCTATTAAAAACAGTATGAATGACTTCCCAAATAAAGGAGCTAGGCACAGTCTATGCCATATCTTAAAATGAATCTGTTTCCCCTGTCTCTCTCTTTCTCTCACACTCTCTTCCACTGTGTGCATATTTTGACACCACCAGTGGAGATAACAAAAACAAGTTTCAAATTCATTTTCATTTTGGATATGTGAAATTTGACTTCTTAAAAGAGAAGCTCAAACAATAGGTCATCGATAGGTTTTTCACTGTATCCCAAGACCATTATTCCCAAGCGATGATAAGCCAAAAAAATGTGGGCCTCTTTAAACACATAGGTACAAGTCTGGGAGCCTCACACAACAATGCTACTTCATATAAAAATTTCCACATACAAACAGTTTCCCCTGCATACCATGGGGAGTGCTACAGAGACAGGCAACCTACAATTACACTTCCAATAAATGCCAATGCACAAAAGAGTTTCAAAACCATCACCACGTATTTCAGCAATATCTTTTGGTTTACCAGACACATAATTGACTAGTTCAGACTTGACTTTAAAAAAAAATCAAAATAAATGTTAAATGCCTGGTATGTTTATATAATAGAATGCCAACAGCATCATGTGCTGCAGATAATCAACACCATGATGGAAAGTGGGGCACTAGAGATCAAAATTTTCCATCCTTTTTTCCTCCCTTAATAAGTCAGTACATTTCAGACTGTATAATTACAACACAAGTATCAGCTGGAATCTACTCTGTTCTTGATGCAAACATTCATCTCATGGGTTGTGGAAGACCAAAAAACCCTCACTGACATTTCTAGATATTTGGGGGTAGGTAGGGAGAGCAAGTGGAAGGAGATGGTATATTTGTAGGGCTTCCTTGGCTCTGAATGCCTGCTTCTGCTTAATTTATTCATTTTATGGTCCTGGCTATTTGTGCTGACCCTATTTCCCCCCTCATGAAATGAAGCCTTTCTATAATTTCAATCCAAAAGCAAAAGAAAGTCCTCAAAGAATTAATGCTTACAACAGAGTTTACTACAAGTTGAGGAATAGAATTGTTTATAATTGTAGAAACAAAAACATCTTCATTAAATATTCAACATTTCTGCTCATAAAAATCTTTCAGCAGCTCAATATTCAAAAATTTCACTCATTGCCTTTCCCAGAATCACCTCACCCATCAGACTGTTCTTCTCTACCCTTCCATGAATACTTCTCCTCCTTTCCTTTCCTTTTCTGTATCTCCCAACTCCAGTTGAGCTGCCAATGTGTCCCATCTTCAAATGTGTCCAATCTACTGTGACCACCTTAGGATATTCAGATCCAGTATGGTGCTCAGCAGAACAAATGTACATCTTCCTAACAGGATTCGCCTTCCTTCAAGGCCAGATGTGTTTGGTTTTGGCCATTTCCTCCTTTTAAATTATAACCATATTTGTTTGTTAAAACAATTTGGTACAGGATTTGAAAATCTGGAGAAACAAGTTGTTTATGCCTTTGAATTATCATAACTTTTTTAGGATATAACATTGAAATAACCTAAATATCCATAGTTATTTTTTTAATTAATTTCCCATGGATGAACTCGGTGGTGAGATTCAGTGTAGAGTATTCGTGTATATGCAAAGGGAAGGGAGCAGGGGGTAGGGGAGGGGAGGGGAAGGAGAGGTACTGGGGATTGAATTAGAAGAAGATATATTCCACATTTGTAATTATGTACATTATACTGTCATATATAACTAAAAAGAACTAATAAAACAAAAAGAATTAAAAATAAAAAGAAATAACCTAAATACTCAAGTTCACTTAGTGAGCCAAGTCTCTCTTCTTGTGGCCATGTCTGTTCAGTCCTGAAAAGACCATCATATAAGCCGCCAAGGGATTACATTTGTTTGAAATTTTGACCTGACTTCTCTGCATAGTGAGCCAGGCTGGCTCAGGGTCTTGAAGCACATCCTCCAGTGAGCTCTTCCACTGCTGTGGAGCTCAAAAGCAACATGGGGGCCATCTGAACAGGAGTGAATTGTGATGGTTGAGGAAAACATTTCATGCTTATTTCCAACTGACTTGTTAGCACATAAATGTTTTCCTAATTACTTTCACATTCAAATTGTTTGTCGGATTTCTACAGATGTGTGTAGCACTAATTTGTTTACAAATTTTGTACATCCTGATTTCATATTTTGTAGTCATGTAATAGATTATAGGAGGGGACAAAATTTTTGACTTTAAAACATTGCTTACCTCATGTCTTGCAGATAGTTACATCTGATTCCCAAACGTGAAGTCTACATGGTAACCCAATAGGTTTTACAGTGGGGTTGTCATTGTAGTAATATCAGTTTGGGGTAAATTTCATTTTGAAAAAAAAAATGAAGAAGTATTTTGCTGAAGAGTCCGGCTAAAGGTATCTCCTACTCACCTTGTTGTTCAATTCATGGTTTAAAGATGCCCTGGAGGCAAAGATAATTGCTAAGATTTATCCCATCTAGCCTTATGATTCACCAATTCTATGAGTCTACAGTTTGTAATTATAGCATAATGGAAGATATTATTTTATGAAAGGAGAAGCTATGACTTGTCCAAAAAAAGGAATATACATTATAGTAAATATAAGATGAATTAGAATACAAGTTAACAAACACTTTCCTTTTGTATGAACAAGATTTGAGTGAGTCATTTCAGATTGGGGAAAAATGGCTAAAAGTTTGCTTTATTATTTACAACATTTGGTTTATTCCTAATGAATAAATTATCCTAAATTATGTGTTTTCTGTTCTTAGGATATTGAGCTTTTGAAAAGAAGGGTTTAAATATTTTAATATTAATTAAAATGTTCTTTTTACTTGTTTACTTTAGCTATTATAGAAATGTGTCTGTTCTAAATTTCCTTTTATAATTGATAATTTCTATTTAATTAAATCAAAAATATATTAGTAATGTAGTATAAGTACAAGCAATTTTTTTTAAATCAAGCAAGCAGTTTGTCAATATGATGAGTAGCTAAATTTGAAACTCAACTACTTTATAAACCAACTGACTTACAGTAATTGCGCTGTATTTTTCCATCATAGACAAAAGCATTTTGGACTATCTTATGAATTCAGAGTCCAGGGAATTCCAATGAGATAATGTCATTGACCTTGAGTACAAATAATAAGTGGTAAATATTGGAATAGGATAATGTGAAAATTGCAAAGAGCTCATTCTCAGACTCTGTCAGAAAACCTGCTAAATCAACAATAGGATGAACTAAGAAAGGAGAACTCTAAAGCATGTTACCTAAAATAGAAAGGCTTCCAAATAACTCTGAGAGATTAAGCGTGAGCCCTCATGCTTAACTGCTGTTAAATCGGTTCAGCAAAAGAGCATCTACCATGGATCCATCTCCCCTGCACCATTTAAGTAACCAAAGATAAATGTCATCAGCTCACTAGTTCTCATCCCCTTTATCCTTTTTTATTTAACTCAACTGAATTTTCCACCATTCTAAAAGCATGCAGCTTCATCAAAAATGCCTGTTTCTGAGTTGGGGTTGTAGCTCAGTGGCAAAGCGCTTGCTTAGCATGTGTGAGGCCCTGGGTTCTATCCTCAGCACTACATAAAAATAAACAAACAAAATAAAGGCATTCTGTTCATTTGCAACTACAAAAAAAAATTTTTTTAAATGCCTGTTTCTGCGAGCTACACACTCCACTGTGAATGAGCACAGACGTCGACTTTTTAAAGGGGTGATACCATAGAAGAAAAGGATCATTTGAGTCACACTATGTATGTTTATACCCACAGGCTGCCAAAAATCTCCTTGATATTTGTCAGAAATGCAGTTGTAATTAGGGAGAGCAAAAGAAAATCAACTTCAGTTTGGTAACTGACCTGAGGCATCTAATTTATGTACATGTTCACTTTGTTAAAACATGCAAGCAAAGAGCTATTGAAGGCCATATGCCATTTGTTATGAAAAGCACATTCCTTTAGTCTTTGTAACAAAAGCCATATGGCTTTCTGAAAGTTAATTATATCATAAATATGCTGTAATAGTGGGGAGTATGGTCTAGCAGTCACTGGAAGAGACTTAGAGACCTGGCTTAGAGTCAATTTCTCAATATATAGATTTGGAAGCTTGGGGAAATTGCCTGCTCATTGGACCTCAGTTTCCCAATATTGAAAGCGAAGATAATAACATGGCACCTAAATGAGAGATGAGAATTGAAACATTTTATGAGTTAAAGATAAAATAATATTACAAACTATGATTCAGGTCAATACATAAATATTAAAACAGTAAAAGGTTTTTTGAAATATGAACTGGATTGTTAATCAGAATGGTCTCTTCCTCTTCCAGTGCTTCTTTCCCACCATCGCCCAAATCAGATTGCTTAACTCCACCTTTAAAGTTTATTTACAAAACAGCACTTGAATGCTGCATGAAAGGTCCTTTAGAGTCTGCTCCAGTCTGCTGTTCTAGCCTCAACTGCCACCCTTGCCCTAATGCATGGAAATACATGCCAAGCCCTAAACAGGTAGTACCCACAATGTCTCTGTGTATTGGCAAAGTCTGCTCCCTTAGCCGAAGGCTTCCTCCCTCCTGACCTCTACTTAACCATTGAGTGTGTGTCAAGACCCAGACTTTTATCTTCCCTAAGAGAAGGTCTTTGACTTCCTCAGGCTATTGGTAGTTCCCTGCTCTGCGCTACAATAGAACTCATTGTACACCTTTTTAAGCACTTATTACATTGTGCAGTAACTTTTTTTTATTGGTTGTTCAAAACATTACAAAGCTCTTGACATATCATATTTCATACATTTGATTCAAGTGGGTTTTGAACTCCCAATTTTACCCCAAATACAGATTGCAGAATCACATCGGTTACACATCCACATTTTTACATAATGCCCTATTAGTAACTGTTGTATTCTGCTACCTTTCCTATCCTCTACTATCTCCCCTCCCCTCCCCTCCCATCTTCTCTCTCTACCCCATCTACTGTAATTCATTTCTCTCCTTGTTTATTTTCCCATTCCCCTCACAACCTCTTATATGTAATTTTGTATAACAATGAGGGTCTCCCTCCATTACCATGCAATTTCCCTTTTCTCTCCCTTTGTGCAGTAACTTTTTAAACACCTCAGTCTCTCCCACACCACAATACAGGCTCCTGGAAGGGAAGGGTCTAAGGCCTGAAAGGTAGTAAGTGCTCAATAAATACTATTTATGGTCCACTTTTAAAAGTCAGAGGTCACTACTCAGGGATCCAGTTTTTAACTAGTTTCTGTATCTCCGTCAATACCTCAACCTCTATCTGTAATAAACTTAATAGTCAGAAAATGATCCCTAGGGACTTGTAATGTTCTTTACTACTGAAGACAGACTTTTCCACTGTGTATCCTTTTGATGCAAAAAAAAAAAAGAAATTATTTTAGAAAGTTTTCCATCAAGGACTAAAGCCAAGAGTTTTATGGTAAAACATTAGCTAACAAAAAAATAAATAAATAATGTAACACAAGGCTTCCAACTAATCATGGTATTGTGGAAACTTCATCCACCATGGAGGCTGTGAAATAAGAAACTAATATGTCCAATAGACAATGACATCTATACTTCGACATAAATAACTGGGGATGCCTGTCTTGGTAATAATGGCTATAAATTGCCTAACATTATAATCTCATCTCAGTGATAAAACATTATTCTAGGGACTTAATTTGGTTGTTCTTCAGTTTGGTTTGATTATGTTTCTGGTTGACACTTTCAGGAAACAGTAAAACCTCTCTTGATTCTAAGGAATTTGTAAAGAGTAAGTGTCCAGAGAATTTTCTTGCAGGAACTAAATCACATCCACATGTGCTAAGAGGAACAAAAAAAAAAGGAAAAAAAAAAAAAAAAAAACAAGAACATTTATGCTTTCCTTTTTAAATACATATATATTTTTAGTTGTCAGTGGACCTCTATTTGTTTATTTATTTATTTATATGTGGTGCTGAGAATCCAACCCAGTGCCTCACACATGCCAGGGAAGTGCTGTACAGCACTGAATCACAACCGCACCCCCATTTGCGCTTTTGATTCCTGTGTGTATATATAACCTAGAGAACAATCAGAGCGGAATGGAAGGTCAAAGGGGACAGAGGGCAAAGGTCTGGCTACAAATCTGTTGGGAGCTGTTTTAGAGGAAACAAGCTTTAGGATCTGATCTGAGGGCAGGGCAACAGGGAATAATAATAATTATAACAGAAAGAGGGAATTATTGATAGAGTAGAGCCCCAAACTGTAATTTCCTCACAACAGTTTCCTGATGGTAAAGACTACTTTTCTATGCACAACTCAGGTGCTAAATAGGAAAAAAAAAAAAAAAGAAAAGAAAAAAGAATAATCCATTTTCCTATAGAGTAAATTCTTATCAAGATGGCACATTCGTTTCAAACTGTCATTATCGATACTATCCTGGTGATGTTCAAGGCACCCACCTGCCTGGGGGACAGCAGTATGCCCTAATTCTGTCAGACGTTGAGGTGACAGGAAGCCATTTTCTGTGTTTGTACTTGGGATATTCTACATCTACCGTGGAAGAGGTTAGTGAAATAAGCCACACCCCCACACCATTTCTCTTATTCGTGGAATGGAAAAAGCCCAACTCACAGAGGTAGAAAGTAGAATGGTGGTTATCAGGGGCTGGAGGTGGCTTGGGGAGGACCAGGGAGATTTAGTCAAAGGGGAAAAGTACTCAGACAAGAGGAATAATCTAAAGAGATTGTGCAACATGGTCACTGTACTTAAGAACAATGTTTGGAATCCTCGAGAGAGCCAATTTTAAGTGTTCTACCACAAAAAGAATGTATGTGAAGTGATGCATTTGTTAACTGGCTCAATTTAGCCATTCCACAATATACACACCCAAACATCTTATTGTACACCATAAATACATGCATTTTTATGTGCCAATTAAATATATAAACAAAAGATCCTACCTCTGTGGTGATAGCAGCAACTGACACATCACCTTTAATATATGACAAGGTGCCATTCTAAGTTTTTTATAAATAACAGCTCATGTAATCATTATAATTGCCCTCTGAGGTAGGCAGTAATGGTAGTAGTGGTATTGTCCCCATTCTACAGATGAGGAAGTTGAGGCACAAGGGAGTTACACACAGTCAGTAGTAGAGCCAGAATCAAACCCAGTCTGTGCTTTTGTACTCTGTATTGTGCTGCCTCTCATTCAGTCTCCTGAAACATATCAAAAATTGTGAGTTTTGCAGGGAGGAGTTGGTTCAACAATTTAGAAAGCATGTTAAAAACATGTCTCTGCCCCCTCACATGTTTTTCTAATGACATTATTCTCTTCATATTCAGATAAAAGTCTACTCAATAACTCCTGATAGGAGTCCTATTCAGAACAAAGCAAAATAAAACTTTCAATCCTTTTCCTTTTTTTTCCACATTATTTTATTGGTGCATTATAGTAGTACATAAAGATGAGATTTGTCGTTATATATCATACATTCACATAATATAATAATATAATATGGACAATATTACTCAGTTTTAATCAGAAATTTGATTTGCTGGGTTAAAAATGAGGTGATTTCATAATTATTTTTCAAAAACAAGAGGCTCAATCTACATTTTTGGAGCAAATTTTTACCACACACATGTCAGAGCACTAATCTCTAGGATATATAAAGCACTAAAAAAAACTTAACACCAAAAAAACAAACAACCCAATCAATAAATGGGCTAAGGAGCTGAACAGATGCTTCTCAGAAGATGATATACAATCAATCAACAGATATATGAAAAAGTGTTCAACATCTCTAGTAATTAGAGAAATACAAATCAAAACTACTCTAAGATTTCATCTGACACCAGTCAGAATGGCAGTTATCAAGAAAACAAACAACAATTAAGTATTGGCAAGGATGTGGGGGAAAGGCACACTCATACATTGCTGGTGGGACTACAAATTTGTGCGACCAATCTGGAAAGCAGTATGGAGATTCCTTAGAAAACTTGTATTGGAACCACCATCTGACCCAGCTATCCCACTCCTCTGTCTATACCCAAAGGACTTAAAATCAGCATACTATAGTAACACAGCCACATCAATGTTTATAGCAGCTCGATTCACAATAGCCAAACTGTGGAAGCAAACTAGATGCCCTTAAATAGATGAATGGATAAAGAAACCATGGTATATATGCACAATGGAATATTACCTAGCATCAAAAGAGAACAAAATTATGGCATTTGTAGGTAAATATTTGGAGAATATCATGCTAAGTGAAGTAAACCAATCCCCAAAATCCAAAGACCTAATGTTCTCTCTGATAAGAAGACACTGATCCATAATAGGGACAGAGCATGGAAAAAATGCCTCCACTTTGTGCAAAGGGGAGAAGGGATGGGGAGGAAGAATGGGGGCAGGAAAGATGAGGGAATAAAATGGACATCATTACCCTAGGTACATGTATGACTGCACATATGGTGTGATGCTACATCATGTACATCCAGAGAAATGAAAAGTTGTGCTGCAATTGTGTACAATGGATCAAAATGCATTCTGCTGTCATATATACCTAATTAAAATTAATTTATCAATTAATTAATCTATCTTATATGGTACAATGTCTCTTGAAATAATCTTAAAACATGTAACAACAGTCCTTTCATCTCCGTTAATGAGTTGTTTCTTACATTACTCTAAAATGGGAGCGATGCTAATGTACACCACATCATGGGGAAAAAAATCCTCCATTTACCTTCCTACTAAGAACTTTTTATGCATCGTGTAGCACCGTCTATCATCCAAGATTGTTACATTCTGATTGTGGAAGTGCTTTCCCAATGGGAACATCTGTATATGTTGACTATCTGAATATCTATTATCATTTATTATCAAATATTTTTTATAGCATAAGAGAATAAGATTTGAAATAAAAACTCAAAAATAAAACAAGAGGCTCAAACCCTCGAGCTTTAACAAAATGCCTGTTCCCATTATCATCGCAGAGTAAGCTGGTTTGCTAGAAGTTTTACCTGAAGGAAATGATTCTCCTAAAAGTCAATACAGCACAACATGAAATAAGGCCATTGGTCTAAACCTTAAACTTCAAAGTAAGGCGGGAAGCTTACACCTGAACTGATCGCGTCCTACCTCCATGTCACTCTGAGCCTAGATTGTCATCTCAAATTATGCAGCTCCCCAGGCTTCAGTCATGCCATAAGGTCTCCAGAATGGAGAAGAAAGGAACAAAGTATATGTGTTCAGACAAGTTGGTGTGGAGAAATTCTTTTGGTTTTTTTCAGGTGGAAAGATTCTTTTTGAGATGAAGATTAAGCAATAATCAGAAATGAGCCTCCTCGTTTGACTTGAGAATAAGCACAGAAACAGTTCGTTTGAACTTCAGATTATCAGAAACTTATATTGAAATAAAGAATTCCTGCAAATTCTACTGAACATTATTAAATTTAACAATGCTTACAAGGCAACCGAAATCTTTGGGGCAACTGCCAAGATGTTTTGTGGAACAAGAATTTTACTACTAATAGTAAAATTGAAAACACAGAAAACTGTGTGGCTATTAAGACATATCAACAGTGGAAACAAAAGCTAGAATTTTGTTATTAATATTTTATTTGTTTTAATTAGTTATATATGACAGTAGAATACATTATGCACTTTGATATATTATACATAGATGGGATATAATTTCTCATTTTTCTGAGTGTACAAGAATGATATTGCAGAATCATATTGGTCATGCAGTCACATATATACATACAGTAATAATGTTTGTTTCATTCTATCTTTCCTGTCCCCACATTCTTTCCCCTCCCCTCCCATCACTTCCCTCTACCTGATCTAAGATAACACTATTCTTCTCTAGTATTCCTGCCTTATTGTGAATTAGCATCCGTATATTAGAGAAAACATTCGGCCTTTGGTTTTGTGTGATTGGCATATTTCACTTAGCATGATATTCTCCAACTTATTTCACTTAGCATATTCTCCAACTCCATCCATTTACTGGCGAAGAGCTAGAATTTTTAAAATCACTTTCCTTCTCAGCAGATCTTTTGGGTCCCTGATATACATGGGGTGTTGATATTGCTCATTTGGTAAATGTGCCAAAAATGCTCAGCTCTAAAACAGCAAGTTAATGTTATAGGGAAAAGAGTACACCAGAACACATGTGCACACAGTCATTTCTTAATGTAGAACTCCAACTTCAATCTCCTAAACTTGACATGAAATGTTAGCTTTGAACAGGTGCGTTGCTCAGGAAGGAGAAGGATTGGGCTGGAGCTTGGTAATTGGCTGTCAGGAACCATATGTAAATTAGAGGATAAATGTAGGGGCTGGCATGCAGCTGTTCGCCCCATTTTCATATTAAAAATCAGTGCATTAAGACAGGTCAGTTTTTTCCACTGCACTGTGAGTGACACTGAGATCACCCTCTATGCCCTTTGCCCCACTCTTTAGTCCATAGATAAATGCTCTGAGAAAGATACTCCAAGCAATGAGCATATTCCTTTACAACAAGACCAAGTTGTTTTGTTCAGGATTGCTTAGGTTTTGTTGTTGTTTGTTTGCTAAGGTTTGCTTAGGTTTTTTTGTTTTTGTGTTTGGTTGGTTGTCTTATTTTGTCTTTTAGAGCTAAGGTATTGAGGTGGGAGCAATATGAAGTACAGATTGAACAGTTTTCTCATTTGAAAGGGGGATATAGGAGATAAGGGGATCTTGCCACAGCTGCTTTTCCTATTTTGGCGACTTGCAATGTAAGCTAGAGTCTCGGAGTATAAAAGGCTGGTAACTAGATTTCAGTGAGAAGATAAAACTATTTAGAATGAAATAGTCAACTGCATTGTATGCCTGAGAGTGCATCAAGTTAGACTGTCTTTTAACAGAAGATCTAGGAAATGATACAATACAAATAAAAGTTTCCATCTGTATCCATAACAACTGTCTGGGAACTGCCCATCAAACAGTCACAAAAATTTTCAAAGCAACAAAACATAAAAACATATGGTTCAAACTGGGTAATAAGTCACAGGTGATGTTTGTCAAATGCCAGACACTGCATAATGTGCTTTATGTACATTTTATTCCCTTTCCCAGGTGAACAAACTAAGAATCCAAAGGCTATGCTTGCCCATAAAGCTACAAATCCTACTCTCTCTCCCCTCCCTACTCATTGTCCAAAGATAGAGTACTATACTACCATTACTAACAATGAAGATAGTATAGTAAAATGAAAAATTAGTTTCAATATAATGTTGAATGAATAATAATACAAGCTATATACGTCACAACCATGTAAGGTTTTTTATAAAAATAGAACAATGGAAGGAAACCTGGGAAAGTTAAATAAGTTGTGTTAGGATAGTAGGATTAGGGAAAAGTCTTAAAAAAGTTCCTTGTTGCAAGTTTAGATTAATACTTCTCTAATCTTTCAATGATTAGAAAAAAGGTATTTAGATCTGGGTAAAACCCCCCAGGAAAGGCTGTTGGATGAGAGGGGCTTTCATTACTGTGTCAGAAGATAAAAGGGTCTCACGTGAGCAGCAAAGTATAAGAAGTCATCAGAACAGTGACTAGATTGTTAATTTGAATTTGTTAATTCAAAAAGTTTGAAGGCATGTTCCATGGGTATTCACCAGGCTCCTGTAACATGGGGACAGCTATCAAGAAGCTGAGATGTCTGAATTTTATAAGCTAGAAAATGAGGAGGGACATAATAAAAGTGTTTAACAAACTGTATCCTAACTACTGGGTGAAGGACAGTTGAGAGGAGGGACCAGGACAAGGAGGCCACCCAAGCTGAGGAAGGCTCTTAGATATGGGGTGAGCACCCAGGCATCCCTCAGTGTTGGAGCACAGCCATCTACACCACTCACAAAGGAGTTGCAGATAAATGCACTCCCTGCACATCTTGCCCTCTTTAAAGTGGGTAGGGGGTACCTACAATCTCAGCAACCCCAGGAGGCTTTTACCACACTACACCATGGTGATTATCTGCAGAAAACTCTGCAGGAATGTAAATAAGGTATGAAGAGAGAATGTACAACGCATTGAAGCATGCTTTGCCCCTGCTCTTGAGGAACCCAGAAAGGTTTTGAATGCCTCATGTGAGTGGGCATCCATACCACACTCATTAAGCAGAGAAAGAATAAACTTATAGTGAAATAATCTGACTTGCTTTTCATTAGTCATCCACAGATGAGCCAAACATAGAGCAGAGCTGTGAACGTGCCTAGCTGGAGTGGTGTGGGAACTACTAGAGGTAAATACAGGCAGACATCCATATATAACTATTTGAAAGGCAGCTGCTATTTTAGGACCACACAACATAAGGGCTTTGTGCATTCCCTTTTGTGTGACTTCAGACCATGGAATGAGCACATACTTCAGGAAGACATGGTCTTGTTCTAATTATGGAAATGACTGAACTGATCAAATTACCCGCAGCATATCTTACATTACACCAAAGAAACAATTTCAACAAAGGGCTTTGATTTGATGATTGAAAATTGCCAGCCACTTCTGCAGGCCTTTGAAGAAATGGAAAGCTCAACGGATGATAGAAACATAAACAAGGGCAGTGGAAGGTTGCTTAACCTTTAATACCACTGTTGTCATGGTTGTTGTCTTGTCTTTAATTGCTAGTGCCTGGTTTCAAGAAAATAACTATTAAGAAAAGGAGCTGCATTAATTCCCTATAAACTTTGAACAGAAATACTGATTTTTTTGGTCTCTTTTTATATATACAGTTGTTGGATACCTAACTTATATTTGCTAGATTTTAAAATAAGGATTTGAGGAGAGGGAGAAGGGGCAAATTTGTCCCAATGTTGATAATCTGGGTGGTTCATTCCACGTCCCAGGCCCTGGAAATATCAGCAAGGTTCAGACTCTTTGCCTTTTATGCATTTCCATGCACCAAATCCCTGGAATTAGAGAATGAGGTGACCTGACTGTGAAGGTGAGGGAGATGGAGTGAAGCAAAAGATTGGAGGGCCCCCAAAAACTTGGAGACAGAAACTCTTGACGCCTCTACAAGGGAAGAGAATGAGACTTCCAGGGTTCGTGAGGGCAAGGGATTGGAAAACCGTAGCCCAGTGAACATAACACGCATTCTTATAATTCCATGGCCCCAGCAGAGTAATTACAAAATATACAATAATAAAATTTTCTGCTCCACGGTCAATTCTACTTTTCAGGTGAATGAAACCATCAACTGACTCACCTTGCTGTATAATGCCCATCCATTCTTGACATTCTCCCACTTCCCACCCTGCCCAACACCCCTCCACACACACGCCACAGGGTGAGATAGCAAAAGGAATCAGGCATCCACCTCACACCAGTATACCTTCAAAGATGTTGAAGTCTCAGTGGTAAATCCCAAAGGGAGAACTGTTGGAAGTCAGATACAGAAGGACACTGAGAGGTCACAGCTCTGGGTCAGGGTTTTCTGACTTTCTCTGGCTGGTCTAAATTATAACACAGGATGATGAACAAATTTATGAATTAAATTTCTATTTGCCTGCAATTATTAAGCAACCTGTACTGACTTGCATTAAAAATGACATAATAGTTCAGCTGAATTGAATTTTCCAGCCTTCCCAAGTCAGGCATCCTTGCACTGTCTGCTGACAGGCATGTCATTTGTTCCCTGTCCTACTATCAAATAGTGTTCACAAGACAAGACTCAAGAGAATTATTTCCCTTCATGAGCAAATGACTAATAAGACTTTAGGTGGACCTTTCTTTAGAATAAAGAGGTGCATTTTGAAAGAGGAGAGATAAATTTCTAATTGTAGAATTTCAGTCTTCAAAAAAGTATGTATAAGAAAGCTAAGTTCAGGGGAAGGTCCATCTGGAGTTTCAGAAGTCATGCCTGCGTCACCCAAGGCTTCATACCCATTCTGGAGTTCACCCAGGTGCCAACTGTTAGGAGAACTGACTAGAAGCTCTTCACTTTTGTTACATTTCCATCTGACCCACCATTACTTCTATGCATTTCCATGCACCAAATCCCTGAATAGCTGGATTTACATGAGAACAAACACCATGGGATCACCATCTTCTTTTCCTCTCCAAACCTTCTCTTCCCAGGAAACGCCTGTACATACTACAGTGTTTGACAGCATGAGTTTGGGAGTCATACCCAGGTTCAAATCCCAACTTCACCACTAACTCCATGAGATATTATGCAAGTTTCCTAAAAGCTCTGAGCTGCATCTTCATCATCTACAAAATGGAGATGATAACCATTTTGCAGAATGATATGAGAATGAAATGGAACAATGCATGAAAAGCATTCTGCAGTGTGCTACATTCATAATAAGCACTCAATAAATAATAGCTGAAATTATTAATGGAACTACCTAATATCTTGTTGTTCAAACTAGGCAAGTACCTTAGACATCATTCCTCCTCCCCCGCCACCCCCGCCCCCGAAGCCAACCTGATCTTAAATCCAATGAATTCTACCTTCTAAACACAGCTGAAGTCCATTTCCTTCCCTGCATTTTGGCTATAATAGCTCAGGCTCATATCTTTTCCTCCCTGAACTACAATTATAACCTTTTAACTCTACTTGTATCTTTGCCTCATCCTATTCCGACCATTCTGAACATTTCCCATCAGTGTGAATTTTTTAAAATAAAAACATGCCCTTAACACTCCTCTCAGTAAGGCCTTTCAGGACTCTACACATTACTGGTTGGATGCAAGCCCAATCCTTCAGCACAGCATCCGAGGTCCTAGGACCACATCTCACCACTGCCCCACCATTCGCCACACACTCCTTCCTCCAGAACCACCCGGGCCTCTTAAAACAGCCCTGATGCCTTCATGTCTCTGACATGCTATTCCCCTGCCCACGTTTTTTCCTTTTCTCCTCTCCTCTAAGACTCAGCTCCCAGAGTGCTTTTCTAATATTCCTGACATCTAATTCATGCACTATAGCATTCTACTTTTTGTTTGCCTATTTCCTTCTTCAAAACTGAACTTCTTGAGTTTTTAAAAAAAAAAAAACTTGCACTGAAACCCATTAACATAGCTATAGAGTCAATTTATTTAAAAAAACATTTACTGGGCTCCCTCTCTGTGCTGTGCACTGGGCCAAGTGTTAGATGTGCATCTGCTCTCTATCAGAGCACAGTCCTCAGCTGTTTAGTGATATTGGTGTCACAGGAAAGGGGGAGCAGACTTTGACTCTGAGACTTCCCCTTTAAAACTCCCACTTAACCCTCAATAGCTGCCCACTGATAGATGCAAACACTCGTGGGAAATTGCCATATAAATTTATTCTCATGGCAACCCTGTAACATAGATATTATCTCAGTTTTGCAATTGAGAGCCCCAAGGCTCTGGGAGATTTGATGGCTTGCTCAGTGTCATCTGGCTGGTGGCTGGCATGTGCAAGCTTTAGGCGAGGCAGGGTTGTGCAGTGTTCATGAGCTAGCTTTTGGAGTGAGACCAAACTCTGTTCAAATCCCAGCCTTTCCACTTATGAGCTGTGGAGTCTTACAAAAAATTACTTCACATCTTTGAACTTAAGTTTACCTCTCAAGGTGGTGTGAAGTTCAAATAAGGAACTGAATGTGAGATTTTAGTCCAGGACCTGGTAAGTTCCCAGGGGAACCCAAAATCATCTCATAGCCCAATATTTCTTAATAATTCTGTTGTTCACACTTTTGGGGGGAGGATTGGTGCTGGTAGAAGAAAACTAGATTCTGAAGTTACACAGAGAACCTAAGGCTCAAACTGAGAATACCCTGTTTCCAAAAATCAAGAACACCAAGAAAATTTGCCTCTACGTGAACTACATTACAGATGTTCCCTAGAGAATTCAGATCTTGTCAGCTATCAAATAATGAGATTTTTGAAATATGAAAGTGCTTTGAAAAATACAATTAGTACTGTTGTTATCTTATTACTAACCATCCAAATCAGGATCCTATGTGAGTCCACTAAACTTCTCAGGGTATCTAAGAAATAGCTTTCTTTGAATAGCACAACAATGACCTTTAATTCTCTTGAAAATGTGTTTTAACTAGTATGTTTTTAATTCTGTAGAGTATTTTGGTTCCATTTTGTAAAGTAAGGAAACACACTTATAGGTGTGGTAAAATGGAATAGAATTTTCACAGTTCACTGTAATCTTAAAGCTAAGGAGATTATAATAATAGTAAGTGTTAAATAGTAGACAGGACAAATCATACTACAGTGAGTACTAGCATTTAAAATATATTATTTCATTTAATAGGAGAAATATGAAATTGAGATAAATTAGATTTCTTGTCACTCACATGATATGAGTGACAGAGCAGGAAAATAAACTCATCAGAAGCCAAGACCTCTTCAGCCATTCTGCCAAGCTCCTACTACATAGCAGCCCTGCACTGTTGGAAACAGTATGACTAACACACTTCCCCTGACCTCAAGCGTCTTTCCACATAACACCAACTTAAACCTCGTCTTGCACAAGAGAGGGGATAGTAAAATACACAGGTAGATTCAATGGAGTAGTCTGGCTAAACCAAATACACAAATATTATTCAAAGCAGAGTAGATCATTGCCTGAACTGAAGCAGGAGAGGAAAACACAGCTGGGGCATCAGGAAAGAGGCTGGAAGAAGGTGCCATCTGAGATTACGTAGACCTCCCTCACTAAGCCTTAGTTCTTAGCTCCCAGCGTCACTCTGCTATTCTCATGAGAATTTCCATCCTATTAATAATTTTGACATAAGTCCCAGCACCTGTTGGAACTTTATCTTGAAATCAAAGTCAGAGCATCTGGCTTGCCTCCCTCTCTTCATTTTTACAAGGTTGTTCCCTGTAAGCATTTATTTTCTCATTACCGGCCTCTTACCCTTGACCTTGTGCAACTGCCACAGGAGCTCTGGCCCCCAGGTTCATTGCTCAGAGTCTGAGCCGCAGAAAGGGTCCACAGGGGTGCAAGATATGACAGAAAGAGTTTTTTAATTCAACAGGACTTTTCTTCCTTCTATTGAAAATGGGGCTTCAGATCAGAGTGTGTCTTTTGTGTTCAGACATAAAAAACAATTTTTTGTGAAACTGAATGTTTTATATCAAGACCAAGATTTTAGGAAAGTTAAAGCCTTTTTCTTAACACATCTGAAAATGTTCTTTAAAAAGTTTCAGTATTGGGCCGGGGTTGTGGCTCAGTGGTAGAGAGCTTGCCTAGCATGCACAAGGCACTGGGTTTGATTCCCAGGCACCACATAAAAAATAAATAAATAAATGAATAAAAGTATTGTTAAAAAAGAAGTCTTAGTATTGGCTCTCATGCCACTTTCTATGCTAGACAACTGATGCAATTTACAAATATTTAGCTAATCCTCCCAACAACCCTATGGAATGCAGACTGAGAACATTGTTTGAAAATTGAAGAAACTGAGGCACAGAGATGTTAAATTACTTGTACAAGGTATCACAGCTGGTAAATAGAGGCAACCTACCAAGTAAAGGAGAGGATGGGATCCATCTACAAGGACACAGGAAGAGGGAGAGGATACAGACTCCCATCTATGAGTTTACATTTCTCTTCCTGCACTCTAGCTTAGACTGTATATAAAGTAGAAAAATTGGTCTGGCTTGATTTTATGGAATTAAGAATGTATATATTACAATATTTGTTCCTATAATCATCTGAAACCCAGAAATATAGATTTCATTTTCCATTAGCAAGCTAATGTTTTACACAAATTTGTTGCTTGTTTGGTGTTGGCTTGTCTCCATTTTATCTGATTTCATTGCTGATCACTATCCTCTTAATTTTTAAAAAGACTCAATGTTAAACCCTCAAATATAGATATAAAATATAAAAGCAGAAGAGGCTAAGTCAGGTAGTTTTTGGACTTAGTAGGGAAAAAAAACATTTTTTAAAACATGGAAACCAAGTGTGTTTAGCAGTTAGTACCTTCCATTCATATCAGATCATTTATACTGAGGTTTCCTTTATGTAGAAAATAGCATGAGGTACTATGAATAAATCCAAATTTTCCTCTTTTTTTTTTTTTTAAAAAAGGTCTTAGTATTGGGATAGCATTTACTTTTGAGTGGGGTTTACCACAGTTTCACCTCATTGTTAGTCTTGTGTTGATGGACTACCCAAATGAATTAATAATCACCTGAAAACTTTTGGTATGAATATACGCATGATAACACTGATATATAAACCTATATCGCTCATCTATTTAGATCATTGCATTCCCTTATGCTGAAAGGTCTTCTTGGCTTTGTGAGGCTTTAAGTTATAGTTTAAAAACCAAAACTTATACTCAAACTGAGACTCAAACTCAGGCAAACATCTCCCTGAGGTTTGCACATACTTACAGGCAACAGACACATGGCTTTCCTGCAGTCCCCTTCACCTTCCCAGAGTACCCTCCAGCAGTAGAACATGCCCCGAGCACACAGTGTGGTCAGAACCTGCACATCTGTCCTTGTCATCCATCTTTGTGTGGCCTTTCCCCCCACCAGCCCACCCTCTTCAACGCAGCCAATTCTTATTACATATATAGAACACAATTTTTCATATTTCTGGTTGTATACAAAGTATATTCACACCAATTTGTGTCTTTATACATGTACTTTGGATAATAATGTCCATCACATTTCATCATCATTTCTAACCCCATACCCCCTCCCTTTCCCTCCTACCCCTCTGCCCTATATAGAGATTGTCTATTCCTCCCATGCTCCCCTGCCCTACCCCACTATGAATCAGCCTCTTTATATCAGAGAAAACATTTGGCATTTGGTTTTGGGGGATTGGCTAACTTCACTTAGCATTATCTAACTTCATCCATTTACCTGCAAATGCCATGACTTTATTCTCTATTATTGCTGAGTAATATTGTGTATATATGCCACATTTTTAAAATCCATTCATCTATTGAAGGACGTCTAGGTATTAACTGATTCTATCTTTCTATTCAGTAAACTTTTTAGCATGTAGTTATTTCCTAGTGGGGGCAGGGGGAGTAGAATCATTAAAACCCTAATAGGAACTGAGTAGAGAACTCTTTCTCAACCATTTCTCAACAGATAACAAATCAAAGGGTAAATGGTAAGAAAGATGATCTCGGAAAACAGCAAAGTCCAATAAACATCCATCTGGGTTTCCCAGAAAAGCTCAAAACTCCCTCTGGGTGTTGTGGGAGAGAGACTTTTTTGGGGAAGATGAAGGATGAATTGTGAATTCTCACTTGCCTGTGCCTCAAGAAAGGGAGCAATCCTTATGAAAGTGACACACTCCCCAATTCCTTGCACATAAGTGTGAGATGATTTGTGTTTAAGATAGATAAATAGGATTCTGTCTCCCAAGCCATCCCCTGGGTCAGAATGGCCCCTTAGAGCAATGCCATGCTGGCAAGGCTGAGAAACTCAGTAGAAATCACTTGGCAATCTGGAGGTAAAACTGGTCAGCAGTTTCCTAGGCCAAAACTGAGAAGAAGTCATTAGATTTTACCTTTCTTCCCAGAATCCACTGCGGGGTGGCACAGCTCTGCACTCAGAGGGTAAAAAGCAATGTTCTAGAAGTTCTCATCTTCCAGATGTGCAACAAATACGAGGACTAGAAATCAAATGAGATCCTGGCTGAGACACTTTGTAAATATAGGTTGGGGGAGTTACCGTGTGGAGTTACATGATGCCACTTGACTGGTAGAGTTGATGGGCCACATTGTCAAACCCAAGATCCAACAATGATGGGCAAGTCCATACCAGCTCCTCCCCACTGCCCTACTTCAACAAGCTGTGACGCAAGAAAACTATAGTACCATATGCTGAGGCCACCAGAAAACCCCACTTAAGACATCTGAGTATAATATCTGTTATTCAAAATTGGTGTGGAATAGAAAATGATTGTGAGTTACAAGCTAGGCTCCCTAATAGGCTCCTCTCCTCCTTTCAGAGAGGAGATTCCTACATTTCCTGACTCCCCCTCAGAGTGGAACAAAGGTCTGGCAGCAGATATAACTCCTGGGATCATGTACGGCTGGAAAAGGAATGAGCAGTCATCTAGTCCAACCTTCTGAAGGGGTATAGTAAAGATTAGAAGAGCTGAAGCTTGTGGAGCCTATAGTTCAATATCTAGTATAAGCAAAGCCCTCCATAAAGGTTGCTATTAAGTAGTACTGATACTGTTTAAAGTACTAAAAGCTGTTTAAAGTCAGAGCTGGAACTACAACATCTCAGCTCTCAATTTACAATAAGTCCTGTGGCCTCCCCCAGGGGAAGGATTACCTCGAGTGTGAGGCTTTAAAAAAATGTTTTAGAAGAGTCGATTATTTCCAAGCAATTTATTTTTACTGTAAAGTCCACCATTTATATACTCATAGTCCAGTTTAAGAATATCAACAGTTAAAGTCTGATTTATTTTAGATTCCCAGATTATTTTTCTCATTTCCTTTCATAAAGGGGTCCAGACATAAAAAGTAAATGTGGTAAAGAAAATCCCTGAATGATTACATTCATTAAAATTGTGTTTGCTTGAAAATTAGACAATAAACCTTCATATCTCAGAACTCCAGCTGTACAATTTGACAATAACCAGCACCTACAGATATATATTAGTAGATATACTCCCACGATATGCTTCAGCTTTTATAAAATACCATGGCTGATGGAAAACAGCTGGGAACCAATGACCTCCTAAGATGTTATCCAAAAAAAAAAAAAAAAAGCAAAGCAAAACAAAATTGCTCCACTCTCCAACACAGCAACAGTAAAATATTCCCCTATATCTCATATAAAGCAAGGGAGAGCATGTCCAGCACAGTTAATTTTACTTTAGTCAGTGATTAAATAAATTGAGTAGTTTGACGCCACCAGCCTACATGAGTAAATGGGGCCCTAGCACTTCCCTGCCTAAAGAACATCATTATGGCCTGAAAGACATTAAACATTGGGTGTTCAATTATAAGCAACAATAATGATGATAATGAATCTGGCCTGAATCATATGGAAGGATTTTGTGAAAAAACTATATTGTCCGCAAAATGAGCTTCAAAAATGCTTAACTCAATAAGAGTTAAGCCAAAAAATTTAACCTAGTTTCTTTAGTGCAGTATCATCAAAGGCTTCCATGTGTTTCTAAAAGGAAACAAAATAATAGGTAGCAATTTGCAGATATTTATTTGCAGAGAATCTATTGGCGATTCTCTGCATGGAACCCATTTGGGAATATTCTGACTTAGGTTATAGGAAGGTCTTGAAAAACATTTCTACTAGAATATATTCTTATATTAGTCCCTAAATACCTACTAGTTATATAATCTTTAATATTGCTTACCATTACCTATAGAAATTGAATCAGCATTAGTAGTGAAAAGAAAATTCACTACTTTTTACCAGAAGGATTATAGCTACCTACATTTAATTAATTATTAAAGCTTTAATATTTGACATGTATAAAATGAACACTTTTTTCCTTCTCCACATCACTGATATTCACTGCAAATAAAGTTGACCTTGTTGAGCTAATATAAGCATCAGTATGGATTTTTTAAATGCATTTTAAGTTCTTTTGTCATGAAAGTATTGCATGCATATTATAAAATAATAAATAATAAAATAATAATTAGCAAATACAGAAATCATTTTTAAGAAAATAATAAATCATTAATTTCATAGCCTGGGGATAAACTCACATATTTCCTTTCAAAACTTTATCTCCTGATTTTTTTTAACATACTGAGCATTTTCCTATCTCTCTCTCTTACACACACACACACTCTCTCTCTCTCTCTTTCTCTCTCTCTCTCTCTCTCTCTCTCTCTCTCTCTCCACGATTAAACATGGTGGAGTAAAATCATGCATTTACTTTTTCTTTGCCTCTTCTTGAAAGTAAAAAACTGCATAGAAAGTTGAAAAGCAGGCACCATCATTTTTTTTGAAGATGTAATTAGACAAAACTGATAACTGCCTTAGTAGAATAAGATTAAAAAAAAAAAAACCCTAAGGGCCTACAGCAGAGGATTTTATCAAGCTACAAGCAAGATTGAATCCTTCAATCTAAAAACCTTCACAGCAAAGGAAACAATCAAGAGTGTGAAGAGGAGAGCCTACAGAATGGGAGAAAATCTTTGCCAACAGCACCTCAGATAAAGTCATTAATTTCCAGATATACAAAGAACACAAAAAGCTTCATATCAAAAAACAAATAACCCAATCAATAAATAGGCCAAGGAACTGAACAAACATTTCACAGAGGAAGAAGTAACAATCAGTCAACAAATATATGAAAAAAATGTTCAATATCTCTAGCAATTAGAGAAATGAAAATTAAAACTACACTGAGATTTCACCTCACTCCATTCAGAATGGCAATTATCAAGAATGGTTCAATCCCCACCACCATAACAATAAATGTTGACGAGGATGTGGGGGAAAAGGCACACTCATACATTGCTAGTGGGACTGCAAATTGGTGCAACCAATCTGGAAAGCAGTATGGAGATTCCTCAGAAAACTTGGAATGAAACCACCATTTGACCCAGTTATCCCACTCCTTAGTCTATACCCAAAAGACTTAAAATCAGCATATTGTAGTGATATGAACACATCATGTTTATAGCAGCTCAATTCTCAATAGCTAAGTTGTGGAACCAAACTAGGTGCCCTTCAACAGATGAATGGATAAAGAAAATGCGGTATATATACGAAAGAGGATATTACTCAGCCATAAAGAAGAATGATAGTATGACATTTTCCAGTAAATGGTTGGATCTGGAGACTATTAGGCTAAGTGAAATAAGCCAATCCCAAAAAACCAAAGGTCAAATGTTCTCTCTGACATGTGGATGCTAACCCATATAAAGGGGCAGGGAGAAGAAAGAATAGAAGTTAAGTGGATTAGACAAAGGGGAATGAAGGGAAAGGAGGGCAAATAGGAATAGGAAAGACAGTGGAATGAATCTGACATAACTTTCCTATGTACATGTAAGAACGTACCAGAGTGAATCTCAACATCATGTACATCCATAAGACTGGGATCCCAATTAGAATAATATATATTCCATGTTTTACAGATTCTTCTGTCATGTATAACTAAAAATAACAAATTTTAAAAAAGAAAGGACTGGGGTTGTGGTTCAGTGGTAGAGTGCTTGCCTATCATACTTTAGACACTGGGTTCTATCCCCACCACCATATAAAAATAAACAAAATAAAAGTATTGTGTCCATCTACAAATAAAAAAATATTTAAAAAAAAAAGAAACAAGGAAAAAGAATGTGTGTAAAAAATAATAATTATATTTTCATTATAATTTTTTTGTAATATTTTTAAGTTCACAGCAAAATTGAGCAGACAGTACAGATATTTTCCTATATTACACCTGTTCTCCCATAAACACAACCTACCTCACCACCAACACCCTTTTCCAGAGGGGTACACTAGTTACAATACATGAACCTATATTGACACATTATCACCCAAATTCCATAGTATATATTAGGGTTTATTCTTGAGGTTATACATTCTATGAGTTTGAACAAATGTAAAATGTCATACTCACCATAGGTCAAAATATGGATGAAACATATTTAAGTAGGTCTATTTCTTGGCCTCTCTTCATCAACATGGAATATCTATTTATTTAGTTCTTCTATGATTTCTCTCATCAAAGTTTTATAGTTTTTTATATAGCTCTTATACATATTTTGTGAGAGTTGTACCTAAATATTTCATTTTATTGGGTGCTAATGTAAATGACAATGTGCTTCCAATTTCAGATTCCATCAGTTCATTACTGGGATATAGGAAACAAATTGATTTCTGTATATTAACCCTGCATCCTTCAACAATGCTATAATTACTTATCAGTTTCAGTAGCTTTTTTTGCTAATTCCTTCAGAATTTCAACATAGACAATCATATCACTGGTGAGCAAAGAGTTTTATATCCTTGTATCTTCCCAATTGCTATTCCTTTATTTCCTTTCTTGTCTTATTGCATTAGCTAGGATTCACAATATGATATTGAAAAGTAGAGGTGAGAAGGGACGTCTGTGGCTCATTCTTGATCATAGTGGGAAAGCTTTGAGTGTCTCAGCATTAAATATGACAGTAGCTGTAGGGTTTTTATCCATGTAATTTATTAAAGTTCTATAATTACTAGTTTGAGTTTTGAGAGTTTTTATTATAAATGGGTGTCGAAATTTGTTAAATGTTTTCCTGCATCTGTTGACATAATCATACAATTCTTCTTCTTTAGCCTCTTAATGTAGTTGTGTCTCTTAACCATTCTTGGAGAAAAGCTGTATTTATACATTGCATCCCATACCAGTACTTGCTTCTGGGTCATCTGTCTGTCCCCTGATTAACTACGTTTTATAGAAAGCTAAGCTTCCTCTGAATCCTCTGAGCCCCCATGAATACTTGGTTTTCTAACCTATTATCAAAACAAAACTTCTACTACAAATTCAGTTGGTAAATAACCTGCTTCTCCACTCCAGACTTTCTGCCTTTATGTAAAGATGCTAGCACTTTCTTTTGTAGCTTCCTAGTGTTTGAAACCACAGAGAAGTCTATGATTTTGGTCTCATCCCACTTTTAAGTGCTTCTAAACTTATTAGACCAAGGTAGAAAAGTAGGTTTCATTCCTTTATCAAAGCCAGTCAATTAACAGACCTTCCTAGTGCACCATGTGGAAATGATTCTGAGACCTGGTTGAGGGCCAATTGAAAGGAGGGCAATATTTGGCTAACAATGTCAGCCACTGGCATGGGATGGGCTCAAATCATCACACATAAGGGACTTGTAATCTCTAAAAGGGTTGCTAAAGCACTTCAATTTTCAACTCAAGTATTTCCATGGGTCATAAGGAACAAGTTAGCCAAGTTAACTAAAAAAGAGATTGGATGCTATAGATGACAGTCTTCTTTTAAACTTTCACTTTTACTCCCAAGGTAATTAATTTAAATGTGAGTTAAAAAAATTGCTTCCAGGATGATGACCCAGCTTTTCCCACAGATGAAAGTATCACTCAGAGAAGACTACACTTGGCGATAGGCCAACAGCTACCCCGAGTCAGTTGCAGAGCACAGTAGTTGTGAAGGGGCGTCATGAGCTGGTGTTTAATGAGGAGGTTATGACAGTAAGCACAGAAAGCTGCAGAGTCCTGCCCCAGTATAACCAGTTCTACAAAATTCAGCAGAAGGAATAAGAACTGGTGTGAGAAGATGAGAGACAATTCACCTGTCACAACTGGCTTCCTTCACATACTGAACTATGCATCACATGTTCATGGATGAGAAGACCCAACATTGTGAAGATGGAAATTCTCCCTGAAATGGAAATTCTCTCCTTGTACGTTCCAAGTAAAAATACCAATGGGGTTTTGACAGACCAACTCTAAAATGCATATGAAGCAGCAATAGACAAAGAGTTTTGAACTCTTTTTTGGGAGGGTAGGAGGAAAGTTTTCCCACCAGATAAGAAGGCTTTTATGGCAAAATTTTAATAATCAAAACAGTGTTATACTTGTTCAGAGATAAGCAATTAAGAGTGATGGAACAAAACAGAGAGCCCAGGAACAAACCCAGACATAGGTAGAAGGTTGATATGACAGGTACTGGAACTAAACAGTTGGTGGCGGGGAGGCAAAAACAGATTTTTTAAAATATCTAATTTCATAAAAGTTTTTGTAATGAGCAAATATTTTGTAAGTTAAATAAGTGTTAGGTAAAATCAAGAATGGGGAGAAGTATTAAGGAGAAGTCATAATTTTGCTTGGCATGTGACCTAGGAAAGGGGCTCTTCAGTAAATTCCTGATAAAGTAAGGGAGCTAAAAACTCATTTGAGGCAGAAGAAACAACAGCAAAATCCCTGTGGTGGGGACAGGCCTGGCCTAATCAGGCTGCGGAGTGGAGGGGGAGAAGTAAGAGATGACATGAGAGTAATAACAGGGGAGGAGGACAGATTATGTGAAGCCTTAGTGTCAAAAGAATGACTTTGACTTTTACTCTAGGTGCAATGAAAAAAACACTAAAGAATTCTGAGCAGAGGAACAACATGATCAGACACGTTTTAAAAGGATCCCTCTGGCTACTGGAATGAAATTCGATCCTAGGGAATCAGAACCAAAGCAAGGAGACACTTAAGAAACTATTGTAATAATCCAGGAAAAAAAGACAGTGGCTTGGATCAGGGTGGACTCTATTTATGCAATATAAACCAGTGAGGGATATAAACCAGTGAGGGAGAGATAAACTGTTGGATAGGAGGTAGTGAAATTATAGGGAGGAAAAAAAATAAATTTGAGTTCTATTATCAATTCCATATAGATTAAAAGATCTATTGAGGAAAGTGACACTTAAAATTTTTAGAAGGAAATACAAGAGAATCTTTTTGACCATGGGATAAGAATGGATTTTTAATTAAAACACAAAAGCTCACACCATAAAGAAAAATATTGATAAATAAGATTACATCAAAGTAAAAATGTTCTAAATATAAACACATACTGATAAGCAATAAAAAGACCTGCATCAGATTGAGAGAAAATATTCACAAAGAAAAAAACTAATGACTATTTTGTATCCTAAATACATAAAGTACTCCTATAGATCAAGAAAAACAAAAGTATAAAAAAATGAATTTAAAAACAGCTGGGCACAGAACACATGCCTATAATCCCAGCAATCTAGAAGGCTGAGGTAGGAAGATTGAAAGTTCAAGGCCAACCCTCAGCAATTTAGTAAGACACTGTTTCAAAATGAAACGTAAAAGGGGCTGGGGATGTGGTTCAGTGGTTAGGTGCCCCTAGGTTCAATCCCTGGTATCAAAAAAATCGAAAATTTAAAAAAACAGACAAAATGTATGAAAAGGTAACTTAAAATGACCAATAAATATATGAACTAGCCATTAGAGAAATGCAAATTTTAAAAAATTACTTCTTTCAGATTACAAAAAAAAAATTAAAAGCCCTTCTAAGAGTTGACAAAGATTTGGAGAGGAGACTCATGCTGTTGAGTAGGAACATGACCATTTTGGAGAGTATATACCATAGTCAGAACTCACACTTCGAAACACGTATTACCTAACACAGTTATTTTTAGTCAAAGGAAATTGTCAGTTACAATCAAAACATATTTATAATTTACATGTGATTTGTTTGTTATACTGTCATATATTTTTTTAAATTGCAAAAATAACGTAAGTGCCCAAAATAAAGGAATACTTTATATATGAACTACTGCATTTTCACAGTACACATTATTGAAGAAACTGAGGCTAAGAAAGTTAGAAATAAAAAAGCAGAGATAAGATTTGAACCCAGGCCTGGCTGACTTCAGAGCATGCTGTAAAAGATGATGTCAGTGTTTCCCAAACAGCTTCTTCATGACACTGTTCAGAAGCACAGGTACCCAGCCCACTGTAGAGTGTGAGTAGTATTTGGTAGCAAAACATTTTCCTAGATTAATAAGGTAGGGAAATTTTGAGTTAAACAAACAGATTTCCTTTGCTAAGCTAATGTATATCATGAACCTCTAACAGATGATTTTCTTCTTTGTAGCAATCCCCAAATTTATTTAACTATAGTCCTTTTTTCAAGGAATTCTCTTGGGAATAGTTTCTTCAGAGCACAAACTAGGAAATGAGGTGTCTCCCCATCCTACACTGTTCCAGGAAAATGGCATGTTGTGTGACATTTCTGGGGGGAGGGTTATAGTCATACGTAGATACAAATGATCCTAAGTATCTGGGGTTTTGCTGACATTCTTTGAAATAAGACATCACTCTTCAGGCTAAAAACATCAGCCTTAAGGTTTCCTCAGTATTTTATTCCTAGTGGTCTTATATTCAGGGAAATCTTCACAGAGAACATAATGGGGCCTTTCCCCCTTACTCAGCAGAACGCAGATATTGCTAGAAATTTTTCTTAGTACAGTATAATTTTTCCAATGAAAATGGTAAATGCCCCAAAGGGAAGAGTTCACTTTTCAGAAGTTGACCCGTGGATTAGTCCCTGGCACGTAACATTAGATTTGCCTGTCTCTGTAGATCAGCTGTCAGCATTGCTACTGTAGGACAGGAGGGAGCAGGAGGCAGGACCCGGAGGGGTGGGGATGTGGCCTGTCAGCTGTCACAAGTGGCATTGCACCTGTGTGCCTCCTTGGAGCTTTCTGAAATTTAGTTCCATCCAGAATACTTCTAGTTACTTGAATGTTAGTAAAAGAAAAGTACACTGCTTCTTAGCTTGGGGGAAAAAGTGCCCAAGGACACCTCATTTCTTTTCCTTAACTCTATAAAATGCTTATTTTCAACTGTACAGGAATTCAGGTTATGGGGCGGGGACCAGGGAAGGATGGATTTTTTTTTTTTTATCCTTTTCTCAGCACCTTCCAACAAAAATTCCCTCCGTAGCAGAGGGGTTCTAAAGCCCTCTACCTTTCCTTCTTTATTCAGAAGACTCAGATGACCTGAACTTTTCATTCAGTAAACTTGTTATGTCCAAATGGCTGCCCATCCTATGCCTCTTTCCTCATATTCTGCCTACTTGGGTCACTTCCTTCCTTCTCTCCATCTAGACCTTTCTTATTGTTTTTACCTTCTGTATTAGTTTTAGAATCTCAGTCTGGAGAATTGACAAATGGTAATAGAACTTCCATAGGTTGGCATCAGATAGACCTGTAGACAGACTCCAAGTCAAACACTATATGGACTTAGACACGTTATTTAATCTCTCTGAGCTTCAGTTATTTCATCTGTGCAAAAGATATTTCAACAGCTACTTTTCCTGGTTTGGGGAGAAATTAGTATATGAAAGTTCTTGATAGTACTGAATAAATGGTAAATGTTATTGTTGTTGGTTGAATTATCAATACTTCTATCTACTGGCAATCCCATTCCCTGGACTTCCCCTTGCCATGTTGCTGATCATCATCCTCTCCTTTCTCTGTCATGGGCAGAGACATGGGCACGGATCCATAACCAAATTTCTATTTCTCTTGGTCAAGGCGGTGGGGTTACTGCCCAGGGGAGAATAGACCCTCCCTTCCCATCTACTTGACCCAGTGGGTCACATTCTTTACCAAAAGGAAATTACAACTGAATGAGACTGGGAGACTTTAACATAATCAAACTTCCTCCTTCCCTAACCATTGCAAAAATGTAGAGATGTTTAACTGGTAGTGAAAGCTTTAGATGCTGTATCAGTTAGTTCAAGGGCTAGGCCTCATTCCAGATCTCTCCACAACCACAGACTTCCTTCTCTCTCATTTCAACTGTACCACTGACTCAATCATCCCTCCTTGGGGAGAATGGGAAGAGTTCCTTGTTTGGCTAAGCTGGGGGGCCCAAGTCCTCACTGACCTACCACTATCGCCCAGTTCTTTAGAGAATGAAAAAATGCCCGTGGGAGGTTGAAGCACACAAGCAGCTCCATCAGACAAATGGCCACTTCCCTTCCCAGAAAACAGATGAAAAATCATACCCCTCGGGCTCCAGGCTTCAGAAATTTAGAAAAACTTCTCTCCGTTGGGTTAGCCATTTCCCTGAACCTAAAGAACTGCCCCTGCCTACTTTCCTCTGGCCCTTCTGAGGAGAAACATTGCCTCGACATCCTGGGCCACATTGATTTAGCATCCTTGCCCACCTGAGGTACTTCCTACTCCTAGCCCCCCCTACACTCTCCCATCAGCACTATCTTTTCTTGCTCTTTCCCATTCTAACCTACTGCTTTGAAAAGCAACTGTCTTATAGCTGCATTTGGTAGAAGAGTCGGGGGACCACCAGTTTTCAGGCCTTTCCTAGTTCTCTGAGCCTGGACCCAGTTAACAAAGCTGCTACAAGTAAAACTGTCAACTCCCCTAGAAACACTGAACTAGATATTCTTACTCTTTTCTAAAAAACCTGCTCTCCTCATCCACGCGACCCTAAACTGCATGAGCCAAGACTGATTGTATCATGAATGAAGAGCTATCTAAAAAGGAGCCAACCCACTGGCTAGACAGGTTGCCTTATGACTTGAGCAGGCTGGTTCAAACAGAAGAGTTCAGTCAATCAGACTTTCTCTCACAAATTGTGTATCTAGAGGCGTTGCCATTGTGATGTCATGCAAGATGAGTAAGTGGAGAAATCTGGTTGGTCAGCAGAAACAAAGGAAGGAGCAAAAGTAGGGACAGAAGCAGGGATGGGAAGGCCTTATGAACAGTAAGACTCTATGTGGATATGGAGTTGCCCCAGCCCTGGCTTCTACTCCCAGCTCCTACTTGGCTCCTGATTCCACATTTCCCCTTCACCCAGTGAGATTCATCTACAAATTTTCATTAAGTCCCCTTCTGTCTGGAGTTAGTTCAAATGAAGTTTTGTTTCTCTACAACCAAAAGAATCTTGAGTAAAACAGGAGTTCTCCCAAAGTAGATTCCTATTCCTAAAAATTTTTGTTGACATTCTACATTATATTTTTTAATTCCCTGTTTGTATTTCTATAATAATTTCAACATAGCTATCACTTTTTGAATACTTTCTTTGTGCTTGGCAGTATCTTAAGAGCTTTATGCACATTGTTTTCTTCTCATAGCATCCATGAGATGTTCTAATATCATTCCTTATACATGTAAGAAAACTGAAACTTAGAGAAGCTAAATAAAATTGCCCAAGGTCACATACTTTCTAAGTGACAGACCCTGAGTCTAAGTCCAGTCTGTACAATTCCTGTGCTCCTAATCATCCCCAGATGTTCTGTATAATCTGACTGGCAGGATGAAGCTGTACTATTGGTACCGAAGACAGGGTGTTAATAGGCCCAGAGGCTCTCCCGGGAATGGCCAATCTCTCAATGCTATAAAACTACAGGGATACCAACGTGGGACTGAGAATTGTAGAAGTGTTTACAAATACTGGACACACCCAGTGTCCCACGTGTGGGTCTTAAAGAGATGGGACATGTGCAACCCTTCTCACCCTCTGCTCTCTGCAGGCTTTTTAAAGAAAATGTGGAAATGAAAGCATATTAGGAAAAGCAGCTCTGACTATAAACACACCTGGAGCACTAATGACATTTGAGGAACAATTCCAAACATATTAAGCAATAAAGAGATCAACTTAATTTAAAAAGAAATAGAAAAAAGAAAGCCCTCCTGGTTTACCTCTGGGTAAACTTAAAACATCTTTTCAAGTGAACATTTTCTAAAATAATTTCCTAGAGATGATTTTCATTGCTAGATTTCTGTTTCATTGATATAAAACTAGTTCATTTGCACAGGAAAAGATAATGAAGTATAGACAGAACATAATACTTAGTAAATGTCCAAGTCCCGATTCTGGTCAACCAGTATCAATTATTATTCCTCCAAAGTATCATCTCATATTATGGAAATGGCATTTTTTAAAGATATTTTATTCAAAAGCATATTTACCTTTTCAGGACAGTTAAACAACTGATATTGGAGGGTCAACATGTCAGTCTCTGACTATCCAATGGGAAGGACGGTGATGATAAAGGCAGATAGGAGTCAAATGTGCTCTAAAAGGTGTGTGTGTGTGTGTGTGTTTAATTAGAGCAGTAATTACAGGGGTACTAAAAGATGTGAAATATATAGTTAAGGTTTTGTCAGCACTTTTATTGCAATACTTAATGAGATTAGTCATTTTAATTGTTACCTTTCTATGCCCAGAATGGAAGCCAGCTATTTGAGCACTACTTTCTAAAGGATGGTTCTGTTTATCAAGCATATTTTGTCACCCAGAAAACATATTTTAAAGCTTTTGAACCATCAAAATAAATTGAGTGATTTGCTCTTGCTTCTGAATGAAGAAGAAGAGGACTTAGCATGTGGAAATGCTGCACCGTGGTGATCCCACGTATCTGCCAGGGTTCATGACTGGTCCAGTTCCCAGCTCCTCCTGCACAGAAGGATTCCCAGTGGCACTCATCAGTCCCTAAATTTATTCCATGAGCTTGAGAGTACTTAGGGGCAGTACAATGGCAGCCACAATGGAAACAAAGAGGCATCTGAGGGCTGGTAGCATACATCCTGGCCAGCCCATCACTCAAGGACAGAGAGCCAGCTTCTTTTGAAAGGCATGTCTCTTAGGCAATTGATTCTAAATCCAAGAGTTGTGACTGGCCTAGACTTACTCATCTTCCAAAGTATAAACATCGAGAATTTGTTTCTACTAATACATTTACTATTTGCACTATAAAAGACAAAAAAAAAATGAAGCTTGATTAAATTTTAAATAAATCCAAGGTTTATCATTTAGTCTTAGTTCCAACTGGTCAAATTCATCCAAGAGGGATAATAATTCTCTCTCTTCTGTGGATGTTTTGAAGACACCATTCTTTTTATTTCAGAGGCACCAAGTCATTTTCTTCCCTAATTCAAGCAATGATCAAATAGGAAATTTACTTTTATTAGATTTATATAGTATACATTTATAATATATATTATATATTTTATATTTTATTTCTATATAGAAAGGGATTTTTACAAGTCTATAAAACAAACCTAACTCTAACAAGGTTATATTCTTTTTAAAAAATGTTTAATTGTAGATGGATACAATACCTTTATTTTATTTTACTTATTTATTTATTTGTTTATTTATTTTTATGTGATGCTCAGGATAGAACCCAGTGCCCCACAAATACTAGACAAGTGCTCTACCACTGAGCTACAACCCCAGCCCCAAGGTTGTACTCATACTGAGATGACACCTGAAGACATAACACAATTAAATACCCAACATAAATCACCATTCTCTAAGATGTTTGTGGCATAATGGTGGAGTGTAATTCAGATCCACCTTGGGGAAGAGCTGTGCTCAGCTGTGAGGACCTTGGCAAACCAGCAGCCTCCAGCTGTCAGCCTCTTCAGCTTCCAAGCCAAGATCATGCTTTTCCTGAGAGCCTTCAGACTATAACTGAGCAAGGCAATAGTATGGGGTCTTTGCTCCAGAATTCTTCATTGGGCTGAGAGGCTTTGTTGGGTCTGTGTGCAGCTTGATGGCTCCCAGCACCCAATCCTCCTTCAGCTTCTCTTCCTTCCCCACTGTCACTCCTTGCAAAAGCCTTCTGCCTTACTACCTATGTCTCAGAGTCAGCTTTCTGAAGTTCCTAACCTAAAACAAAGTCAGAATGTTAGCCAAAGTCCCGATGGGGTTGGGACCAGGACTGTGTGTGTTAGGGGAGGTGAGAATGTGCTGAGAGGAATACTGAAGTGCCCCAAGGAAAGTTTGTTGGTTAACCAACTGTGGGTTCCACTTCCTTAAATGATACCGGCACTGGGAAAGCCAGGGATGATCTGTGACCAGTGAAGGCAAGGCCATAGAAGATGAATCCTAAGTAGCCCAAGGAAGAAGGGCACTCCAAGAAGGAAGAGACTTGGTCTTCCATCAATCCTCTCCTGACAAAGAAAGCTTGGTAGTGAAGCACTGAGGGAAGTTCCTACCTTGCACTCAGAAAACCTAGTGCTCCCTTAGGTGATCTTTGTGATGCTGGGCCTCCCTGGACTTCCTTTGCTCATTGGGGATAATGCAGATTCTCCTGCCCACCTCACCCAACAGTCATTCAGATTCAAGGGAGATGGTGCAAATGAGCACTCCCTTTAGGCACCAAGGGAGTGTGGTGCTCATTCACCAGCAGGGTCAGCCCCCACTACTCCCCTGCTGAGAGCCACGGCAGAGTCTGTATGGCCCCTGGCATTTTGCCAACAGTATTGATTGACAGGTGAGGCATTACTATCCGCCTCTGCCGCAACTTTTGAGTTCTCGCACTATTTTGGAGTTCTCGTGGGGATTTCCGGGGATTCCCCAAGAGTTCCCATTGGTTGGGGAAGTGCAGGAGGAGGGATTTCCGGGAGAGATATTTCCGGCTGGGGGTTCCTGGACGAGCCGCGTGGCGTGGCGTTCGGGAGGATTCCCCGGGAGCTGTGTGAAGTGTTTTCCTGCAGTTCAAAAATAAAGTTTGTTCCTGCTTCAGTGGCTCGTGATTTGTGCCCAGCCAGACTGCGGCACTCCCCCACATCACCACCCCAAGTCTGAGTACTTATGCTATAGATCTCCTCAGTAGATCTCTTCCTTTAAAATGTGTGTCAGCTATTGACTTTGTTATTTTCCTCCTGGTAAAATTTAATTTTGTGTTCAAAGTAAAAAATAGACAATAAATATTTGTTGAACTGAATTGAATTGATCCCTTAATTATTTATACTATTCATTCTAAATGCTTTGTATAGCTTTCACAAACTGCTTTTTTATGACAGCCTGTTCTTTGCATCAGAAGGAATGTCGCTAGTTGTTAAAGAACATGTTAGTTATCATGTTCAATAGGAGATAATGACTTAGGATAGCATAGAAATAAATATTCATGGATATCAGCTTGTCTTCCGTGATTTTTTTTCCCAGAAAAAAAAAATTCCTTAAAACTCTAAGGTAGTTCTTATGATGTATGGTCTTGAAAATACTTGTCTTCTAGGCATGGAGCAGGAAGATGGAGATTTGCCTTTTTTGGTTTTGTTTTGCTTTGCTTTTTCCTGTTCAGTGTTCCTTCTCCCAATTTTTTCTGACTATAACACTCCCACTTTGTAGGAGAGACCATCCTCTCTAGTTCCAGTTAGCACTGATGAGAATGCTGTTTAGGTAACTAAGGCCCTCAACACGGGTGGACTTCATTATGGTGCTCATTCCCCTGGCCAAGAGATTGACCCAGTAATGTGAGCAACTGGATAATTGAAGTAATTTATAGATGTGTACTCAAAGAGTGGAGTTCTCTTGGTCCTCTGTTGGGTCAAGAGAGGACTAGTGTAGAGGTCAAACTACTCCTTTTTTCAACATGGAGCAGAAGCAAATGAGATCAAACTCCAAAAGCAGAAGAGAGAGATAACAAGGAAGGAGAAAAAAGAGGGGAGAGGGAGGAGGGGAAGGAAAAAGAGAAGAAAGTAGAATTAAAGAGCAGGAAGAATGAAGAGAAAAGACATGAGGTTATAGAAAGAAAGAGAGGCAGAGAGATGTTTATAGAGAAGAAAGAAGGAAAAGAGAGGAATAGAAGAGAGTTTGAAAGAGGAAAGAAATGTAGATATTGCTGGAACAATTTACATATGCTATAGAATTGACAAAGTGATATGTTTCAGTATTATCATGCTAACTTGTTTGCTCAACTCTGAAAGAATATTAAGAAAATACATTTTATGGTTAAGAAAATAACATTTTCTTTATAGGAGGGTACAAATACTTTTAGGGTCATTTTAGAATCATTAACTTGAAATTTTTTAAAATTTACAAAATAGAGTGATATTATTATTTACTGCATGTGATTAGATATCTATTTAGATATAGATATCTATTTATAGATATCTATTTCTCAATCAGAGTCAGTATCTTTTTATATACCTAAGTGCCTCAAAATACCTAGGTGCTCAAAATAAATATCTGTTCAATTAATGGTGGGTGGATGGACAAAACAATTACATTGCAATTTGGAGGTTCTCAAATTACATGCCCAAGGCTGCAGCTAAGTGAGAAGCAGCATTTGTCTTTGGCCATTTCTTTCTGGACACTTTTATTCCTTTGTGGCACCCACCCCACAACATTTTTCCCACTTCCTGTACAATAAAAGCTGCTTTCAAAGGATAATTTAACACTCCTGCTAGAGTTGTAAAGGGCCAGCAGAATTTAATGGTCTGTTCTTCACAGATCCCTTCTAAGGGTGTTTTAAGAGGAGACCAAGAAAGTTAAGCTTTAAAATCACACACACACACACACACACACACACGAATCTTTAATCTTAGAGTTTCTGGCCTAAGCAAGCCAGTAATGGAAGTGTTGGAACATTGCACAGGGGGGCAGGGTCTCCTTGGACGCCTGTGGTGGCAAGAATGACTCCCCTTATGCTGGTGTCAGGTGCCAGAGCACAGAACAGGATGCCACTCAGAATTCCTGAAATCCTGACCATTGGGCCCCTGGAGAAGCAATCTGGTTAAGTCTGACCTCATTTTTGTTTTGCATTTTTCTTGTAGGAAAATAAGGAGTTATTCTGGCCACATTGTGCCCACTGAAATCACAGAATGTTTCCCAACACTTCATGGTCTCTCTGAAAAGAACAAGTTTATTACTGTTCCACAACCCAGCGAGTTTTTCAGAACCTATAAATAAAATATTTCTTATTAATAAACTAACACACATAGAGGCAGGTAACTAAAAACGCTCATCAATGACCAGCTTTGGCCTTACCATAGAATTTCTTTCATCTGCTTCTGCCTTCATTTACTGGTGAAAGAAAGCACACCTCTCTTTAAGGCTTTCCTGGTATTTTCTGCTTCTAGGCAAGTGATGGCATAAAGCATTCATCTTGCTTGCCACTCCTGATGGATTGCTAGTGGCTGACTAGAGAAGTCGTTGACAAAGAGACGTCATTGACAGCAAGGAGAAGTACCACAACAGAGGGTCAGTATCTGCTCTGGGTGATGAAGTGGGAAATAATCACATGCCATAAATTAATTTTGTCACGCAGCATTCATTCCCCTTTCTCCTGGTCACTGGACCTAGATTTCCCTCTAAGGAAAGCAACCTACTCCTCCAAGCAAGCCCATGTACTTTGGCCTCACAGTAGAGCATAAGATTAGGTCTAATCTAATCTGTATTGTCATTTCTCTTGATCATAATTATGGTTTTATTGATGACAAAATGACTCTAGCAGGGAATGCCACAACATCTTCTTTTTTCTTAGAATTTCAGCTTGGAGGTTTTTATAGTTTCTAGTAACTATCTTGAAACTACAAAAGAAGGGCCTACCTGAAAATGGAATCAACCCAAAGAAAGTAGAAACAAAACTGATGAGAGAAACTTTCTAGAATCACTTCATTGAGCCATATTTAAAACCAGGCATAAAACTATATTTTTGCTTTGCTTAAGTTGGTTTCAGTTTAAGAATTCCATGAATTACAACCTTAACAACCCTGACACAGCCATTGATGCTACTCCTCCCCCAACCCCTGCTGTAATGTTTAACTAATAACTTCTAAAAATCAGTTCATCAAACAAAAATCGAACATGAAAATTTTTGTCAATAGAATCATGTGTTATTTCCACAGTTCTAGAGTCCAGAGTGCCAGACAAATCACAAGCATTCCATGTTAGACAAGAAGATCTGGACCTTGCCTCCAATCCACCCTAAAAGTCACCCTGACTCTATTCTAAGACAAAACACTGAAGTTCTTTTTCATTCTGCCAAATGAAAAACCCTCCACACAATCAACAAACACTTCCTGAAAACCTTCCATTTGCCAGACCCTGGTCAAGGAACTAAATCTACAGACAAATATGATTATCAGTGACTCCAGGAAGCAGACAGAACATAGTTTACTACTTGATCAGTATTCCAGCTACACTAGCTCCAACCCTCATGAACAGGAGTATGTCCAGATGCTAAACCAAGTGCCTGCTTGTGTAGCTTGAAAGGGTGCACTAGGGATATCTTTCTCCTTTTAATACCTCATTTGAACAAACACAATACTTGATATGAAAAAAGAAATTTCCTCTCTGCCTTTGCATCACCCAAAATTTGCCTTGCAAAAGAGAAGTTTTTCCTGGATTGTTTATGTTAGCTTCAGTCTCACTGGTGATTGTTCTCAAAGATACCAATATCAGATCCTCCCAACTGCATTCCCTTAAAGAAATTATGAAGACCCTATATCTTTATGGCATGACCATTTGCGGACCCCATCAGAGCTGAGAAAAATAATTCAGAAACAAGCTCTTTTTAATACTTCTCTTAGCTACTCTCATTGACTCCCAAATATACATCTTTTTTTTTAAAGAGAGAGAGAATTTTTTTAATATTTATTTTTCAGTTTTTGGTGGACACAACATCTTTATTTTATTTTTTTTATGTGGTGCTGAGGATCGAACCCAGTGCCCTGCGCATGGCAGGCGAATGTGTAACGGCTTGAGCCACATCACAGCCCCCAAATATACATCTTAATCTCAGATCCTTCTCTGATCACAGACCTGTAATAACTGCTAGACACCTCAACTTGCCTGTTCCATGGGTATTTAAAGTGCACCATGCCATGGACTGAACTCACTATTTCTATCCCATTCTAGTCTTATTCTCAGTGACCAGCCACATTATCCTCTGGGTTGCCCAAGCCAGAAGCCTGGTTCCATCCTCAACCACTCCTTATTTACCCCTCTACATTTACCATCAAATAACAGACCCTATTGCTCTCTTACGTTCTTCTACTTCTTTCTGTAACTGCTAGCACTGCTTTGGTTCAGTTTGCTGCTCACTCTTTGGAATTGCAGCTATTCTCTTAACTAGTGTCCCTGCCCCCGTCTTACCAGCTTTGGTCCAATCTCTAGAGTAATTTTTATAACTCAAATATCTGATCATATATCCTACATTTGAAATAATTCAATAAAACCTGCACTGTCTTCAAAAGAAAAGTCCTTCATCTAACTCACCATAATTTTATTATTTGATCTTAGCTGATCTCCCTAGCTTCACATGATGCTCCATACCTTATTCTTCATAATCTATACTTGGAGAATTGCATTTCTCAAAATTTAAAAAAAATATTCCATTGCTTTTGGAATCTTGCATATTATGATTGAAATGTTCACTCATGGTCATCTGTGTGTCCTCTTTCCCAACTTCATTTTCCTATATACTCTTCCAGGAAGTCTTCCCTAGCATCTACTCCTACTCAGAAATTTACTCCCATTGAAATCATGACTTATCCTTTACCTTTTAGACTGCCTTCTAGAATTGCCTTCTAGACTGTCAATTCTTTGGGAGGCAGAACCATAAAATGTTTGTTGTTAAGTTCCTAGTGTTTAACATAAAGATTGGCCCGGAATAAGATGTCAAGAAAGATAAATCTGAATAGTATGACATAAGAAAGGCAACAAAGTAGGAAGACCTGGACCCTCATTTACCCTATAAAGACACCAATTCAGCAACAATCCACAGAAAAAATTCCCTTTGTGAGGAGACATAAACTAATTGAAAGACTCTACATCCCTGAAAGAACACAAAATCAAACTAATCAAAACCTGTGGAGAAACTTGGGAAGCTTCTTGCCATGAACCTTGCCCCAAGAGCAGCACCATACAATCAGGAAGAGTCCCCATGGCTTCATCAGGCAAGGTTAGAGATTAGTTTGCATGTCTAGCATCCCAACTTTTCTAAAGGAGTTCCCTAAAGCACTGCCTTCTGTCTTGTCAGACTTGGAGCTCTGATGTGTCTGGCACAGTCTAGCCACACAGGGGAGAACAGAGGTAGCAGCATGGCTGGAAGACAATGATGACCCTTCCCCCTGCTCTGCACATAGTAAATGGACTAAAAAGCCCAGCTCTCAGTTTCTCTCTGGAGAGGAAATGTTTATCTATGTGTTCAGAGTGTCAGCTCCCCAAATCTGCCTAAAGTACTGGCATATGATTCACCAATCTTGAAACTTTGATGGGTCCAGGACAGTCTAGCCATCCAGAAGAAAATAAAGATGGCAGCTTCAGCTGGAGGGTGCCATAACCCTTCCCTGAGTTAATCAATCAAGTAATTCAAATGTATAGTTTTCAACAAAATTTCACAAGAGTAGACAAATACCATAGCTGCTTGATTTTCTCTGGCTCTCTGGAAAAGGAAAGACTTTGTAGAGGCATGAAAAATCTCTGGGCAAGCTAATAAATGGGGGGTCCTTTCCTGTATGCAACCATTCCAAGAAGTCTGTGGGAGCTACCCATTTTGTTTAATGCACAGATAGCAAAACAGGGAGTAAGAAAGTTGAAGAATTTTGAAAAGATATTCCAAAGACAGAAATAAGATAAATCATCTCAGATTGACCCTTAATAATATGGAATTATATGATTTCCCTTAAAATAATTCCCTAAAAATAATTCTCTTCAAGATGCTCACTGAAGTCAGGAAAACATGTGTGACCAAAGGGAAAATTTCAACCAAGAGAGAAAATATTAAAAAGTGAAGGACAGAAATAGAACCCAATAGCTAAACTGAAAAATTCACTAGAGAGATTCAATAACAGATTAGACTGTGCAGAAGAAAAGATCAGTGAACTCAAACACAGGTCACTGTAAATAATTAAGTCAGAAGAAAGAATGAAAAAAGTGAAGAAACATAAAAGGACTCATGGAATACTATTAGATGGATAAATATATACATCATAAATGTTTTAGAAGGGGAGAGAGAGGACCATAAAGCTTATTTAAAGAAATAATGGCTTAAAACTGCCCAAATCTAGAGGAAAATAGACATTCAGATCCAAGAAACCCAAAGACACCAAATAAGATAAACCCAAAGAAATTCACATCAAGACACATTGTAATCAAATTGTCAAAAGACAGAGAAATTTGAAAGCCAGAGGGAAAAAGAAACTTATCACATTCAAAGAAACCCCATAAGACTATCATGGATGTTTTTAGCAGAAATCTTGCAGGTCAGAAGGGGGTAGGATATATACTCAAAATGCTGAAAGAAAGAAAAAATAACTGTGAAGCGAGAATATTATACCAAAAATGAACGAAACAGGCTGGGGTATAGCTCACTGATGGAGCACTTACCTATAATATCTAATGCCCTGAGATCAATTCTCAGCAACACACACACACACACACACACACACACACACACACGAGTAAGAAGATTCTGAAAAGGTGATGGAGTAAGAAATATCAGGAATCTGTCTTTCCAACCAATCCAACAATTACTCTGTCACAATCTGTCAGATGTAACTATTTTAGAACTTGAAGTCTATTGAAGACTTGTAATTTTCAGGTGAAGGCTTGGATGGTAAATGCAATTAGTTCTGGTCAGTTCAGTTCTCCACAGATTAACGGGTTGTCCATTCCCCACATTCTTACCCCATGGCAGGTAGCCATGCATGTATTCCTGGAGCAATTTGTATACAGTTTGTAGGAGCCATGTTGAGTAAAAGGGACCCTGTCCTCCAAATATTTAATAGCTGTGCTCTGATTTCTGCTTCTGATTATATAGGTGTAGACAGAGCTGGTGGCCATTGTTGCATCTCACTCCCCACATTGTTGCAACTCCCTCCCCTCCAAATGACTTTTCCCCTTAATTTTTCTCTTTTTCCCTTTTGGGAGCCAGATATTAAAGGCTAGGACAATCAAATGCAACCATATATAGAAAGGAAACTAAAAAGTCATCATACATGTGCAAGGAAAGATAAAGTCTCAGAAAATACCTGAGAAGACCTTAAGTTTATGTCCTAGGCTGATTTTTAACACAGAGACAACCTACAACAATTATTTTAAATGAACAATAAACCCCAGGAAAGGGAATCTGATTTCCAGAGATAGCACATTATTAGATTCAAATGTATAGTTTTCAACAAAATTTCACAAGGAATAAAAGAAATGAAAGAAATAGAAGAGTTCAGAGGAACAAAATGAACATTAAAAACAATCTCTGAAAAAAAGGACTGATGGTGGATCTACTAGACAACGCTTTCAAAACAATGGTCATATGATGCTCAAAGAACTAAAAGAAGACACAGAGAAAGCAAATAAAACAATGTATGAATAATATGAAAATATCAATAGATATAAAACCTTAAAAGAAACCAAATAGATATTCTTGAATTGGAAAGTAAGTAACTGAAATGAAAAATTTACTAGAGGACTTCAGTAACATGTTTGAACAGGCAAAAGAAAAAACTTGAAATGAGGACAAAGGAAACTGTCAAGTCTGAGAAACAGAATGAACACATATTAAGAAATGTGACCAAAGCATAGGGGCACTATGTGTTACTATTAAGTAAAACAACTTATACTTTGTGGAACTCCCAGAAGGAGAAGAAATAGAAAAAAAAGGTCAAAAGAATAAAGGAGCAATATTTTTTAAAAATCTCAAATTTGATGAAAGTCATGAATATAAACATTTAAGAAGCTCATTGAGCTCGAAGTAGGATGATTCAAACAGACCCACACTGGTAAACATAAACTATCAAAAATTAAAGAAAAAATACTAAACACAAAAGAGAGGACATCACATAACAAGGGATCCTATATAAGATTGTCAACAAATTCCTCATCCAAAACTTTGGAAGCTAGTAGGTAGAGGTCTCATATATTCATAGAAAAAAAAAACTGTCAACAAAGAATCCTAGATAAAACTGTCCTTCAAAAGTGACAGAAATTAAAACATTCTCAGATAAACAAAAGCTGAGGGTCTTCATTACCATTAAACCTGCCATGCAAGAAATGCTGACAGGAAGTCTTTGAGGTTGAAGTGAAAGACACTACAGAGTACCTGAGTAACTTGGAGTTGTATGAAGAAATAAACATCTCAGTAAATGTAAATACAGGGCATAAAAACTAAAATTATTCTAACAATGGTTTGTAATTCTACTTGTTTTCTGTTATTTAACAAATATTTTTAAAAAGTAAGTAGTCTGAAAGCTATTATTATTATTAGCTTTATTATTATTGTAACTTCAGTTTGTAACTCCCCATTTAGTTTTCATTATAATCAAAGAAGCTAATACATTTTTTAGTTATTCTTATATTTTGGACTCACATTTATAAAAGTGCAACTGTGAACATCAGAAATTGTAAAGAGTGGGGAGACAGATGTAAAGAAGCACCATTTTTATATTATTAATGTTAAGCTAGTATAAATCCAATTTATAGTACACATTAAATGTAGTCCCAAGGTAACTACAAAGAAAATAGATATGAAGTATACACATGAGGAAATAAATGAATTTAAATGTTTCACTACCAAAAAAAATCAATTAAATAAGAAAGAAGACAGTGATACAGGAAATAAGAAATGAAAAAAAAGCTATAAAACATACAAAAATCAAAGAACAAAATGACAGAAGTAAGTCCCTCCTTTAAAAGAAAAGAAAATTTGTAATAAAAACATAGCTAACATAATTTTCAATGGTGAAAAGCTGAAAGGTTTTCCTCTAAGACTAGTAACAATACAAACATTGTCATTCATACAACTGGTATTCAATATAGCACCAGAAGTGTTAGCCAAAACAATTAGATAATAAAAATAAATAAAAGGCATTCAAATAAGACATTAAATTGTCTGTTTGCAGATGATATGTTCTTATATATAGAAAATCCTAAAGACTACATTTAAAAACTATTGGAACCAATAAATAAATTCATTAAAGTTGTAGGATACAAAACCAACATACAAAAATCAGTAGTGTTTCTATATACTAACAACAAATTATCTAAAAAAATTTAAGAAAACAATCCCATTTACAATAGCACAAAAAGAACAAACTACATAAAAATAAATTTAACTACAGAAGTGGGAAAATTATATACTGAAAGCCACAAAACACTGATGAATGAATCAGTGCTAAGTGAAATAAGCCAGTCACAGAAAGACAAATACTATCTGATTCACTTATATAAATTATCAAAAATAGCCAAAGTCATGGAGTTGAAGAGTGGAATGGTAGTGCCAGGGTCCCCGGGAAGCAGAAATAGTTAGTTACTAATCCGTGGGCATGAAGTTTCAGTTTAGCAAGATGAATAAGCTCTAGAGACCTGCTGCACAGCGTTGTACCTATAGTTAACAATAAGGTATTGTACACTTAAAATGTTAAGAGGGCTGAGGTAGAGTGCTTGCCTAGCATACACAAGGCCCTATGTTTGATTCCCAGTACTGAGAAAAAAAAATTAAGAGGGTAGTTCTCTTATTAAATGTCCTTACTACAATAAAATTAAATTTTTAAATAGCAAATTAATCAATTAATCAGGGAATAATGGTAAGAAGGACCTTTGAGACCCCAGAGGTGAAGTAAAGGATACATGAAGCTTGGGATCTTGGTAGCACAAAGCATTTCAGTGGTATATGTTTACTCACTACATATGACTTCTACACTACTTCCCACTTATTACATTTCTGTTCCATTGACCTCGTGGTAAGGAAGTGACCTCATACTAAGGAAGATGATATTCCTTTAAATTACTTGTTTGGTATTGCATATCATTTTTCCCTATAACTATAACTGGAAAATAAAACTACTGAGAGAGAGAGAGAGAGAGAGAGAGAGAGAGAGAAAATGTGTGTGTACATGTGTAGTTCACAGAGAATTGAAAGCTAAGATGTCTAAATTCAACACCTCTCACAGGGGTGGCCTATAAATCACATTCCTTCCTTCCCTCCAGTACCCATATGATATGTGCCATGTGGTCCTACCCTTCTCACCAAGCCTTTGACCCACACTGGTCAGGTAAGACTATTTCTACTAAATCAATTGGTAATTTGGCACTAAAAGACCCAGCACCCCCAAAGACTAGTTGACATAGTCTCTAAATGTCTATAGTTCCTCACTTTTCCAAGACTTATCTGTTCAACTCTTCCTTGAATCATATGAGAATATTCAGGATTGATTTAGTAAGTTTTCTATTTTTTCCAATCACTTTCTGTGATTTCTCACCAAAAGAACCTCCCTAACCAACACAGCAGAAATGTCACTAGAAACTTTTAGTATCATATCTCCCTTATTGGTTCAGAGTTCTCAAAGGTTATAATTCTTATCATTAAGGGCATTTCATAGATCACTTAAGGTAAAAGGGAAATAATCTAACTGAATTCTTGATAGAATTCTAAACTGTAAGAGGAATCAACCTCATAAAAAAGTCCTTCACCATTTTGAAAGGAAAAGGCCCATTAAAGTCCCACATTAATGCTCTAGTCAGAGTCCATGCTGGGGAATGGAACATGACTCTAAAATGAGTGGCCTAAAAAAGCTACAGGATCTATCATGCCAATGCAGCAACCCTAGGTATAGCATCCCTGCCCTGGGTATAGCATCCCTGTCCTAAGTGAAAAGGCTATGGTGCAGTTCATCAGATGCTTTAGCCATGGCCAGGAATGTTTTGAACACCAACCCTTTTCTCAATCCTGTCCACGTGGGGGGTGAGAGGGCTGCAGGGAATACACATACACACAGACGCACAAACACACACACACACATGCACAAACACACAAACACACACATGATCTGAAAACCACGGTGAGAGACAATAAGAAATATATCTAAATTCTGAAGGAGTTTGTAAGTCTCTATTAGTTTATTATTCTATCATACATACAATCTTTATACTCTTCTATAATTTATGTTAATGAATCTTTTTAAAAACTGACCTTTTTAGTTTGAGTCCATCCCATTTATTGATTCTTTGTTTTAATTCTTGTGCTATAGGAGTCTTATTAAGGGAGTTGGGGCCTAATCCCACATGATGGAGATTACGGCCTACTTTTTCTTCTATTAGACACAGAGTCTCTGGTTGTATCATAAGTCCTTGGTCCATTTTGAGTTGAGTTTTGTGCATGGTGAGAGATAGGGGTTTAATTTCATTTTGTTGCATATGGATTTCCAATTTTCCCAGCACCATTTGTCGAAGAGGCTATCTTTTCTCCAACGCATGTTTTTTGGTGCCTTTGTCTAATACAAGATAATTGTAATTTTGTGGGTTAGTCTCTGTGTCTTCTATTCTGTACCATTGGTCTACCAATCTGTTTTGGTGCCAATACCATGCTGTTTTTGTTACTATTGCTCTGTAGTATAGTTTAATGTCTGGTATAGTGATGCCACCTGCTTCACTCTTCCTGCTAAGGATTGCTATTCTCGGTCTCTTATTTTTTCAGATTAATTTCATGATTGTTTTTCTATTTCTATGAGAAATGCCATTGGGATTTTGATCAGAATTGCATTAAATCTGTATAGTGCTTTTGTCATTTTTATAATATTAATTCTATCTATCCAAGAGCAAGGTATATCTTTACATCTTCCGAGGTCTTCTTTGATTTCTTCCTTTAGGGTTCTGTAGTTTTCATTGTATAGATCTTTCACCTCTTTCATTAAGTTGACTCCCAAATATTTTATTTTTTTGGGGGGGGCTATTGTAAATGGGGGAGTTTTCCTCATTTCCATCTCAGAGGATTTGTCACTGATATACAGAGTTTCTTCTCAGCAAAAGAAACAATCTGTGAGGTGAATAGAGAGCCTACACCTTGGGAGCAAATTTTTACCCCTCACACATCAGATAGAGCACTAATCTCTATGGTATATAAAGAACTCAAAAAGCTAAACACCAAAAAGCAAATAACCCAATCAATAAATGGGACAAGGACATGAACAGACACTTCTCAGAAGAGGATATTCAATCAATCAACAAATATGTGAAAAAATGTTCATCATCTCTAGCAATCAGAGAAATGCGAATCAAAACTACTCTAAGATACCATCTCACTCCAGTCAGAATAGCAGCTATTATGAAGACAAACAACAATAAGTGTTAGTGAGGATGTGGAAAAAAGGTACACTCATACACTGCTGGTGGGACTGCAAATTGGTGCAGCTGATATGAAAAGCAGTATAGAGATTCCTTGGAAATCTGAGAACGGAACCACCATTTGACCCAGCTATCACTCTCCTTGGCCTATACACAAAGGACTTAAAAACAGCTTACTACAGGAACACAGCCACATCAAAACATTATAGCAGCACAATTTACAATAGCTAAACTGTGGAGCCAACCTAGATACCCTTCAGTGGATGAATGGATAAAAAAAATGTGGCATTTATACACAATGGAATTTTACTCAGCAATAAAAGAGAATAAAATCATGGCATTTGCAGGTAAATGGATGGTGTTGAAGAAGATAATGCTAAGTGAAGTTAGCCAATCCCTAAAAAACAAATGCTGAATGTTTTCTCTGATATAAGGAGGCTGATTCATAGTTGGGTAGGGAGGGGGAGCATGAGAGGAATAGATGAATTTTAGATAGGGAAGAGGGGTGGGAGGGAAAAGGAGGGGCAGGGGATTAGCAAGGACGGTGGAATGTGATGGACATCATTATCCAAAGAACATGTATGAAGACATGAATTGGTGTGAAAATACCTTATATACAAACAGAGGTATGAAAAATTGTTCTATAGGTGTAATAAGAATTGTGATGCATTCCACTGTCATGTATTTAAAAAATAAAACCAATTAATATTTAAAATTTTTAAAGGGACATAGGAATAATTGTGAATAGTTTTATAATAAATGTATTATTGTCAAAAAACTGACCTTTGATTTCAGCCATAGATCAGGTAATTTCAGGCTGCAATTCGCCTGCGGCTTGCAGACAGATTGCTAGGGTTCAGCGCCTGGGTGCTTCTTAGAACCTGATCCTATCGGAGTGAACACCGAGCGCGGGGCGGCCGAGTTCTGGCTCCCGGAACCGACCCGGAACCGCCTTGGCCCAGGGCTGTGGAGCCTGCGGAGGCTGCTTCTTGGACCCTGCGCCTATCAGAGCATACACCAAGCACTAAGCAGCCGAATTCCGGCTCCCGGAACTGAGCCCGCGGGACTGCTTCTTGGAGCTTACACTTATAGGAGCTTACACAGAGCACGGAGCGGCCGAGTTCCGGCTCCCGGATCTTCCCTGGCCCGGGGCTAGGAGCCCGCGGAAACTGCTTCTCGGTCCGGGTCCTGCTGAGGGCCGGTCAGGACTCACCCGTTGCTTTGGTTGCCTGGCAAGGGGAACGAAATGCTGCCATTCGCATAGGATACCAACATGGCAGAGATCTGATGTCAGCAGAAAGCGGCGGAGGAGAGAACTTCATCAATACCAGCGGTGACATAAGCAGTTGGTCTCCTGGTAGGGGGGGTGAGGCACAGTCACCCGAGTCTCCTCAATTTGTCGTCGAGCCAGAGGGGAGGAGCCGGGCCGCCGCCAGCGCCCAGAGCAGGCCCAGCGGCTCGCCAGCGTGGTGACCGCGTGACCCCAATTGGAGAGGGGGCGGAGCGGAGCCGCCACCCGCACCCGCAAGGTGGGCAGACCCGCGACCCAGTGGTACATGGGCGTGGTAGGAGGGGCAGGGCAGAGCCGCCGTTCGCGCTGGCAAGGTAAACAGACCTGTGACAGCCTGGCGGGTCAGGCCCAGTGGCCTGCCAGTGTGGTACACACGTCACCCCAACTGGAGTAGGGGCAGAGCAGATCCTTCTGCCACGCCCGGATCAGGCCCTGCCGGTGTGGTGGTCACGTGACCCCAATTGGAGTGGGGGGCGGAGCGGAACCGCCACCCGTGCCCGCAGGGTGAGCAGACCAGTGATCAACCTGCAGATCAGGCCCAGGGGTCCGCAGGTGTGGTAGGAGGTGCAGAGCAGATCCGCCGCCCGCGCCTCCAAGGTAGGCAGACCTACAACAGACCGGTGGATCAGGCCCAGGAGCCTGCCGGCGTGGTACAAACACCACCCTAATTGGAGTAGTGGCAGAGCAGAGTCGCCGCCCGTGCCAGGAACAGGCCCAGCGTCCTGCAGGCGGGGTAGTCACGACACCCCAATTGGAGTAGGGGCAGAGCAGAGCCTCCACCCGTGCCCGAAAGGTGGGCAGATCTGCGACCGACCAGCGGGACAGGCCCAGTGGCCTGCCGGTACGACAGACACGTCACCCCATTTGGAGTAGGGGCAGAGTAGAGCCGCCTCCCGCGCCTGCAGGGTAGGCAAACCTGCAACCGACCGGCGGATCAGGCCCGGTGGCCTGCCGGCGTGGTACACTCGTCACCCCAATCGGAGCAGGGGCAGAACAGAGCCGCCGCCAGCTCCCAGAACAGGCCCAGTGACCTGCCGGCGTGGTAGCCATGAAACCCCAATTGGAATAAGGAGAGAGCAGAGCCGCCGCCCGCACCTGCAGGAAAGATACGCAAGCAGTATGAAAAGACAAGGAAAGAAAGGACCACAAGCAATGCAGGTCAACGCAACTTTAGAAGAGGTAACAGCTGCAGCAGATGGAATGTCAGATAAAGAATTCAGGATATACATGCTTCAAATGATCTGGAGTATCAAGGAAGACATTAAACAACAAAATCAGACAATGAAAGATCACTTCGACAACGAATTACACAAACAAATCCAGGAAGCAAAGGATCAACTATACAGGGAGATAGAGGTTATAAAAAACAAACAAACAGAAATCCTAGAAATGCAGGAAGCAATAAACCAACTTAAAAACTCAATGGAGAATACTACCAGCAGAGTAGAACACTTAGAAGATAGAACATCAGACAATGAAGACAAAGTATTTCAACTGGAAAAGAACATAGACAGCTCAGCAAGACTGTTAAGAAACCATGAGCAGAACATCCAAGAAATATGGGATAACATTAAGAGACCAAACTTAAGAGTCATTGGGATACAGGAAGGTACAGAGCTCCAAACCAAAGGAATGAGAAGTCTATTCAATGAAATAATACAAGAAAACTTCCCAGACTTGAAGAATGAGACAGAATCCCAAATCCTAGAAGCCTACAGGACGCCGAATGTGCAAAATCATAAGAGATCCACACCTAGACACATTATAATGAAGATGCCCAACATACAGAATAAGGAGAGAATTTTAAAAGCTACAAGAGAAAGGAAGCAGATTACATTTAGGGGTAAGCCAATCAGGATAACAGCTGATCTTTCAACACAGACTCTGAAAGCTAGAAGATCCTGGAATAACATATTTCAAACACTGAAAGAAAATGGGTTCCAACCAAGAATTGTGTATCCAGCGAAATTAAGCTTCAGGATGGAGGATGAAATTAAAATCTTCCACGATAAACAAAAGTTTAAAGAATTTGCAGCTAGAAAACCATCTCTTCAAAACATCCTCGCCAAAGCATTACAGGAAGAGGAAATGGAAAATAACAATGAAAACCAACAGTGGGAGGTAGGACAGTAAAGGGGGGGGGGAATAATCAAAGAGGAAAACAAACCATGTTTAGTAACAGAAATAAACAAATATGGCTGGAAGAACAACCCATATCTCAATAATAACCCTAAATGTTAATGGCTTAAACTCACCAATTAAGAGACACAGGCTAGTAGAATGGATCACAAAACAAGACCCAACAATATGCTGCCTACAGGAGATGCATTTGATAGGAAAAGACATACATAGGCTGAAGGTGAAAGGTTGGGAAAAATCATATCACTCATATGGACTTCGGAAACAAGCAGGAGTGTCCATACTCATATCAAATAAAATAGATTTCAAGCCAAAGTTAATCAAAAGAGATAAAGAGGGACACTATATACTGCTTAAGGGAACCATACACCAACAAGACATAACAATCATAAATATTTATGCCCCAAACAATGGTGCAGCTATGTTCATCAAACAAACTCTTCTCAAGTTCAAGAGTCTAATAGACCACCATACCATAATCATGGGAGACTTCAACACACCTCTCTCGCCACTGGACAGATCTTCCAAACAAAAGTTGAATAAGGAAACTATAGAACTCAATAACACTATTAATAACCTAGACCTAATTGACATATATAGAGTATACCACCCAACATTAAGCAGTTACACTTTTTTCTCAGCAGCACATGGATCCTTCTCTAAAATAGATCATATATTATGTCACAGGGCAACTCTTACACAATATAAAGGAGTAGAGATAATACCATGCATCTTATCTGATCATAATGGAATGAAACTGAAAATCAACGATAAAAGAAGGAAGGAAAAAGCATACATCACTTGGAGAATGAACAATAGGTTACTGAATGATCAATGGGTTATAGAAGACATCAAGGAGGAAATTAAAAAATTCTTAGAGATTAATGAAAACACAGACACAACATATCGGAATCTATGGGACACATTGAAAGCAGTTCTAAGAGGAAAATTCATTGCTTGGAGTTCATTCCTTAAAAAAAGAAAAAACCAACAAATAAATGATCTCATACTTCATCTCAAAATCCTTGAAAAAGAAGAGCAAAACAACAGCAAAAGAAGTAGAAGGCAAGAAATAATTAAAATCAGAGCTGAAATTAATGAAATTGAAACAAAAGAAACAATTGAAAAAATTGACAAAACTAAAAGTTGGTTCTTTGAAAAAATAAACAAAATCGACAGACCCTTAGCCATGCTAGCGAAGAGAAGAAGAGAGAGAACTCAAATTACTAGCATACGGGATGAAAAAGGCAATATCACAACAGACACTTCAGAAATACAGAAGATAATCAAAAACTATTTTGAATCCTTATACTCCAACAAATTAGAAGATAGTGAAGGCATAGATAAATTTCTTAAGTCATATGATCTGCCCAGATTGAGTCAGGAGGATATAGAAAACCTAAACAGACCAATATCAATTGAGGAAATAGAAGAAACCATAAAAAGACTACCAACTAAGAAAAGCCCAGGTCCGGATGGGTATACAGCAGAATTTTACAAAACCTTTAAAGAAGAACTAATACCAATACTTTTCAAGCTATTTCAGGAAATAGAAAAGGAGGGAGAACTTCCAAATTCATTCTATGAGGCCAACATCACCCTGATACCTAAACCAGACAAAGACACTTCAAAGAAAGAAAACTACAGACCAATATCTCTAATGAACCTAGATGCAAAAATCCTCAATAAAATTCTGGCGAATCGGATACAAAAACATATCAAAAAAATTGTACACCATGATCAAGTAGGATTCATCCCTGGGATGCAAGGCTGGTTCAATATACGGAAATCAATAAATGTTATTCACCACATCAATAGACTTAAAAATAAGAACCATATGATCATCTCGATAGATGCGGAAAAAGCATTCGACAAAGTACAGCATCCCTTTATGTTCAAAACTCTAGAAAAACTAGGGATAACAGGAACATACCTCAATATTGTAAAAGCAATCTATGCTAAGCCTCAGGCTAGCATCATTCTGAATGGAGAAAAACTGAAGGCATTCCCTCTAAAATCTGGAACAAGACAGGGATGCCCTCTCTCTCCACTTCTGTTCAACATAGTTCTCGAAACATTGGCCAGAGCAATTAGACAGACGAAAGAAATTAAAGGCATAAAAATAGGTAAAGAAGAACTTAAATTATCACTATTTGCAGATGATATGATTCTATACCTAGCAGACCCAAAAGGCTCTACAAAGAAACTATTAGAGCTAATAAATGAATTCAGCAAAGTGGCAGGATATAAAATCAACACGCATAAATCAAAGGCATTCCTGTATATCAGCGACAAATCCTCTGAAATGGAAATGAGGACAACCACTCCATTCAAAATATCTTCAAAAAAAATAAAATACTTGGGAATCAACCTAACAAAAGAGGTGAAAGACTTATACAATGAAAACTACAGAACCCTAAAGAGAGAAATAGAAGAAGATCTTAGAAGATGGAAAAATATACCCTGTTCATGGATAGGCAGAACTAACATCATCAAAATGGTGATATTACCAAAAGTTCTCTATAGGTTTAATGCAATGCCAATCAAAATCCCAACGGCATTTCTTGTAGAAATAGAGAAAGCAATCATGAAATTCATATGGAAAAATAAAAGACCCAGAATAGCAAAAACAATGCTAAGCAGGAAGTGTGAATCAGGCGGTATAGCGATACCAGACTTCAAACTATACTACAGAGCAATAGTAACAAAAACAGCATGGTACTGGTACCAAAACAGACGGGTGGACCAATGGTACAGAATAGAGGACACAGAAACCAATCCACAAAACTACAACTTTCTTATATTTGATAAAGGGGCTAAAAACATGCAATGGAGGAAGGATAGCATCTTCAACAAATGGTGCTGGGAAAACTGGAAATCCATATGCAACAAAATGAAACTGAATCCCTTTCTCTCGCCATGCACAAAAGTTAATTCAAAATGGATCAAGGAGCTTGACATCAAATCAGAGACGCGCCGTCTGATAGAAGAAAAAGTTGGCTACGATCTACAGTCGGTGGGGTCGGGCTCCAAATTCCTCAATAGGACACCCATAGCACAAAAGTTAATAACTAGAATCAACAAATGGGACTTAATCAAACTAAAAAGTTTTTTCTCAGCAAAAGAAACAATAAGAGAGGTAAATAGGGAGCCTACACCCTGGGAACAAATCTTTACTCCTCACACTTCAGATAGAGCCCTAATATCCAGAGTATACAAAGAACTCAAAAAATTAGACAATAAGAGAACAAACAACCCAATCAACAAATGGGCCAAGGACCTGAACAGACACTTCTCAGAGGAGGACATACAGTCAATCAACAAGTACATGAAAAAATGCTCAACATCTCTAGCTGTCAGAGAAATGCAAATCAAAACCACCCTAAGATACCATCTCACTCCAGTAAGATTGGCAGCCATTAAGAAGTCAAACAACAACAAGTGCTGGCGAGGATGTGGGGAAAAGGGTACACTTGTACATTGCTGGTGGGACTGCAGATCGGTGCAGCCAATTTGGAAAGCAGTATGGAGATTTCTTGGAAAGTTGGGAATGGAGCCACCATTTGACCCAGCTATTCCCCTTCTTGGTCTATTCCCTAAAGACCTAAAAAGGGCATGCTACAGGGACACTGCTACATCGATGTTCATAGCAGCACAGTTCACAATAGCAAGACTGTGGAACCAACCTAGATGCCCTTCAATAGACGAATGGATAAAAAAAATGTGGCATTTATACACAATGGAGTATTACTCTGCATTAACAAATGACAAAATCATAGAATTTACAGGGAAATGGATGGCATTAGAGCAGATTATGCTAAGTGAAGCTAGCCAATCCCTAAAAAACAAATGCCAAATGTCTTCTTTGATATAAGGAGAGTAACTAAGAACAGAGTAGGGATGAAGAGCAGGAGAAGAAGATTAACATTTAACAGGGATGAGAGGTGGGAGGGAAAGGGAGAGAGAAGGGAAATTGCATGGTAATGGAAGGAGACCCTCAGGGTTATACAGTGGAGGAGGTAGAGAGAGAGGAGGGGAGGGGAGGGGAGAGGTGGGGAGGGGGGAGGGTGGAGGACGGGAAAGGCAGCGGAGCACAACAGACACTAGTATGGCAATTTGTAAATCAATGGATGTGTAACTGATGTGATTCTGCAATCTGGGTATGGGGTGAAGGTGGGAGTTCATAACCCACTTGAATCAAAGTGTGGAATATGATATGTCAAGAAATTTGTAATGTTTTGAACAACCCACAATAAAAAATTAAAAATAAATAAATAAATAAATTAAAAAAAAAAACTGACCTTTTTGCATTATACATAAAATCCCTAGTTACTTGAAATAAGGTGACTAATAACCAATGTTTAAGCATCATTTTAAATATGCTATTTATTGACACAAAAATAAGAAGAGAAATTTGAATTCCAGATGTTTGCATGAATATTTTATTTAGAAAATAACCCCCCACCCCCTTGGGTGGGGATGTGATTCAGTGGTAGAGTGTTTGCTAGCATGCATGAGGCCCCAGACCCCAGCACCACAGAATAATAATAATAATAATCTTTTCCTCTATTTTTTTTAGTAAATATGCAAACAAGTCAAGAGATTAAATCTTCTTCCATGTTTCCTTTGGTAATTTAAATTTTGTTCAAAACTACTTCAGATGCCTAGAAAAGTATCAAATTGTGCTGAGAAGCAGAAAATTGTAATAGTAACTTTCAGTTCAAAGACTCTATGTGTTTTTAGTGGCACCCTACTTAAACACAAGGCTGTTCTGTACCTAGGGAAGAACCAAGGATCACATTTTTATCACCAGCACCCAACACATGTCCAGTCTCCACCACGCCCACCTTTGCCAGTCCTCCTGTCCTCATAGGTAATGAACGTTAAGCAAAACTCCATGGGGTTCACAATAGAACACAGATGTAGCCCAGAGTCTCAACAAAGCCTTGGTAGTGACAGAGCTACCACTTTCTATGGTAAAGAGTCCCACAGAAAGGAAATTTGCCATGGGCATCCCCAAAGACAGAACTGCTCTTGCTACTAAGGGAAACCATTATTGCCCAAGACATTTGAAACATTAACTGTTCACTTAGACATAGGGAAATTCAGCTTTCCCAAAAAGTCCTAGGAAATACAATTGAATTTCCTTCAGAGAACTGTGATACTGGCTGAAAACACGGTTTACATTCCATCTTCAAAGTGAGATAATGTAAGAATGCCAAAAATTCAACAGAGCCTTCTCAAGTAACAATCTTGTCCTTGAGGGAACATTGGGATTTTGAGTTGTGGAATTTTCCACCCATTTATCTTTTCATTTTCTGTCTTCTTTGCCTTCAAGTGTCAATTGACTCCTCTCAGTCACAGCTGTACAAATCACAGCACTTTTTTCTTAATTGGCGTAAGACGTATACATTATTCATCTACTCAGCTTCATCTGAAGGGAATCCAATAAAGAAGCACTTTTATTTTCCAATGAAAATCTAAAGCTGCTTTTTCTCCACAACAGACTGGGTAGAAAACTCCATCCGTGATCTATGTAAGTACAAAATGTTTGCCTTTCAGAATATGTGTAAATTGGATTTTATTAAAATGTAGACCTGGTTTTTATCCCATTATGCTTCATAGTGTTTGTGTATAAATATGTAATAAATTCAATGTTTTTACTTTGTGAATCCTTATGTGCCATAATAATACCGAGAACAGCCTGTGCTTTTCCTGGCAAATATTGACTTAAAAGGACACTTTGTTGACATTCGTGCTATATCCTTGATATAAAGCATGTACAGATTGCAGGATTTGTTTTCCTCTAACTGTAAATACAGTGGAGCAAAAAACTCAAGTGGTTACTATAAGTAATTACCTTTGCCTCTGGTTATTGATTGAGGGAGAGAACACAGGTGAAGGTCATCATATCTCCCCGTTTGCAGGCCCTTCAATTGTGGGAAAAGATATGCCAAGATCAACACACACACACACACACACACACACACACACACACACACACTCCTTCCTATTTGACAGAATCCAGTTCTGATTCACAAAAATCCTATATGAAAAGATGGGAGAAAGTGTTTTTAGTGGCACCCTACTTAAACACGAGGCTATTCTGCACCTAGTGAAGAACCAAGGATCACATCTTTATCACCAACACCCAACACATGTCCAGTCTCCACCATACCCACCTTTGCCAGTCCTCCTGTCCTCATAGGTAATGAACATTCAGCAAAACTCCATGGGATTCACAATAGAACACAGATGTAGCCCAGAGTCTCAACAAAGCCTTGGTAGTGACAGGTTCATGGTGAAGAGTCCCACAGAAAGGAAATTTGCCATGGGCATCCCCAAAGACAGAACTGCTCTTGCCACTAAGGGAAACCATTATTGCCCAAGACATTTGAAACATTAACTGTTCACTTAAACTTAGGGAAATACCATTGAACTCACAGCTGGGCATCTTGAATGACAGATGAGGACAATTTCTGGGACTTCATACTGTAGGGGTGTTGAAAAGGGTAGCCTTGTACCAGCTGATGTTCTAAAGGGCTATGAATTTAGATACTTACAGGGCACCCAGAACACACCCTACTACCAGAGGTGTCTGTCAGTTTTGTGTACTTACACAAACAGAGGTTCAATGAATGATATAAGAATGAACCTTTCCCTCTTCCAGGGGATGATTCATCCCCCATACCCCCATAAAAGAATTGTAGAAGACACACAGTACCAGGGAGAAATCACCTGTCCCCCAGCCCTCATGCCCTAGATTCCACCCAGCTCTCCATGACTGAAGATTAAGTCCTTAAATAGTAACCATCAACTACAAATCAAAACACAGAGAGGAAAAAAAAAAGAAGGAAAATGTGAGATCGATGCTCTCAATCCAAAGATAAAGTCACATTATGCAAGAAATAGGCATGGCTTGGTAAGCAAAACAAAACTTTCTCAACATCTCCCAACCATCTCATGAGCCAATACTCTCTCATCATGAGTGATCATGGTTATGTAGAGTCAGAAGCAAAGTATGGAGAGCTCTGTCTGCAGGCAAGTAGAGACACAGCATAATAAAGACAGCAAGGTGTGTGAGGAAAATGATGAAATGGACATACTTTAGTGCTTAATTCATGAGGAAAACGTACCAACTCAAGTGGGGATTTAACCCCTTCCAGTCAAATACACTTGGAAACAAATTGCCCATTTCTTTCAGTGTCAATCCACTCCACGTGGTATGAACCTTTCTTTTTTTTTTTCTGACACTTGGGTTTGTTTCAAGATTTGGTAAATGTAAAAGGCTTTCACATACAAAAAGGTACAAATTTCAACATCTTTAATTGTTTTTGAAAAACTCATTGATTCTGAGTTGAGGAAGTTATAATGTGTGATGATTCACTTGTGAACTGCACAAAGCATACCATTGAACTCACAGCTGGGCATCTTGAATGACAAATGAGGACAATTTCAGGGACTTCATACTGTAGGGGTGATGAAAGGGTGGCCTTGCACCAGCTGATGTTCTAAAGGGTTATGAATTCAGATATTTACAGGGCACCCAGAACACACTGAGACATCATTTTCCAAGTAGTATGGCTGGTCTCTCTTGCAGATGCCTGTACACAGCCTTGATGTTTATTTGGTGATGTCGCCTTCCCTTTCCCTGGTTTTGGGTGGTCCTCTTGTTCATTTTAACCAGCTTATTCTTGTGTGTGTGTGTGTGTGTGTGTGTGTGTGTGTGTGTGTGGTGCAGGGTCTCGTGCATGTGAGGCAAGCACTCTACCAACTGAGCTATATCCCCAGACTTAACCAGGTTTTGTGTGTATAAACAGGTGGGGTAAAGGACAGAACTATGGGAGTTTGAACCTCGTATTCCTTTGTGGAGGACTTTGTACTTCCTTTGACGAAAGGCTTTGTTAAAACAAATATTTTAAGAAGTAAAGCGGGAGGGAAGAGAGCAAGAGTGGTTATTTAGTTTCCCTGTTTTTCCCCAAGTAAGTTAAAATGTTTCAAATTGTTAGCGCATCTCATGTTTATATATAAATAAAAATGATAATGATGTATGACTGTCGTTTATCCCTGGAATTAGATGAGGTAAGAAGGGGCAGAATAGGTGTCATAGGACAACCTAGGTCCACAGGACATAAGATAAAACATAACAGATTATTAACCACGTAGAACTAGAGCGAGTTTTCAAGATCAGCTAGTCCAACCTAACTGTTTTTAGATTTGAGAAAGAGGACAGGATCTTTACCCAAAGACAAAGCATTGAACACCTAGAAAAAATTAAAATGTAAATATCACTGGCCTCTTGCTAGCTGTGTTACCTGCAGCAAGTTACTTAACTACTCAGTTTCATCAATTTGTAAACCTGGGATAATAAGAGGGTCTACTTCACAGCCTTGCTAGGAAAATTAAATAAGTTAATACTTGTAAAATACCTAGAACAGAACTCGAAACAAGTGTTTGACAAACAGCAGATGTTTCATGATGATGGTGATGATGATGATTGCCACCATTACTACTACAAATTCAGAAAGGCCTTTCTCAAATAAGGTTTTGGTGACAAACTGGAAAAGTCAATCCACTGTGGCCTACATGTCACAGTAACATGGATGTCAGTATGTGAGGACACACTGGAGAAGAGCCTAGCTTCAGCCCACAGCCAGATGAAGGAGGGAGCCAGGGAGAATCATCTTCATGAATAACAGTCACTAGTTTTTAAAAAAAAAAAAAAAACACTTAAGCATCAATTTTCAGGTTGCACCAAAATACTCCAAGAAGGAAATTGAAAGTGTAACCTTTCCTGGGTCCCCTTTTGATTTTTAGAAACCTTGACAATCCACTTTTTCTCACTTGCTTGTTTCTATATCTAGTGTAAATAACTATCTCACCTGAATTGTTGTAAAGATTAAGTGAACTTGAAAGCACTTTCTGAGTTATAAATTTTACAAAGAATCATACATTCTTCAAAAGCACAAGACATTATTACAATTATAAAATATTTTTCTTACCTTGAAATCACTTGGGGGAAAAAACACCATACCAGATTTCTACCAACATCTTAGCATTGACCATAGAAAAAGAACGTGTGAACAGAATATTTATGGAAAACATGTTCAGAAGAAAAAGCACTCAGCTGGGAATTGGATTTGGGTTCCAGCTCTGGCTTTCTACTTTACAGGGCTCTGGGCAAATCATTTAGACTTCTGGCACCCAGTTTCCTTTTCCTGTAAAATGCAGGGTGCGTAATGAATCTCTCCCCTATAATTCTGTAATTCTAAATGTCATGCATATGTTTGCATGAAACCATGAGTCATTAAAACTTGGTAGATTTCAGAAAATTATTTAATAAACAAAATGTCTCATAAGCAATTCAAGAGAACTTGGAACTGGCTCCCCAAACATTGCATAACTGTGTTTAGGCAAAAGACTTCAAATCTGAGAACATCCTGGAATTGTTTCACCCTTCTGCATTGGTGTAAGGCTATAAGTTCAAGTTCACACTCATTTGCACATCTCCCATAATCTTTGGGGGCACTTAGTAAATTGAAAAGGGGATTGCCTCTTTGAAAATGAAATGAAAGCACAAGAGCATGTTGTGTTTCTAAAATACTTTCAGCCTCTCAAAATGCTGTGATGACAGTTTTAGCTGTACACACACACACACACACACACACACACACATCATTTCTGATTTGACCAATTTAACAACCCTGTGAAAGAAGCTGGGTCTAGGAATTTCTATACCCATTTTACCAATAAATATCCTGGGGGCAAAGAAATAAAATAACTTGCTTCCACTTAGAGTTGATGGTACTCACACTTGACTCTCAAATGAAACCCAACCCAGTCCAGGAGTGACAATCATGCTTCAGTTCACATGCAGTTTCTTCCCCTGCCTACCACTTCATGGAAAGCCAAGTCAGCCCTCACATCTCCCTGTTAAGGGCAAAAGACTCTACTCCTGCTGACTACCCCAAGTCACTCTCTTGGGCCCAGGAGAGAACTGAAGTGGTCCAGCCCTTTTAAAGGACTTCCACAGCAGGGCGGGGAGAGGGGAAGAGTTTCCATATAGAAACAATGAACTTATTGATAACTGAATTAGATCCTGCTTCCCACTGCCCTGTGTTTTTTTTTCCCCATAATTTGGTGGTTGCTTTGGGAGAGCTGTCAAGAGTACATTCACCAGGGATATTTTATCATCCTCAGATTTTGGTTATCACTTGGTTTGTTTTAAGAAGGAGAGAGTGTGGAAATCATGTATTAGAGAGAAAAATCCTACAAAGTTCTAAACATTTTACATCCATGAAGATAATTAGGAGGATTTGAGGATTATAACCATCTCCGTTTAGTGACTGAGGAGTGACCAACTTCAAATCACAAGCACAGGTTTCTGAAAATAGAGTGTGATTTGAGGTAGCTGCCTTCCCAACCTCTGTGGTGGGAACAAGGCCATGATACATTTGAGGTGCCTGCGCTGGGCTGGGTTGGTAACTGAATCCAGCTGAGCCGGTGGGTTGGGAAGGAATGGCTCTCACAGAGATTAGCTTCACACAAACATGCCTGTGTTTGCATAATATTCACGTTTCCACCCTCTCAGTGGCTTCGTTTCATTTTTTTATCCAAGCTGATCGGCAGAGACAGCCACTCTTTGCGGTACATATGGTTACATTGCTCCTTTTGCCAGTTCTCTGAGAGGAGCATTGTCAATTTTTCCCTGGTTATTGAGGCAAAATAAACACAGCTCTGAATCCTTGACTCTTTTTTTTTTTTTTTTTAAGAATGGAGCATATTGGCAGCCATATGTATCCTTTCACCTAATTTAGATCCACAAATACTGAGAACCTATCATGGGTAACCCCTCATGTTAGGTGTTCCAGAGACCCTAAACCTGAGCAAGATGCAGCCCAGTCCATAACAGGTTATATCGAGTAAGTGATGCTGGAAAGGGATTGTAGGGGACCAGGGATGAGAGGAAGATATCAAGTCTTCAAACTACTGTTTAGAATCAAATTTTTTTAACTATACCTAGTGATTAACACAACATAAATATAGGATTGGGAAACATACATCCTTGAAATGTCCTTGTTTCCCAAGGAGAGATACTTTGAATATTCCAAAAAAGGGATGTTTCTTAAATCAATGGGATAACAATTAGATTCAGGAAGAAAGTAGCACTGGAAATGAATCCTGAGAGTTGAGTAGGTTTTTGTTTGTTTGTTTCTGGTGCTGGGGATTAATCCAGTGCCTCGTGCATGCAACGGAATCACTCTACCAACTGAGGTATATCACCAGCCCAAGGTTGAGTAGATTTTTAATGAACTGAGATATAGAATTCATAATTTAAAAAGGACTTTTTACACATTATTTTCCTTTTTCATTATCTTCCTTTTTAAGACTAAAAAAAAAAAAAAAAAAGGAGGTCCTTCTGAGCAGGAAGCACATGATGAGCAAGGGTAAGACCTAGAAATCACCAGACCTGTAAGAAACTAATAAGTAGTTCTCCGTTCACAGGACAATGATCAGTGAGCATCTACTATGTTTTAGGTATGAAGTATAGATGATATGAGGATTCTGGGGCACAAGTGTCTGCCTTCAAGTGTCACACTAGCTGGAGAAGAGGCTGGCATAGTTGGCTTAGAAGTTACACATTAGGTGGTATTAGGAGAAAAAAGTGAAGGCTTGCAGCACCAGGTTGAGAGGATCTTTAAAACTACACTAAGGATGGATTTTTAATTTACTGATAATAGAGGATTATTAAAGATTTGGGGCTAAGGAACAATACGATCAGGGTTACGTATATAATTTGTTTAGAACAAATATGTAGGATCCAAGAAAATAGAAAAATGAGAAAAAATGAAAAAGAAGAATTGATTAGAAGATGCCCCTGCAGAAAATAATAGAAACTATGAAAAGAAGTATAAAGTAATTGTATAAGGTAAGAGTAAATATGAGGTTAGAGAAAATATGAGGTAAGAGAAAGAGAATGAAAAAGAAACTCAGCTAAAAAGAGACAATATGGGACCCTGATTTGAGAATTAAAAAAAAATTTTTTGAGGGGGCTGGGGTTGTGGCTCAGTGGTAGTGTGCTTGCCTAGCATGCACGAGTCACTGGGTTCGATCCTCAGCACCACATAAATATTAAATAAAGATATTGTGTCCACCTAAAACTTAAGAATAAATATTTGTTTAAAAAAAGAAAGAAAATGTTTGAAATGGGCCATGCTAAATTTAAGATGCCAGCAGGATGCAGAGGGGACAGTTTAGTGGCAACTGGACATTTGGGTCTGAGTTCTCCAGATCCTGGTGAGAAAGAAACATTCTGGAGTTCTTTACACAGCAGTGGCTATTGATGCCATGGGACTGAACAAAATAGCTGAGAAGCAGGTGACATCCAGGTATGGAAGGGACAAAGGAAAGCATTCCTGCAAACGTTTAACATTAATAGAGTAGTAGCAGAAACAGAGCACAGGGAGAAGAGATGAAAGGAGAAAATAATTTCAGGGAACCCAGAGGAAGAGAATGTTTTAAGGAGGAAAAAATAACAATCAGAGGCTTAGGGGGGAAGTCAGGGAGTGTAGACTAAACTGAAATGAGCCACTGGATCTAGTGCTTAGGCTACCTTCAGGAAAGAAACGTGGTGGGGAGAATAGAAAAGTCAGCAATCATGGGTGCAAAGGATGAGTGTGTGGACAGGGAAGTAGACTTTAGAACTGTGATGGAGGGATGTAGAACATTTATGGGGAAGGGAACAAAAGAACCAGGTTCACAGTTAGAGGGGTTAACACATTGAGGCACATCACACCTTGGAGGCAAATTCCAAAGAAGAAAGCATCAAAAGAGGTAGTGGAAATCCAACGACTCTCTCTACATTTCTCTCCCACGCCTATGGGCACAATTACCACCTCCCATGGGATGACTCATAAATTTCTCTCTCCTGCCCTAACCTCTTCCAGGGCTCCTGAGCTATATATAAAATAGCCTACTAGACAACTCCATCTGGATGTCTGAAAAGTCCCTCAAATTCAACCTACCCAAATCAAATCCATGCCCTTCTCCCACAAACAATGCCATCCCCCCACACTTTCTATTACAATGAATGAAGACATTAATCATTAAGTTGACAAAGTCAAAATGTTAGGGCTCACATTTGTACTTCTATTGCTTTCTACCTACCCTACCAAAGGGTTTTAATGTAGTCCCCAAATAAGCCTTTGTCTCCTTCCAAGCTCTATACTACCATGAAAGTGACCTTTTCACAATTCTAACCTGATCATCTTGGCCCCTGCTTAGAACCCTCCAGTAGCTTCCTCTTGGACAGGGCCACCATCTAGCATGACTGCTGAGGCCAAGTGGGGCCTGGTCCTGCCCACCCCCAGCCTCACTTCACACTCTTTCCCAACCCACAGTAGCCCTTCACTTCCTCACAAACTTCCAGTCCTCCTTCACTTCTGAGTCTAGCATAGGATATTCTACCTGCCTGGTACCCACTTCCCACTGTCCTCTTCACTTGGTTAACTTCTACTTCAGACAGGATAGAAGACAGTATAGATGAGTGGTTAGGACCCCAGGCTTTGAATCAAACGGAGTTCCAGTCCTCACCCCTCTCTTCTCAGCACCAGCTGGGTGACCCTTACCAAATTATATACAGTCTCCAAGACTGTTTCTCACCTGTATGTTAACCTGAGTCCATACCTCACAGACACTAATGTATAAAGCAGCCAACACCTGGGTCTGGAATATAATAACCACTTGGTAAGTTTGAGAGATTTTTGGCTATTCTTTCCAACCATGGGTCAGACATCACTTCCTAGAGAAGCCTTCCCTAACCAGATCTCCAGACCTCTGTCCACACCCACAGTCCCCTTGTACTGTGGTTCATTGCATCTGTCATAGTTTTAATTTTGCACTTATTCACAAAATGTTTGTTTAATGCCTGTCTTCTTCATTTGGTTAAAGGCTTCTTCAGCCCACAAGTTTTCCTGCTTCGTTCATGCAGAAAGCCCATCCCCTAGCACGATGCCTATGTGGAACAGAGCAGACACTCAACAAATATTTGCTCAATGAATGAATGAACGAATGAGCAAACAAGGGCAGTCCGGCTGTGGTGAGGATATGTGAGGCTTGGCATACCCAGTGTGTCCTGTAGGCACCAAGCCAGTACTTTGTCATTTGGCCACAGCATCCTTGCTTCAGTAGGGGCCATATTAGTAGTGTATCATCTCATGTATGAATACCAACCAGTAAATTGTCATTAGCGAGATTTATTTTTCAGAAAACAGATGTGTCCTTGGAGGGAAATTTGCACAGTCCTCATTGACCAAGGATGCTTGGTGATCCACAGTCAAGGCTGATGAACATGATGATGACAATCATGTCATTCACAAAGCTTGTAAAAGTGAGCACATTAAATCAAGAACATGCTGTCCTAGGTAGTGGGAAGTACAGGACAGACACTCTGGAAGGTCATTTCTTTCTCCTTTGGCCATGTTAGTTTCCTATTTTGCAGATGCACAGTCAGCTCTCTAATGGGACCTTCCATAGTCTCATGACCATGACATGTGGAGCTCATGAGATAGGCCTCATGATCTGCCTCCTCCCTTCCCACCTCATGACCCTCCCTCAGGGTCTCTCCTGAGGAGGGCCACTGAGTCAGCTAATGTTTTATTCTAAGGAAGTTTTCTGACTAATTCTCTTGGTGTCTGCTAATGGGCAAATACTAAGTCCAAGGGAAATTCCTACACAATCCTTGGGAAATATGCGGAAGAGCAGGAAAAAATAAACCTAAAACTCTCCATAGATCCTCTTTACTATGGCAGGCAAACCCTTTGATTAACATCTCCTGTTGCTTCTAACAAAACTTTTTTACCTCAGTGGGACAGCTGGGGAGCTTTGGGATGACATAGAGAACAACAGGTTCTGCATTGTCATTAGAATTTATACTAATGTCATCAACCTCCTTCTCTTGTTGAGCACCTAGTAAAGGTGGCGAACCTCAGTGTCCAGAGGATAGTGTGGAATACGCTCTGTGCTCTTTTTGAGTAGGTGATGAGAGCTAAAGTCTTCTTAGCACTCACAGACCATGATGTGTTCCTCTGTGTTCTAGGACTGTTTATCTCAGAAGCTCTGTTTGGCCTCTGGCAGACTGTTGTCTTAGTTGAAACAGTAAAAATACAATTAACTACCGTAATATGGTAACATTGAGAACAGCAGTGAAACCTTTCACTTGCAGAACTCAGTGAAGCTTTTTGAAGAAATCCATTATTGTCTAGCAACTCCACTATAAAAGCACATTAGAGTTCAAAAATGTGAAGTGGCTGGGAAAAAAGGCTTATGTAACTTTACAGGCAAAAAAAAAAAAAACATGGATTGTAAATTCAGGTCTATGCTAAGATTGTAGCTGTATGAAAATTAGATAATATATTGACAACAACTGGAAGGAAACATTAAAATTAAAAACATTAAAATAGATTTTTTAGAATGGCAAGATTAGGGACAATGTCTTCTTTCATTTTTCTTTCTTGCTTGATTCCTGCTTTTGTTGTTAAAGTATTATTTGTACAATATGATGTTGTCAGCTAAACATATATATGATACTTAAGATGCTATAAAAAAATCATATCACTTATGGTACAGATATTGAAACTTATTTCCACCTTAAAGTTGAATGTAGAAAAAAATGGAGCTTCTCTACCTTATCTTTAAAAAACTATTACTTTTTTCTGCAGAATAAAACATGGACAACTTTTAGTATAATTCTTAATATTGGCAAATAGCTGGGTGCAGTGGTGCACACCTGTAATCCCAGTGGCTCAGGAGGCTAAGACATGAGGATTGCAAGTTCAAAGCCAGCCTCAGCAACAGTGAGATGCTAAGCAACTCAGTGAGAACCTGTCTCTAAATAAAATACAAAATAGGGCTGGGGGTATGGCGCAGTGGTCAAGTGCCCCTGAGTTCAAGCCCTGCTACTCCAAAAAATTATATATATATATTCACAGATAAGTCTCATTTATTTCCTTTGGCATCACTGATAACAGCCTCAAAAACTTTTTCTTTAATAAGAAGTGATAGAACAAAATAATTTTTATTAAATTTTTTTGATTATGTAGTAGACTAGAGACCCTCCCTGGGAAAATCATCATACATTTGAGGAATCCTTAGTGGGACTAGGCCAGAAAATACTTCACATATGTTTGCCTATGACTACAAGTGCTAAAAGACAGACTATTGGCTGGGTGTGAACAGTCAGATTTGAACCACTAAATTGCAGGTCTGTAAATTCAACTAAGAAAATAACCACACTGTTCCCCTGTTTCTTGGCCCTGTTTATTCAGTGCTTCACCCCTCAGGGACCTACTGTCAGTAAACAACACTGAATATAGGGTTAGGATAAATATTTTTCTGAATGACCATTTCCTTCTGTCCAGAAATTTCCATTTACATTTTAAATTAAATGATTTCTACCCATAAGAATGACTTCCTTTTCCTTCTGGAATACCATTAAAAGGTTAAAAGAGTCTGTGACTAACTTGAACTTCTTCTGTTTTAGAGTTCAGTCTTCCATGCAATCCAATCCAACAAAAATGTATCCAGCTGAGTGGCTTCCTAGAGCTGTAGGGTCAACAATCTCTCCTAGGAGGCTGTGGAAACACCTTGCTAGCCCTTGAATGCTGTGTCCCATGCATTGGTTCTCACAGTTCATGCTGTACTTCTAAAGAGTTCAATCAGTAATTGCTGGACTGTGTGTTCCTAATCTTCCTCTTCACATGACTGGTTATACTTGGTGGGAATTATTAGCTGCAAAAACAAATAAGTCTAGTTTTGCAATAGTAAGCAATCTTCTGCAGCACAAATGAAGTACCCAATACTGGTAAATTGATCGCCACATTAGACAATGAACTTCATTGTGGGAGCAATGGAAACCAAGGGGAATGACCTTCGAAAAGGACAGGGATAATGTAACCTGAGCTTAGCATAACAACTAGATGCAAGTTAATATAGATTGCAGAGGGCAAAGACTGGCTGAAATTGGGGAACTAACAGGAGGCTACTAGACAGTTGAATTGACCGCAACCAAGGTAATGATGGTAGGAATGGAAGTGCAATAGATAACAGTTTAAATGGACAAAATAATGCCTAAGTGAAAAACTTATCTTTAAAAAACTATTTTTTTGACATATATTGATGAAGGAAAGCACAGTATAAAGACAGAGATCAGACACTGAAGTTTACAGCCTAGATAATCAGTCTGGGTGATGTCATTAATATAATTGAAGAGCAGTTGGTATGGAGTAGGAGACAATGAGTTTGTTTTTCTATATAATAGTTTGAAAGTCTCTGGGGACATCCCTGGGGAGTGCCCCAGCAGACCATTAAGATATGCCAAGGCTAAAGGGAGGGAGAATAGGATTAGCAAGGATAGTGGAAGGACAAGGTCATCATTATACAAAATTCATGTATGAAGATGTGAATTTGGTGTCAACATACCTTATATACAAACAGAGATTTGATAAATTGTGGTATAAAGGTGTATTAAGAATTGCAATGCAAAAAAAAATTATGAATGTAAGGCACTCCTCTATTGTGATGTATGTAAGAAATAATAAAAAAAAGAAAAGAAAAGAGTATTTAATAGTATAGACTTTGAAATTAAATCCTGGTCTGCCACTGAGATTGTGTGGCCTCGAATGAGATCGATATTTAAACTTCTGAACTTTCTAGTTTCTATCTGGAAAATAAAGGTAATAATTAATTATATTATGGGTTTTTACAGTATTAAATAAGAAAGAAAATTAACTCCCTTTAAATCACTATAATAATCTCTTCCTATTCTCCCTGTTTTGTTCTTTGCCTCTCTCAGTCCATTTTTGAAGAACAAATGAAGTGTTTTTGTTTTTGTTTTTGTTTTTGTTTTTTGGTGTCTGGGGATTGAACTCAGGGACACTTAACCACTGAGCTTCATCCCAGCCCTATTTTATATTTATTTAGAGACAGGGTCTTGCTGAGTTGCTTAGAGCCTCGCTAAGTTGCTAAGGCTAGCTTTAAACTCATGATCCTCCTGCCTCAGCCTCCCAAGCCACTGGGATTACAGATGCGTGCCACCAGGCCCAGCAAGAAGTTCTGCTATAAGAAGAGATCCCCATGGCTTCTCTGCTTAAAATTCTCTAAGGTGTCCCTCTGAGTCATGGTCCATACAATTTGGTATTTCTCTTTCTTAAACCTGCTAGTCTCATTTAGCCAGAGAGCCTCTGCAATTTCTGCTCCCTCTGCCTAGAGAGCTCTTCCCCAGAATTCTCAGGCTTAGCTTCTTTCATCCTTCTACTCTTAGTTCACAGGACACCATCTCATAGAAGTCGGATGATCCTTTCTTCATCCATCTCAAGCACCCTCTATTCTGTTACTCTACTGTTATGTCCTCCATAGAATGTTACCATGTGAAATACATGTAACACCTCTAAGTTTACATGATTTGCCTGTTCCCTCTTCAGTTAGAATGTCAGTTCCTTGATAGCACATTTACTAGTTTTTACTATATCCCAAGGGTGTGATATATATATAGTAGATTCCTCGAGAGTTTCAGTGAATGAACATACATAGAAGCACTGTGAATCCTTAAACATAAAATGTGCATTTCATTCCCAGTAAGATGAAACAGTCTGACCCAAACATAATCCTCTCGTGTTGAGCTACTATAACCCAGATGTCACACCAAGGTAAGCCAATTAACCTCCCTGGCCTCCATTGTCCTTCTTGCCATGAAAGAGCCAACAATTGCCACTCTTTTGCCAAAGACGGATGCAGTAAGGAATAAATGAGATGAAATCTGGCAAGAGCCTGGAGATTTAAAAGAGGAAGACACTCTATTTAACTGTTTAACCCATCATAAAGATGACAGACCCAGGGTAAAATGGTGTAATCAAAATCCCCAAAGTCACATTAATCCACTGGACTAGGAATTCACAAAAGGTCCTGAAACAATAGTCTATCAGAATTTCCACCAAGTACAATAATAATGTAAATCCCAGGATCACTGTTCAGTGTGGTAGTTCCTGAAATATTATGAAAAACAAGGCCACTCCCCAAATGGATTAGTAATCACAAAGAGAACCCAAAATGCCTTCTGCCAGAGAATGATCAACGCCTCAATTCCCAGGCTCCTGGCTTCCCTCACTCCGAGGACACCATCAATCAATGTCTCTCTGATATATAAAAGCCACTGCTGGAGCATTCAGTCAGCACCTGCTAGGAGGCTTGCTCTCAAAAATGCTCTTTGAGGTATACTCAACTGAACTGAAGAGAATAGCTTAGTCTTAAGCTTCATTTCAGGTCCAGTAAATGGGAGCTGACTTTTAAGTGTACAGATAATAGCTCCACTTGGGACAACTCTGACCTGAGTAGCATTTTCTTTCCTTACACTCCTTCTGTGAGTCTCCATTGGAACAAAATAATCAAGAAAGCTCATCATATCTGGCCCAGGGATTAAGAGAATGGTTTTTCACTTAGGCAGCCCTAGGTTCTCTTGACTTCATCACTTAACAGTTGTATAACTTTGGGCAGATTATTCTAAACTCTCAAAGGCTTCTGTTTTTAATTTCCAAAATGAGAATAATAATGCCTACCGTTAGAGGGTTGTTGTGAGAATAAAGTAGATAGGGTAAAAAGCTAAGTGTGTGTGATACAGGCTAGCATTAAGATGAGTCAACAGCTAATCAAGATTGTCAACAATAATATCTGAATCCAGGTTATTTCTTTTTAATTCATCTAGTAAATATTGATTGGCCATCTGCTTGATGCCAGGCATTGTGCTAGATGCTGGGGATGCAACAACAAAAACAGAAGTCTGACCCTGACCCTCGGATAGCCAATAGAGTTATAAACGGGTGATTACAGTTGGCACAGGAAATGCAGCAATGGGGAGGATTCAGAGTGCGCTGAGGGCTCCTGGGAGGGACACTGAACATACACCAGGGTGTCAGGAGGCCTCTTGGAGGAAGTGATGCATAAGCTGTTCACCAAGGATATGATACGGGGGTCGGTGAGGATGGAGCAAAGAAAACCCTAGTAGGGAATAGTTTCTTAATTCATAAACTCAAAGTGGTTTCTTTGCCTGATCTGCTTTTCATACCTGACTGATCATTCTAAAACACAGATATAATCATGTCACTCTTGTGACTTAAAATCTTACCACTGTCCAAATGGCTCTCAGATTAAACTACAAAATCTTTAACAGAACTTAACAAGGACCACTCTTACCAGACTTTTGTGCTGCCTTACTCAAATCTGTTTTCAACAACTTGAGAAAGCCTTACTCTTCATTCTTGGACATCTGCAGGTAACATTTCTTCTGTATAGGGTTTTCCAGAGAGGATCCTCAGGAAGAAAGCAGAGTAGGTCAAAAAGAAGGGAGTGTTCCACACTGTGAAATGGTCCCATCTTTAAGGACAATAAATACCAAAAATTTGGTACATTTGGCATTAAGAGGTTGTTAAAGACTTTGGCAAAAAATAATTTCAGCAAATTGATAGGTTCAGAGCCCAACTACTAAAGGGTAAGGGAAGGGGAGGTGAACATGAAAAACTCCTAGAAGTGTGTGGCTGTGACAAAGACAGAGTTTCTGTGTATTTATATTTAAGATGGGACATCCCGAGCACATTGATATATTGATGTGAAGGGAGAGGTAATTTAAAAAGAGAGGAAAAGATGGGAGTGATAAAATCCAGGTGAGAGAGGCAGAGACTGGCCTTGGCAAAGAGCAGACTGTTCTCTCTGGTTTACCAGGAGGAAAAGGGGAAAGAGAAACCTGGAAGGCAGCACAGCAGGCTGAAGAGGCCCCTCTCCAATGGTCTCTTTTGTCCTCTAGGACACAGGAGAGATTTTGTGCAGTCAATAAAGGGAGAGACGGAGAGACATGCAATCACCTTCCCCTTGAAACAGTAAGGCTTTACCACATTGAGCAGTGCATCAACTCTCAGAACACCAAAACTTCCCCCATCACAGCCACTGAAGGAGTAGAAATGCAAGATGCAGACAAAAGCAAACTCCAGTGGAATGAGAATAGAGGAGGGAGCTGAACGGGAAAGCAGGATCATGGGGCAACACAGAAGGCCCAGGACAAGCTGTAGTCCATGAACTTTTAGTGACACCAGTCAGCAAACTTCCCGGAAATGACTGGAAAGTCTCTTACTCTAACTGAGCTGTAACACATCAGGCCTTTTGCAATAAGAACCCAGCCTCATCTCTCCTGTGAACACACTTATAGATAAAAGAAATAAACATCCAAAAGAGAGCAAAAGATAAATATAATAAACACAGCCATTTTGTGGGACTTATCAGTCTCTCAAGTGCACAAAATCTAAGTGCCCTCTTGGCACCCACCCTTGAGCCCTTTACAGTCAACAAAAGTTCATAATCTTGCATTTATAGGTACCTAAGATGATGTCAGTGTGACAAAGTCTCTCTGAAGTTGAATATAAGCCCTCAAAGACCTGTTCAGAGTTATCCTAAATCAATTTTTTTCAATGCCCTCTATTGGTTTTGCAGTGACATCACAGAAAATGAAAAGGTCAAAATGAATTCCATTCCCCAAAAGTAAAACAGATTGTTTATCTGAGATGCTTGACTGCTTGCTCATCTACACCACCACCTTCAGAGTCACTCACCCCTGCTCCCTATGGATGAGTCAGTATTCTCCTCTTCCTGTAGGGCTTTTAACATTTCTCTGCAGAGCCCTCCAGGGCCTTCATTGCAGACACACTGGCAAAGAAAATGCATGCTACCTCGCACCCTCCAGAGTCCAGAGCCACTCCACAAGGCACGGTCACATCCTCTTGCACTCTTCAACCACATCCTGCCTGTCTCAGGCCTGCCCAAAATAGAGCTCAACAAATATGTGAGACCTGCACAACTACATGGAAGGTGGGGGTGGGGTGGGGAACTGGATCCCTACCTCAGGCCACTCACCCCCAAAATTCCAGGTAGATCAAGATTTAAAACAGAAAAATGAGACCATAAAAGTAGCAGGGGAAAAAGAAAAATATGAGAGAATTCTTTTAATAATTCTGGAGAAGTAGAAAAGGCCTTTCTAAATTTTTCCCAAAAAAACCAGAAACTATTAAGTACAAAAATAGATGGATTCAGCTACATAAAAATGTAGTTTATGAGCCAGGGAAGGTGGTGCACGTCTGTAATCCCAGCAGCTCCAGAGGCTGAGACAAGATAATTTCAAGTTCAAAGCCAGCCTCAGCAATGGCAAGGTGCTAAGCAATTCAGTGAGACCCTGTCTTTAAATAAAATACCAAATAGGGCTGGGGATGTGGCTCAGTGGTCAAGTGCCCCTGAGTTCAATCCCTAGTACCAAAAAAAAAAAAAAAAATTGTAGCTTATGTCTGAAAACACCATAGGCAAGGTCGAAGGAAATTGTACTTTACATCACAGACTAAGGACTAATTCCCTCTATTAATAAAGAGCTCTTATAAATCAATAAGAAAAATTACAAAGGCAAGTACAGAAACAGACAATTCACAGAAAAAAGAGAAACACATGATTTAGATGTATGAAGAGGCATTATATCATTCATAACAAAAAAAAATGTAAATTTCAACTACAATGAGAGAACATCATTCAGTAATCATATTGTTCAATGATCAAAATATTTAAGAACATTATGTGGGCAAGCATTTATACAAACAGGCACATTTTTGCCTTGCCTATGGGAATATAAATTAGCATAATCTCTTAGAAGGCAATTTGACAATAGTAACTAAAATTGGAAATATACATATTGTGGGAACCAGCAACCGACTCCTGGGTATTTATTCCATAAATATATTCCCACTGTTTAAAATCCATCTTTGTAATAGCAAAAGCTCAGAAACAACTTAAATACCCCATGGTGAAAGATTGAGACAATGTTACATATTGGGATGGATAGATCTTCAAGATATATCTAAGGGGAAAGTGCAATGATTTGGAGTAGTATATAGAGTATGTTACCCTCTGTAAATATATTTTATATATATATATATATATATATATATATATATATATATATATATATATACACACACACACACACACACACAAATATATACTCACACACGTATGTATATATGCATGTTTGTAAATATGTAACATACTTTTAGAAACATATATAAGAAATCCAAACCAGTGATTGGGAAATATGTTAGATAGCTGGAAAATAAGAGAAGGAAGGAGATTTACTATTCAACACACTCAAAATGGAATTTTTAACAGATGCTAATCAGTTAAAAAATATCAACATTGATAAACTAAACAAGGATATCACCAACTCTTAGAAACATGAAGTTCCCTTAAAAAACTATTTAAAATTATAGGAAGGCTGATCAATGATCGGTTGGAATTAACTCTGAAAGTTTTTCTCTAAATATGAATTCTGACTGAATGTTAGAGTTTAACGTTCTTATAAGCTCAGAAAACACACATGTGAAGGGACCATAGTGCTTACTGTTCCTAGTGAGTAGAACAGAACAGAACAATCCCAGTAGCCATAGATGAGCCACAGAGCGCCCTTGCAAGCCAGCATTACATGACTCTAGCTAGTTCCAATCTTAATTAAAAGGTTTTTGGTTTGTTTGTTTTGGTAATTTGTAATAAAACCATCAGAAAAATTAAAACAATCAAAGGATAAAAGTTCCTAAATTGTCCTTTGATAGCTAAAGGAGAATGGCCTGTGGCCCCATTCAAGAAAACAGCCAAAATGGCCTCGGAGGTAAATTGCAGTCCTGTCGAAATCTTACTTGCAAGGCTGGATTTAGGTCTATGGTTGACAGTTTGTCATCAAAGAAATCTGGCATGTAATGCAGAAGAAAGGATTAATGTGATTCCCAAATAAACCTAACAATGAAATCCAACCACAGTTACATTGATGAATGATTTGGAGCACTGGTCCAATATTATAAAACAAAGTTGACTGTTTATAAGACAGGGAAACAATTTCTTTTCTTCCAGTTTCTCCTCCAGCATTTCTGAGCAATTACACTAGGAAGTGGCTGTTTACATGGCCACTGGGCGCCATATCTCCAGCATCAGAGAAGCAATTCTGGGGGCTGCAAACACCCAGAGAACCAACTCCACAAGGAGGTCTGTTTAGTAAGAGAGTTTGAAGAACATACTTTAAAACGCACATTAAACTAGCATTAATCATTGCCAGAAAGACAAAAGGAGAATACAGGTGGGTTGATGAACTTATATCCAAACTTATTTTGATAAAATCCAGTACTTTGGACTCTAGGTCTTGTGTGAACAATGAGGCTGTGGGCTCTACCCCGCACTGACTCAAATATCCAAAACTTTCCATTTCCATTATAAATCATGATAATTTATCTTACTGTGCTAGAAATTACATGACTTCTCTCTGTTTCCTCATCTAAAAAAATTAAGTATGGCCTACTTATGTTAGGGTTGTGGTCAAATTCATTTTGCTGTGTCTATGGCATTATAAACCTAGTATGGAAAGCTTATAAAATAAATATTTTAAAATTGGTAGAAAACAATGAGAAATAAGAAAGTATATATTTCACCTATTACGCAATTTTTAGCTTAACACTAAGTATGTACGTAGCAATAGTTTCCTGACTTGTTTGCATATTTTCTTTCTTTTCTATCATAAAACAGAAATATATATATAGACACTTTCCAAAGTGGATGTATTTTTTTTTCCTGCCTGGGCATACAGCCAATAAAGATTAAACTGGGGAGGGAATTGATATAAACTTGGGCGAGTATGTTAACCCCTTTGGATGCCAGTTTCCTCCTTTGTAATATGAGAAAACTGGACAAATAAGTAGTTCTCAGACCTTTGTGTATTTTGTAATCACCTGGGGTGGGGGATAGGTGTTTTAGCCACTGTTCATCCATATCCTTTTTACAAATCCCTAAGAGAATCTGATATACAATGAAGTTAAAGAACCTCTAAATCTTACAATCCCTAAATCACTTCTGGCTCTAACAGTCACATTTTTTAAAACGCAAAACTGCAATTACATACATACTTCAGGGACCATTTTTTCTCTTCCTTTTTAGTGTGGCTTCTGCTTCTGCTGCTCCACCCAGGACCCCCATGTTAACCTTTTATCAGTGATCTTAATAAAGTAGGCAGAGGCCCTCCTGGTCCCTTATTATAGATTTGGGATGCTGAATCTCAAATCTCAAATGTATGTATTAAATCTAACTGAAATACCTGCAAATGCCATGATTTTATTCTCTTTTATTGCTGAGTAATATTCCATTGTGTATATAAATGGATGGAGTTAGAGAAGATAATGCTAAGGGAAGTTAGCCAATCCCAAAAAACCATATGCCAAATGTTTTCTTTGATATAAAGAGGCTGATTCATAGTGGGATAGGGAGAGGGAGCATGGGAGGAATAGATGAACTCTAGATAGGGCAGAGGGGTTGGAGGGGAAGGGAGGGGGCATGGGGTTAGAAATGATGGTGGAATGTGATGGGCATTATTATCCAAAGTACAGGTATGAAGACATGAATTGGTGTGAATATACTTTGTATATAACCTAAGATATGAAAAAATGTGCTCTAGATGTATAATAAGAATTGTAATGCATTCCACTGTCATAGATAAATAAAAAAAAAAAGAATGGTTATACAGCTCCAGCAGTTAGAAAAATGCAAACTTAAAAAAAAAAATCTAACTGAAATACCAGTATGTTCACTCCTGTGTCTCTTCTCGTTCTGTCTCCCTCACCACCATCTACATAACCTCATGTAAACAGCAGTGGATTTTACACAACCACGCTTGTCTGCCTGTGACTTCAAGGCAAACTCTATATTTGGTGGGCATGTGGTAATTGTCAACTGACTGACAGGCTCTGGGAAGGGAGAGATTTCAATCTTTTCTCCTGACTTTCTGGTGACTCTTAGTGAGTCACTGTCTTTACTGAGAGTAAGAAGGTCAGAGATGAGAGAAAGCTGCAAAGGAGCCAGAAAGCCAGAACCCAGAGTCTCCTGTGATTGCATCTGACTCTCAAATCACAAACAAAAGAGACTATGAAATTGGACACTGGGGGCTGGGGATGTGGCTCAAGTGGTAGCACACTCGCCTAGCATGCGTGAGGCACTGGGTTCGATTCTCAGCACCACGCAAAAATAAAATAAAGATATTGTGTCCACCTAAAAAACTAAAAATAAATATTTAAAAAATTAGACACTGGATTTATAAAAATAAGAAGAAGAACTAATGGCTTCTTCCAAAACAGGTAAGAGAAATCCTACAAAAGATCTAACCCAAATCCAAATACCATGTGGAATCTCAAAAAGATATTTGCTTGATCAAAACTGCATTGAGATTCCATATCACCTAATCAGAATGGCTATCACCAAGAATACATAAACCATATATACTGTTAGTGGGAATGAAAATTAGTACAGCCACCAGTATGGAAGTTCTTCAAAAAAATAAAAATAGAACTACCATATGATCCAGCTATACCATTCCTGGGCATATACCCAAAAGAGTTAAAGTAGGCATATTATTGGCACCTATATACCCAAGTTTATCACTGCACAATTCACAATAACCAAGTCTGAAATCAGCCCAAGTGTTGGTCAGAAGATGAACAGATAAAGAAAATGTGATATATATACACAATGGAGTATTATTCAACCACCAAGAAAAATGGAATCATGTCATTTTCAGGGAAACGGATACAATGGAGATCATAATGTTAAGCAAAATAAGTCAGAAAAAGAAGTATCACATGTGTCTCCCTCTCATGTGCAGTCTAGGGGGGGGAAACATGACATGAAAATAACAGGGAGGCTATTAGAGAAGAGGAAGGGAATGTGGGAGAGGGGAGTAAGTAAAGACAACAGGAGGGGCATACAATCAAAATATGTTATTTGCATGTACAAATATGCCATGATAAAGCCCAATATTCTACACAATTAAAATACACTAACAAAAAAAATAAATAAAAATTTTGAAAAAATTTTGCTTTGTTTCATTTGATTATGTTTTATTAAATTTTCACAGAAATTAGACTAAAGGGGAAAACTAATGTACATAGTGTTCTAATTGAACAGAAACAGTAACAATATAGTTTGTAATTTGGAAGACTTGGCAAGAAATTAATAACTACTAATAAATAGAAATTGTTTTGTTTGGTACTGGGGATTGAATCCAGGAGTGCTTCACCACTGAGCTACATCCTTGGCCCTTTTTATTTTTATTTTTATTTTTAGACAGGACTTTGCTAAATTGCTGGGGCAAATCTTGAAATTGTGATCCTCCTGCCTCAGTCTCCAGAGTTGCTGGGATAACAAATGTGAGGCAGCATGCCCAGCAAATGACCGGAAATCTTCATGAGTTTGAAAGCTGATCATTTTATGTATAGGACCAAAACACTTCCTTCAGTGAGTCACTACAGATGGGAGATGAGATATGATTTAATACCCAAGCTTCCTCACAAGGCTCTCAGGGTTCTTGTCCGTGTTTTACTTTGTGTCCATCCAAAACACTCGAGCTATTGCCAGGCCCAAGAGCATATATAACATTGCATTGCCCATCTATGAGGTGCCAGGAAGAATGGTGCCAAAACCATCAGGAAAATGGATTGTGCCACCTTCATTGGCAACACAAACCAGTATATAATAACCATCCCAGTCAGGAAGTCCACCCTTCCATTGTTGATAGCACATATTACAATTAATTGAGAATTCAGCAAAAGGACCAAAGATCAAAAGAGCAGGGCTGATTACACATTGTCAAATCCATAAAAAGTCAACACTGAGCATATACATTGACCTGTTCTTAAGGACATTTTCAGTGTTGTCACATGTACTGGAGAGATCTCCATAGAGAAGACTTTGGTCTTCAGGGATGTCAGGCAGACCTCCTGACTCACATACTGAAGTAAATATTAACCATCATGGCATGACTAAGGCAAATCTTTAAACAAGCATGGAATCCAATCTCGAATATCTCAGAATAACACTGCCTGAGGTCAACCTCCCCACATCTATGAGCCATGGACCATGTATGGACATGGTCAGAAGAGCCCAAGGAAGTGCCACAGCAAGGGGAGTCTTCTACAACATCTTCTCAAGTCTCTTCAATGGCTTGGGTTAATTTCTTCTCCTTTCCTTGAGACCTTTCAAATAAAACAGCAAACATAGTTTATTCCTTTTATCCAGTTGCACAATGAGCTAATGTAATGTATTAGGATCTAATGTAAACAGATATGTATTCACTTCCACTCCCTCTTGAGGGTGCAGAATTTGGTGAGAAGTGCAAATCTTGGAATGTAAATATATCTGAAATGTTTGAAATGGCTAATCCATATTGTCTAGGTAAACTTTCCATAGAGTTGTTGGGTTAATGTAGAAGTATGAACTCCATCTGTGACAAAACAAGTAAGTCAAGCTTCACAGAATTGAAAATCTAAACATAAACATTTAGTTAGATTCTATTTTAACTGTCCTATGAATCAGGAGAAATAAATCTAATGTAAACTAATGTCCACCAGTTTTTTTTAAATTCTGAAAGACATTAACATCTGGAACTGCAAAGCAATATGCTAATTATTATTTTTATTAAAATATTATTTTAATAATACTACTCCATTAACAAACGTTTCCATACATGATCTCTAATTCTTGTAACAATCATCCTTCACCTTGTTGCTCAAACCTAAAACTTAATATTCTCCTCAGTTCCTTGCGTTCCCTCAATACCACATTGAATCAGCCAGTAAGTTTCTTTAGCCCTAATACAATAAGTCATCCCTCCACATCCATAGGTTCTGCTCCTACATATCCAACCAAAAATAACAATTTCACTTGTACTGAACATACACTGACTTTCTTGTCTTCATTCCCAAAGCAATACAGTATACTAACAACTTACAAATCTTTAGGTATAATAAGTAGTCTAGAGGTCACTTCAAATATATGGGAGGATATGCATAAGTCTTAGGCAAATACTGTGCCATTTTATATGAGGAACTTGAGCACCCACAGCTGTTGATATCCTTGAGGAGGTCTTGGAAACAATCTCCCAAAGGATGACCATCTGGACACCAAATGCATTTCCTACTTTCCCACTTCTCCCCAGCCTCCTACAACCCTGGCCTATGCCAAAATCATCTTCCTCTCGATCACTGCAATAGCTATCAAAACTCATTGTTCTGCTTCCCTTTCTGCCCTGCTTAAAGCCACTCACCAACAGCAGCCAAGGTGACTATCACATAACTCAAAATTCTCAGCATTTTCCTAGGTACCCAGGATAAAACCCAGACTCCTCAGACTGGTCTTTCACAATCAAGTCTGTGTCTAGCTCCGGCTATATCTCTTATCCCTCCACATCCCTCAGTACCCTCTGGCCACTGTACATTTCATCCTGACCCTTCAATACACCATACATGGGCAGGTCCCAAGCAGAGCTCCTAATTCTCTGAGGATCACGCAACCAAGATGCAGGAGTCTGCTGAGTGCCACTGGGCTTGAGGCTTTCTTGCTACTGTGGTGGATCAGGGATAAATTCTCTCAGATTCTGAATTTCCACAAATTTGTTTTGTGAGCTATATGAGCTTGTTTGAGCAAACTTTTTGGTTCATTCTGGGTTCGGAAGTCATGACAGAAACAGGATTGTGTCCTGAAGGGCAGTCTCAGGTGTCTGAGTGGATCAGTCAGAAAAAAAAAAAAAAACTGAATTGGGTTCAGAGGCAGGTAAGGTACTGGAAGACAGGGAGCCAGGGGTTCTTCTGGACCCCTCTAGATGCCAATGGTGAGTTTCTGGTGACTCCTCTTCCTGGTTTGCAGGCAGTTGCCATCATGCCACATGCTTAGGTGAACTCTTTATGCAGGCACAGACTGAGTGAGCCAAGCTCTAGAGTGTCTTATAAAGTTGTTAATTCTATGGTATCCAAGCTCCACATTTACAATCTCATTTAACCTTGATTACCACCTTGCAGACCCTATCTCTAAAGACAAGTTGGGGTTATGGCTGCTGCATATGAATTTTGGAAGGACACAATTCAGTCCATAGCAGACTGTAGAAAAACTCTAAGGTTAATCCAGAAACAAAAGCATTCTGAGACTTTATTTAGCCAGTATTAATTCACTTTCATCTTCCACTCATTCTTCCATCTGCAGAATCTTTCTCACTAAAAGTGGGATGAGAGTATATAGTGTTTTCTTCTCAAATTACAGTAGCATTTTAGAAATAAAATTACCAGCAAATTCATAGGAAAGTATCTGAAAATATACCCACCCAACAATGAACAGTAAATATTTCCCAGGTAAAACTGGTAGAATGTGATGTGGGAAGTAATATACATACATATTATAATACATAACATGTATATATTATAGTATGTATATGTTATAAGGTATAAAGTATATATTATAAAGTATATACAGATATTATAAAGTATGTAAAGTATGCATAATATTATATATAAATGCATATACATATTATAAAGTATATATCCCTAATTTTATATATATATGTGTATATGTATATATGTCCCTCATTTTATATATGTGTTTATTTATATGTATATAAATAAACATATCTGAGAGAGAGAGAGAGAGAGAGAGAGAGAGAGAGAGAGAGAGAGAGATGGAGAATGGTGATATCATTTCTCTGAACTTGAAAAAAATTATAATTATGGAAAAAATTAACTGAACCTGAAAGCTGACATTTAAGTTAATTTATTGTGACTATCAAGGCTAGGAATAAAAAAAGTTCACTGCCTTTTAGCATTCTGTTTAGGCAACTTTGAATCAGACTTCTAAATATTCCTACTTTTCTTCTTTTATCTTTCTACAGCTTTAGAGCTGGAAACAGATTTCATAAGATGTTGATAAATTAGTAACTATTAATAAGCAAAATGTTGAAAATTTTCAAAATAAGATTCCCTCATGGTTTTCATTGTACCTACAGTTTCATTGTTAATCTTTGTAAAGAATCCAAAATTATACCATTTTAGAGACTCAGTAAAACATAAGAATATTATCATATTATTTAAGAATACCTATATAAGATCAAATGTTATTTGTTGTCTACATTATTCTGAATCATGTAATTACACGTGACATGGAAATAACCAATTAAAAGGTAGATTGGGAAACACTTCATTCGGCTTATCCACACAACTCTGGTCAGGTGACTCCCTCTGTCACCACAGGGAAGCTCATGTTCTATCTGCAGCATGGGCAACTGTGAGGACTCAGGAAAAAGTTGTCCTCAGTAGAGTATGCACTTAAAAAACTTTGACCAACCCACGTGAATCAAATGTATGAAAGATGATATGTCATGAGCTTTGTAAAGTTTTGAACAACCATTAAAAAAAAAAACTTTGACCACTCAAGGGAGCCTATCCATGGTAGGTATTCAGAAGTAATAAGTCATTGGTAATTAAATAAGTCATTGGTAAAATTGTCAACCAAAGTCATAGACATATGATATCATTAGGAATTAAATTCCTAGAAATTGTAACAGTTAAAAAGTCCTCTTTCAGCAGCCATGATTCTCACTAGATTCAAGGATTGGAAGGATAGAAACTAACACTTAGATTATCAGAGTGGATGAAAAAGAACCAGAGACATCTTAACAGGCACCAAACCTAATAACTGCTTTTTAATTGAATCAGTTTGGACGTGGTTTAAACGACGTCATTTCTTTTACTATTCTACCATTAGACACTGAGTGAACAAAGTTCGGCCTCTCCTCCTTGGAATAAAATTGATTTTTTCTACCCTCTGAACTCAATCAACTTTCTCCAAGTTTATTTTTAGCCTGCACAGGAAATACTAAAGACTAAGGAAGTTGAAATATGACCGACCTTTTACCTGTAATGATACCAGCAACATTAACATTCGCCACCAGTGACTTGCAAACAGAGCTGCCAGGGACTCTGCTAGAGAACTCGGCAGCTTCTTTGAATTTGACCTGATCACTTTCCCTGAAGCTTTGAGATATCCTGTAATTCCTTTAGACATAACTGATTTTAAAACAGGCATATTGGGGCTGGGATTGTAGCTCAGTGGTAGAGCACTTGCCTTACACGTGTGAGGCCCTGGGTTCGATCCCCAGCACCACATAAAAAAGAAATAAACAAATAAGGATAAAGATATTGTGTTCATGTACAACTAAAAAAAAAAAAATTTTAAAACAGGCATATTGCACTTTATTATCTACTCTTTTTGAAAGAAACTATAAGAATACTATCACAGTGTTGTTTTCCTTGACTGAAGATCCAAAGAGTTTAATGAAACACAAATCTAGCAACGTTATCTTCAGCACAAGCAGCTGGACCAGCCCTTATGCACTGTTGTGAGGCCTCCCTGAACAACATCTCCTGTCAGATGATTAAGTAAAATGTCTAAATCATAAAAAAAAAAATGTCTAGTCATGTAACACAAAGCAATTTACCAACATTTGGTCACTAATACATAACAATACAGCCTAACTATGCTTTGAAAGCTAGTCACTCAGACATTACAAGTTGGATAACTTTGGACCCAGTTCACATAAAATATTATATGATATTTGTTTCCTTCAGAGTTGTAAATCAATAAGAGATGATATCATCTTCCTTTCCTCTCGCCTAATTATATGAATCAGAATCATACTTCTGCCTCATACCAGGTAATAAGTATTTCAAGGTACTGACAAACATTCTGTACATATTAACTAAGAAATATAAATTTATCTTTTCACCCCAAAACTGCACTGATAAGATTCTGGGGTAGTCAATCTCAAGTCCTGTAGAGGACACCTCCCAAATTGCTTGCCCCTCTTCCTGGAGCTGCTACCCAGTGGTCTAAGATGCTGCCATCACTCACCTAAATTATCGCAACCACTCACTACCCATGTCTCCTCTAACCTCCGTCTAAGTGTATTCTCCATTCAGCCAGAGAGCTTCCAAAACAGCGAGTCTGATAATGCTTCTCCAGTTTAAAATATAATGGATTTTTACTGCTCCAAAACAGAATGCTGGCTTTTGAAGATAGTAAAAATGCTCAGACCCCTATAGCCTTCTCCAGCTTTATTCCTGTCTCTGTTGTCAAACCATAGAGTGGTTTCACCTTCCTGAGCACTTGTCAAAGGAAATTATATTCAGGGGGTGGTTTTGTAAAATACAAAGGTTGATATTTATGTATTATTAGAAAAAAGGCATCCTTATCTACCTCATCAGTCCCTAACCAATCAAATATTTTGGAGAAAGAGTCAAGATTGTGGCAAAAGATATATTTTAAGTAACTAAATGATATAAAAACTATAATTTTTGATATTATTGCAAATGTATGTGTGTGTATGTGTATATACACACACACACATATATAAATACATATATATATGTGCTTTCATTTATTAAATCTCATCTAATTCTCCCAATAATTCTCTGAAGTAAATAATATATCATCCACATTTGAGTAACAAGATAACTTGCCGCAGTCTGGCTGGGCACAAAATCACGAGCCACTCAAGCAGGAACAAACTTTATTTTTTGAAACTGCCGCCAATGTTCTGTACGCCCCCAGGAAGATCTCCGATCCACACACGCGGGGTTCTCCCGGCCCCCCCAGAGAGCTCCTCCCCCGGAACTCCCTCCTACTGTACTTCCCCAACCAATGGGAACTCTCCAGGAGTCCCATAGCAGGCCGAGGTGAACAGCAGGAGTCCAATATCCATATGAATGCAGATCTTAACATAATCATATCATCTCAATGGCTAGCTGGCGTCACCTTTCAACCAAAAATGCCATGCATCATATACTTGGCTGACTCTTAGCATCTCCCCACTTCTGTTTACTTAAGCAACAAGCAAAGTGGCTAGGAACCGTGCCTGTTAGGTTTGTCCAATTCAACATATGGTTCTTACCCGTCATCGGAAAACTGACCTCTAGGCATCAGCCTCCTGTCTTAGGTTGATACCACTACAATTGGATCATACCCGTCACTGACTACCGGTCCAGCATACAGCCATACTTGTGGATAGGCCTATGCACCAGTGGGGGGTGAGGTTCTTTGCCTCACCTCTGTTGGCCCCCAAAATTAGACCATCACTAGTAGAAGGGAGGAGGATACAGAAATGCCACAACACCAAGTCAGTTGACGGCTCCTAGGAAAAATTGCATCACTGGTGACACATCAGCAAAGATACGCTAGCACTACCATAATTCACTGCATCAACAGATAGATCACAATGCATCCAAGTGATACATAGTCCAGTCAAGTTCTGTAAGCAGTTCAAAGCGGAGGAATCTATCAATATGTCCATATCCTCCCAAAATAAATCGACTCATTGATTGAGCATTACTTGTTGAGTTATTAATCATTGATGTATCAGTTTATACAGTCTGTTGTGATAACTCTCGAAGAAGTTGTAGTTTGGTTTCATCTTTGTCTTCACCGGCACTGGGATGAAAATAGGAATTCTGACAATGATGCTAAAAAAAAATATGTAACATTTCAACAGGTACTAAGAAAACAATTTTTAGAACAATTTACATTATCCTGAACAGAATTATTACATATAATGAAAAGGAAAGGTGAAAGTAAACAAACAGATCTGTTAACCTCCTATTTGTTCATTTTTAAAACAATCCTCAACAGCTGTTAACCCAAATAAATTAAACTATTAAAATCACTTGAATAATAAAAAAAAATTTGGATCCATATTCATGAGCGCTCCTCATATATGATATATGGACATATGCACATACAGACATACAACACAAAACAGAAGTGTGCACACGTAACATACAACACATAAGACAATAGTAAAGGCCTTGTAGCTTTACCTAGGTGAAATCTCCATTGCAATGTTTAAAAACTCCACAGTCAAAAAATAAAACTGATCAGAAAAACATTAACCTAGGTCTGTATGAGCTCAAAAATAAAGTAGAACTTTATGATGTGGGAAAAAGCAATAATAAAATAGATATTGAAAAAAGCAACCTGGTTAATCACTGTCGCAGATGTAAGAATAGCCAAGCTGGAGTTCTGGATATCAGCTGTTATGGATTTGAGTCAAATCATCTTCCTTTTGGTCTGTAGAAATTGTTTTGGTTAATCTCTCTGGAATCCAAATCGGCTGCTGTTCTCCCTGTGGAAAAACACAAACAGAGCCCCGACTCCAGACTATCACTGGGTCAGGACCTTTCCATTGTCCTGTCAGAATATCCTTCCAAAGTACCTTAGGCTTATGTACATTTTTTGGATACAAATGTCTTTCCGCAGCACTAAGCCCTGATGAATCCAAATTTAAAAAGTTTAGAGTAAAAAGTGTTATTTTAAGTTTATCTTTGGGGGATATATACCCCTTTCCAATTCCCTCCTTTTGTTTTAATAAGTACATTTTAATAGTTGGATGAGCTCTTTCAACTATGCCTTGTCCTTGTGGATTGTATGGAATTCCTGTTATGTGAGTAATGCCAAATGATGAGCAAAATTGTTTAAAAGAGGTAGACGCATAACCAGGACCATTATCTGTTTTTAACTGTTTTGGAACGCCCACAGTGGCAAAATTTTGTAAGCAATGAGCTATAACATCTTTAGTTTTTTCTCCAGCATGAAGGGAGCCCATCAAAAATCCGGAAGAAGTATCAACTGTAACATGCAAATATTTTAATTTTCCAAATTCTGGCAAGTGTGTGACGTCCATCTGCCAAATATGGTTAGGTATCAGTCCTCTAGGATTGACTCCAAGATTAACTTGTGGTAAAAATGTCACACAATTTTGACATTGTTTTATTATATGTTGGGCTTGTTCTTTAGTTATTTTAAAACGCTTTTGTAAAGTATTAGCATTGACATGGAACCTTTTATGAAAATTTATAGCTTCTTCTATTGTGGAGAAAATATGTATGTCATGTGTAGATTTATCTGCTAATTCATTGCCCAAACTAAAGGCTCCAGGCAATCCTGTATGTGCCCTGATATGTCCTATAAAGAATGGATCTTTTCTGTCCCAGATTAGACTTTGTATAGTGGAAAACAGTAGAAGAAGGGGAAATCCTACCAGCATCTTCAAGAGATACTATAGCATTAACTACATACTGACTATCAGAAAATAAATTAAATACAGAATCTTTAAACATAATAAAAGCTTGTAATACTGCATTAAGCTCTACCTTTTGAGCTGATTGTTTGGGTACTAAAAATGTAAAAGTTTGATCAGGGGTAACTACTGCTGCTGTACCATTATTTGACCCATCAGTGAATATATTTGGAGCATTCATGATAGGGGTTTTTCTTGTCATCTTTGGAAAAACTACAGGATGCTTAGACCAAAAAGACAACAAAGGATTAGATGGTAAGTGATTATCAAATGAAACATTAGATTTACACATGATTATTGCCCAAGTATTTAACTCATTAGCTAACTCATCAATTTGATCCATAGTATATGGAGTAATAATTTTATTGGGAGAAATCCCAAACACTCCCTTTGCTGCTTTTATTCCTTTGAGTATTAATTGTCCTACAGCCTCAGGATATCTAGTAAGAATAGTGTTAGGAGAATAAGATAAATGTATCCACAATAATGGACCTTCTTGCCAAAATACTCCTGTAGGAATATTTTTTGTTGGCAATACAATAAATAATAAAGACAAACTTATATCAATTCTATCCAAATGCATATTTTCCATATATGTTTCAATGATTCTTAATGCCTTTCTTGCTTCAGGCGTCAACATGTGGGGTGAATTTGGATCTGATGGACCTTTTAGAATATCAAATAAAGGTCCCAACTCTCCTGTTGGTATGCCTAGATAAGGCCTTATCCAATTTATGTCTCCCAATAACTTTTGAAAGTCGTTAAGTGATTTGAGTTGATCTACTCGTATTTGAATTTTTGGTGGACGGACCATGGTTGAGGATAATAGAACTCCTAAATAATTAATTGGAAGATTTAATTGTACTTTATCAATTGCTATCTCTAGATTATAATTTTTTAATAAATTTGTAAGTGTGGCATAACATTCTAGCAATGTGTTTTTATCTTTATGTGCCAATAACACATCATCCATATAGTGAATATTTGTAGTTCAGGATTTTGATTTCTAAGTGGCTGGATTGCTTTGTTAACATAAATTTGACACATAGTTGGACTATTAGCCATCCCTTGAGGGAGTACTTTCCATTCATATCTCTGATCAGGACCTTCATGATTTAGTGCAGGGATAGTAAATGCAAAATGTGGACTATCCTCGGGATGAATTGGAATTGAAAAAAAAAACAATCTTTAATATCTATAGCTAAAACATACCAGGTTTTTGGTAAAGCAGACAATTGGGGAATCCCTGATTGAGCAGGTCCCATGATAACCATCTCATTATTAATGGATCTTAAATCTTGCAATAATCTCCATTTACCAGATTTCTTTTTAATGACAAAAATGGGAGTATTATGGGGAGATACGGAAGGTTGTATATGTCCCTCCGCTAATTGTTGTTTGACCAGGTCATGGGCTACTTGTATCTTTTCTTTAGTCAGGGGCCACTGAGGAACCCACACTGGTCTTTCTGATTTCCAAGTAATTTTGATTGTCTCAGTGGCCCTTTCTGAAAACCCAATCCATGTCTATTTATTTCTTGATCTATTTGAATTGGTGCTGTCATACCTTATTCTTGTTCTCTTAATCTTTTTTCTTTCCTAAAGCCTTGTCTAGCCCTAGTAGTGGGCGCGTTAGGATTGATGTTATTTGTTAATGTCAAACCTAATTGATCTAGGACATCTCGTCCCCATAAATTTATAGGAAGATGATCCAATACATATGGCTGTATAGTTCCTTCACATCCTTCAGGATCCTTCCAATCTAATACCATTGCACTTCTATGGGGATTAGTTGCCACTCCTAGGCCTCAAAGCGTTTGAGTGGCTTGTTGTAATGGCCAATGTTTTGGCCATTCTTGACGAGATATGATGCTAAGGTCTGCACCTGTGTCCAGTAGCCCATTAAAGTCATGTCCTTGAATATTTAGTTTTAGCATGGGGCAAGAATCTAAATTTAAAGACAGCATAGCCCAATCTACACCTGTGGAGCCTAATCCCTTGGAACCTCTTTCTACAGTACGACTGGAAAATTTATCATGCAGGCTGGGTATTATTAATAACTGTGCTATTCTATCTCCTGGTGAAATTACTGATATACCTCTTGGAGAACTAGCTATAATTTTTATTTCACCCTCATAATCGGGATCAATTACCCCAGGACTTATCATAAGTCCTTTTAGTGTTGAAGAACTGCGTCCCAATAATAAGCCTACTGTTCCTTGGGGAAGAGGTCCTTTTACTCCTGTGGGAATGATTTGAACTCCCATCTCTGGAGTTAGTACTGCTCTGGCAGAGGCGCAGATGTCCAACCCTGCGCTCCCTCTAGTTTGTCTGATGAGGGATTTAATGGATAATGCGTCCTGGGCACTACCTTGATGGTGCTGCTGGGTTCCTCCATTGCCCCGTATATTTGTGGTTTTGGGCCCCGGAGCACTGGGCCCTCCAGTCCGTTTTTTGGCAATGGAGCCTGATGCCTTTCTCCACGATATCGTGGGTAAACACTTGGTCCTTGTCTGTTTTTTGATAACGGAATACCCTCTATGGTGGTTTGAGAATGGCATTCATTAGCCCAATGTTTCCCTCTACGGCATCGTGGGCAAATACCCGGTATTCTACTCCTTTGATACCTAGCTTTGTTAAACCCTCCTCCTATGGGGCAACTCCTTTTAAAATGTCCTGTTTGATCACAATTATAGCATGTTTTTGGCCTGGCATCTAAAGCCTGTTGTACTGCTGCTAAGACTTGCCCTTGTTCATTAATGTCTCTACATAATTTAATATATGTGTTTAAAATGTCTCCATGGTCTAATGACCTCTCTGCAGCAACGATTTGCTTGGTCATAAGCCAGTTGTTTTATAAATGGCATTGCCTGTTCTGTATCTCCAAATATTCTAGAAGCTGTTTGAATAAGCCTATCTACAAATTCAGCGTAAGGTTCATTAGTTCCTTGTATTACCTTAGATAATTGTCCTTGTAAATCTCCATGCCCCTGTAAAGTTTTCCATGCCCTAACTGCATCTACAGCAATTTGTGCGTATACACCAGAATCATATTCAATTTGTTGCCATTGACCCTCATAAGGTCCTTTTCCTAATAACATATCTAGATTTCTTTGAGGGTAACCGGCTGCTGCATTTCGCCTAGCTGTCTCCATGCAAAATTCCTCATTGGCAACCTTCCATAACAAATATTGTCCTCCATTTAGCACAGATCGACACATGTTAGCCCAATCTGCTGGCGTCATGTCTAAGTTGGTAATGGATTCGACCATGCTCACAGTGAAGGGTGCTTGCGGCCCGTAGGTTGTTACAGCCTCCTTTAATTGCTTCACTGTTTTGAAATCTAAAGCACGGTGAATTCATTGCCCTCCTGCCTGCTCAAGTACAGGGCATGCTAATCTTTGGGGTCCTGCCTCAGGATTCCGTCCATCAACTACGGAAGTTGAGGGCCACTCAGCTGTAGATGGAGCTGTTGGTTGAATTACGCCCTCTGGTGATAGAATGGAGTTAGTAGCAGCCTCCTGTTGTAATTCCCCGCCTAATGGTTGTTTTTCCTCTAAGCTTTCTTTCTTCAAATCTTCCTCTGTCTGACTAGCTTGAGAGACCTTCTCTTTCGCTTGACCTAACATGTTTTCTACCATAGTCTGGACCTCTAACAATTTACTTAACAGTCTTTCGGTTTGTTTTTTACTAGTTTCTAATCTACTATAAAGGTAATGCAACCCAATAAGATAGCATAAAACAAAACCGAAACAGAATGAAACAAAAACGGAACAAAGAATAGTTGTATCAATTTTCTCTTTCTCAGGGCCGAACAACTTCAAACCTTGAGCCAACCATTTTTCCCAGTTTGCCTGAGAAAATTCTAGGGATAGGCAGCTTGAAACAAAAACAAAATAGATCAAAACAAGAACACATTGTTTTTTGAAATGGTCACCCATTTTGTCGCCTTCCCTCAGGGGCGAGCAATTTTACTCACCTCCAAGCTTCAGGTGTTCCCCGTACGGGCCACCAAATGCCGCAGTCTGGCTGGGCACAAAATCACGAGCCACTCAAGCAGGAACAAACTTTATTTTTTGAAACTGCCGCCAATGTTCTGTACGCCCCCGGGAAGATCGCCGATCCACACACTCAGCATTCTCCCGCCCCCCCCCCAGAGCTCCTCCCCCGGAACTCCCTCCTACTGTACTTCCCCAACCAATGGGAACTCTCCAGGAGTCCCATAGCAGGCCGAGGTGAACAGCAGGAGTCCAATATCCATATGAATGCAGATCTTAACATAATCATATCATCTCAATGGCTAGCTGGTGTCACCTTTCAACCAAAAATGCCATGCATCATATACTTGGCTGACTCTTCGCAATAACTAAGAGCTGGAACTGTGGATTTGTTCACTCAGTTTCCATTCATTCTGACTGGAGAGGTTCAAAAACAAAAACTACATTTCCCACATTCCCTTGCAGCTGGGTTGTATAAGGAAATTGAGTCACAAAATGTGAATAGCACAAGTGTAACATAGATACAGAAAGTGGAAATGAGGCAGAGACAACTGTCTTATTAACTTTCATGTTGCTACAACAGAATATCTGAGAATGGGTAATTTATAAAGAAAAGAGGGTTTATTTTAGACTCAAAGTTCTAGAGGCTGTAAGGCACACAAGACATAACAGCCAAATCTGACAATGGGTGGAGGGCATGTTGTTTCAACTTATGGTGGAAAGCAGAAGGGCAAGTGGGCACAGACAAAAGGGACAAAACATGAGGGGCAGCTTCACTTTATAACAACACTCCCTCACAGTAAGTAATGCAGTTCAGTCCCTGAGAGCAGGTACTCACTCACAGAGAAAGACATTGATCTATTCATGAAGGCTCTGATCACATGACCTGACACTTCTCAACAGGCCCACCAACCAGTACTGCCACCTTAGGACCAAGCATCAAGGTGAGTTTTGGTGGGAACAAACCACAAAAAGCCATAGCAACTTCCTATACCGCCTTCCTATACTGCCAAGGATACTTCTGCTAGCAAGTGGGTAAAGGCTCCCTGCACTACATTACAGGGGCTGTTCCGTAGATTCCCTGGTGGTCAGAGATGGTGGCAGCAATAGCAGCAGGTTCTTGATCTCAGACATAGGCGTTTCCCTGGTCAGTCAGTTCTGTAAAGTTCTGTGGTCACTCCCGGATGGTTTGGGAACAAACTAGAATCTACTTCTTCAACTTTGCTAATGCTTTTGTAAGTGGTCCATCCTTCATAACAAATCCCTTCCTATGTAAAATACTTAGTTGTTATTCTTATATTGAACTTAATAGTGTGCAAAAGCCTGTTTGTTCATTAGACTATGAGTTAAGCTGCTGAAACAAAATGCCTCCAAAATAGAGTGGTTTAAATAAGACTGAGGTTATTTTTCTTTCCTGTAACAGCCCCACACAGGTGGAGTGGCTCTATTGTCACCAATGTGCAGCTTCTCTCTTTGGCCCAAGGTGACCCCACTTGTTTGCTATTTCTCAGCCAATTAGAAGAAGCGGGGTAAAGCAAACACCCAATGATCTTCAAACACAAAACTCCCACTACGGGTTAGAACTGACTAACATAGCAACACCTAGTCACAAAGATGGCTGGGGAATATAGTCAGCAGGTAGGCGACTAGGTGCCCAACTTGTGGAGAGGGGGAGGGTATTTATTAGACAAATGAACAAAAGAAGAATGGTTGCTAAGATGAATTACCAGTCTCTGCATGTCTTCTCCTCCTCTCAATGTCCACGTGTACCCTTCTTCTTTGCAGAGACCACACTCACCCCTATCTTTAAGTAGGGTTGTAACTTATTTGTTTCCATGGAAGAGTGTCAATAATCAAAGAGCTCCTCTGGTCACAGTTCCTAAGCCAAGTCCCTCTTTTATTTACTTGTCTCCATGCTCAGTCTGTCCTTCTCTCTTTCAATTTAATGTTGGCTTCCTTTAGTGGCAACCACTTGAAATAGTTGAGAAGCCAACAACTCCAATGTTTTCCTTGCTCTGGGCCAGCTTTCAGTATCTGACCAGGAGAACCCTTAACAGAAGGCACCTGGAAAGTCCTCCATCATCCAACTCACCTACTATTTGAGGATGCAAATCTTCTCAGAAAGATTGCATGGCCCAATCTTTTAAGCTCCAAGTCATATTAGACATAAACCATAGGCAAAACGAACCTCCCGAATCAGACCTGTATTCCTTTATATCTCTGCTTTCTATCTCTGGTTAATCATTCTATGACTCTCATTTCCTCTTATAACACATTAATAAAAGAAGTGAGGGCTAGCCAACATGTACAAATATTCTAAGTTTTTCCCCTCAAGCTAAAGGTCGGTATGCACGTGGCCTGTTTCCAAATAATGCTAAGTCACTTTTAGCAAACAATGTGACACACAGTAACAAGTGTTACCAATGTGCCTAGCTAAATATTTTGTCCATGTCATCCTCTATCTGTTTCTATTCAATAACACAAAACTTGGGTTTTTGTTATGGGGACACTCATACAAATTTCTGTATTAATTAGGGTGCATGCTAAAGTCCTCTTGAAAAGGAAATCCACCCACCCCCCAAATCTGTCTTCATATCAAAGAAGTGTGTTTCTCTCTGACCTAATAGCACAAAGGTGAGCAGGGAGACCCTGCTACCAATATGTGACTCATCTCTGAGCTATCCTTAGCAGTTCTACAATTATTTCCCAACCAACAGCAATGGTTTTAGAAAAGTAAGATCTAGAAGATACCCACGTCATTTCTCATTAGCAAAAACATAGTTTTGTAACTACAAAGGATGTTGTGAAAAATTGCATCTAGCCAAGTAGCTGGGTACCTTGCTAATATTCAGGAACTTCGTTACTGAAAGAAGAAAAGGAAAGGGAACCCTAGGAGATAATTAGCCATCTCTGTCACCATGGAAATTAGAGGGTATAACTGCCTGACTCCAGATCTTAAAGGCAAAACTACTTCCAAAATTATCTTTCGATATCTACAAAGAATGTTAAGTCTCCTGGTATTTATTGCTCTTTACTCTGATGGTACATATTCTCCAGAATAGTTTATGATGTCTTTGTCATCTTGTTTAAACTTATTTCATCATTCATTTATTCTAGCAACTACCACTTATTGAAGACCTACTATGATGCCAGGCATTTCGTTAGACAGTAGCAATACAAAAATAACTAAGAATCATCTGGAATCTTTATACAAGTGTTTCTATTTATTTGGATTACTTGCTTAGAAACTTTGTCATTCTTTTCTGAATATACCATTAAAAATGTGTTTTAAAATCATTTCAAGAGAAAGCATATAAGGGAAAGGATTTTATTTTTCATTTTCCTCAGTTTTGTCTTATTTAAACCAGTTGGCCTAGCTAAAATTATAATTTAGCGTAAAATGCAGTGAATCACTTAAGGAACAAATATCTTGGCAATAAGGACAAGTTTCAACTCAATTACACCTACACACACTTACTAATCAACTGCTATATTGACACCAGCTTCCCATCATGAAATGAAACTACAATATGCCAAAGACTTTTTTCCTCCTCTCAGAGTCTCCCAATTTGGAATCCTACTTCCTGTGGATTCAAACCAACATCAAAATATTCCCCCATAAGAAGCCGGACACAAATGAGCACCTATTGTGTTGTTGCATATAAAGCACAAACACAGGAAAGACCTCACCTATGCTGTCAGAAGTGAGGACAGGAACAGCCTTGCTGGGGGCATCCAGGAAGCTGCTGGAACTTGTCAATGCCAGTGTGTGGATAAGGATGTTGATTACATCCTGGTTAATATAAGGTGTTGAATAATGCCTTAATTCTGGTAGTAGCTTTTCATTCTTTATGTAATTTAGAAGGCACTTAGAGAAACTTATGGGATGCTAAGCACTGTGCCAGCCATGGTGGGGATTTCAAACAACATGCAAAACATACTCTCTTCCCTCACAGAGGTACTTTTCTATTTTCCCATTGGATAAAGCAGCCATGATATGAAGAATCAGGAGTTTGGCCCTGTATGTCCATGTGTCAGTCCAGCCTGGTGTTTCCCTCTCTGAGCCTCAGTTTTCTGAGCTATATCTAAACTCTGAGGATCTCTGTTCTATCATCCTCTTCTGATCAGATAGTCATGACGGCTATTTTCCTCTTTTGTTCTAAAGAAGCCTTCTTGGCACACAGATGATCAAATTGGTTTGACACCAGAAACAAAAAATAATGATATCATAACAAATCCATGTAGCTGTTTATCAAAAAGCAGAAGTGCATGGCTCGACAATCTGGGACCAGTCCCTTCTGAATCCCAGTTCACATTTGATGCCCAACACCAACTTATACATGGCCTTATCCAAAATCTCCTTGTTTTTTTTAAACCTTCATTTTGTCATTTGTAAATAAGAGGCTGAACTAGATAATCCTCTTAAATTCTTCTAGGTCTAAATCTCTGTCTCTGAGTTAATTTGTTCAAAACTAAGAAGTAGCAGGTCCAAGATTCTGGTTTTCTGGCACAAGCCTAGTTTTCTTCCTACAACTATATGTATTAAAAAGCAACCTAGATTCAGATTTTAAAATCCTTGTTGCTCAGTATGGGCTACATATGTGAGGCAGGTTTGTGATTCTTGCTTTTCAGATGAGGAAACCAACCATCAGAAAGCTGAGAGGCACCCCAAGGTGTGTGCCCGGTTGGTGCAAAACACAAGATCAAAAGCTCTATCCTCCCACTCCAGCACTTCCCTCTCCCTGCAGGGGCTTGTCACACATCCAAAAATCAAGGAATAGGCCTAAAATAAATCTAATCCCAAAGCAAAAATAGTCTTTCCAGTTTTTTCCCCTTGAAGACATAAAAAAAAAGAAGAAGAAGCAGTAGTTGAATTTGTAAGGCTGAAATCCCATGTCATTCATTAAAATCATAAACCATCTACCATTTGTAAATGACCTCCCAAAGTCCCAGCCCATTTTGTCACATCACATGCACATCTTCATTTGTACCACACTTCTCATTTTTATCTGTAAGGTATCAATTCTTTTGATGTGTAAAAGATTTTATGAGTGTAGAATCAAACATCAACTAGGACTTTCCTGTATTTTTTAATCATGCTGCTGAGTTAGAACGGGCTGCATGACATCCACTGTTGGATGTCATATATAACATGAGAAGTCACCACCACAAGAACAACTACAAGATGCAAAGAAAAATAACTCTGGGCTGAGGCACTGTGATCAATGCTCTTGGCAAACTTAAAAATATTTTTAATGTTGTTTCAACCTGGCTGGTGATTGTTTTAGAACAAGTCTCCTGCCATGGCCTGACACTTGATCTGCAGAATTCCTTAAGAGACACTGGGCCAGGCAACAGTAATATATCATAAGCTGGACAAAGATACAAAATGTCCTGGACACTGCCATAGCTCTCAAGGAGTTGTTGGAGTGGCTAGAGGTCACTTAAGTACTTCTAAAAATATGACGGGATAGTTTCCTTTAGACACTAAACCATCAATTAGTAGGTGGAAAACAGCAATCATAAAAGCTTTCTCTGAGAAAAATAACAGTTATTAATCAGTTTTTATTGTGTGGTTCTTATATGCAAAGTCTTGCATTGATTTCTATACCCATGTTCTGTGCGCTAAACCGAACACCAGGGTTTAGGGTTAACACATATATAATAGGGTCGTTTTCTAAATCAGGCATTATGATCCTGCACATTTGTTTTTTCCTGTAGTTGTAAATTTACGGTATGTTCCCACTAACACTGTGTTCTCAAGTGTCCCTGCCCTCCCCACTGGCCCTGTGCGTTGACCTTACCAAGTGCAAGAATAGTATCTCTTGGAAACTGCTTACGTCCAGTAGCACTTTCTAGTGTTCCATGTATCATTTGTTAAACATGCTTTTAGAATTTATTATGTCAGAGGCCAAGAGTTACAGATAGAGCATTAAACAAGTTGGACATGATCCTGTCCCCACAGAAGTGACTGCCAAAATACATTCCAACAGGAATCCCAGGGACTCCAAATGGGAGAGAAATTGAGGGTCCTGCTGAAACATAAATAAAGGATCCTGCAGGAGAACATCATCCCAAAACAGGAACTAAATTCTACTCTAATCTCTTTATCTCTCATCAGTATGTACTGTTCACACTGCATCCTTATAGAGCACAAGGACAAAGAGGGGCTCTCTTCCCACTCATTTGCAAGCTTGTACCTAACGAGTGCTCCCCAGGCAGTCTGAGGGCAGTCTGACATATTCTGTGAATAGTAACAACCTACCTGAGCCCCGTGCTGTCCTAAGCCTTTTACATACCTCTTTGAATTTTTTTTTCATTAAATTCTTAACAACCTCTCCACAAGGTAATATACAATATTACCTTCTATGGATGAGGAATCTGAAGCACAGAGAGTCCGAGAACTTGACTAAGGTCACGCGGCTACTAATTTAGAAGCAGCATTTGAACCCAGACAGCCTAGCTCAATCTGAGCTCTTAGGCCCAACCCTCTATGCCTTTTTATCCCAGCACACTGATAAGCACACCATATCCAACTCTCCTTCAAGAATCCCTAATACACTGGCAAGTGTAGATTAAAATAGCCACCCAGAGTTAAGAGATATTCTGGAAATACAAATCACGTGTCTACAATTCAAAAAACAAACTTCAGAAGACAGAACACAACATGTATCCAAAACAGAACTTATTCTCCATAAGAGAAATGCACACCATATATTAAGTCTCCCTTCCCTGCTGCCACCCACCATGTACCTGTCACTTTATTTAAATTATCTCATTTGACTCCTCAAAACAACTACTCAAGGGAGATGATGTTGTTTCATCTTATGTAGGAGGAAACTGAGGCTAAGAGAAATAATGTGACCAGGTCCAGCTGGTAAAGCCAAGATGTTTTCCCTATTCATTGTGGCCTCCTTAAAATATAGCCTCCTTACTGCTAGAAGCTGACACCAATTTCAGGATTTCAAGTAACATCTCTCTGCCTCCCTCTGTTGTGGAGAGTACATGGGAGTGTTTCAGTTCTTCCAGCTACCAGATTCACATCCTAAACTCTGTGAGAGAAAGGTGGTGCAAACACACCAAAACTTGGAGCAAGCAGCACCCCAATGGCATATAAAGAGTCTAGCTCCAGAGGACATCCTCTGAGGCTGATTGGAGCACAACCCAAGACTCTTTGAGGTGGAGGATACCGTGTTGGAATTCCCCATCTAAGAGGCCAGGGGACCACTAGGCAGAAAGTATTTGAGGAGCAATGCAATCAGTAAGAAGGCAGGACAACGGGAGGAAGAAACAGGAAATGGACCAGAGATTATAGTACGCTTAAAGCTTAAATCCTTCTGACAAGATCTTCCTTCTATGACAAAGTTTGCCTAATCTAGCCTGTCAATCCAATCTGCTCTTGACTGAAAAGCATTGCCAAAGGACAAAATTTTGACAATTAAGTTTAGCAATCTTTATTGGCTTTATATTAGACTCTAAAATCTAGATTCTTCTGGTGCTGTTGCAGGGACTAGGTAAATATAAACACTTTAATCTCATAAAATAGAATAAGAGTCCCAATAGACTAGGCAGAAGAGTATGGTTCTATAGACAGAGAAGGGCTAAAGAAAGTAGAAACAAAGAACAAAAAGCAGACTGGTCATTCAGTTACTTTCCTGGTAAGATAGGGACAGAGAGCAATAGATAGAAAAAAAACAATCGCTTGTTTAATGTTATTTCAAGTTACCTGTTTTGTGTTGAGATAAAGGCAGAAGGAACTTCACTGTCATGCCAATTGAAACTGGTCTATTTGGGAAAGTTGGCTATTATCTCTCCTGATTTCTGGGGAAGGTCAGCTAGCAACTCATTTTCAGTTGGTGACATGGAACTTTAGCAAGGGTGACTCCATATTGACTTTTGGTTTGGTCTGCTTGAGCCCAATGCAAGAACTTAGCCTAGAATCATGGCCTCTTAACAATGTCCTGGAAAAGAAAAGAAACTACAGAGCAAGATTCTTAGAGGAAGGGAAATATATTTTAGCCCTAAAGCCAAGAAATATTGCTTCAAAGAGTTGAAAAAAAGATGGAAATAACAACTATGTTTTTAACATATACTACAGTTCTATAATAGCAGCTTTTCTCCCTCTTCCATCCCCAGACATGTGAAAAAGAAACTAACTGAACTAATTAAATCCATAGTCATAAAACCTGAAGATTTGTTTTACATTAAAGTTTACTCTTTGTGAGGGACCAAAGGGGAGAAGATGTTAGACCTTCTAACAAGGAGGTAGAACATAAAGGAAAATAAACTAACAACATTTGGTTATCAGCAGCAGCAATGATTCAAATAAAAGCATAACAAAGGGAAGGGATGTATGGCAGAGTCAAAAAAAATATAGTGGCTTGTGTAAAACCAAGAGGGAAGCAAATCTCGTCCCTCCTGGTGTGCTTGGAGGAGCCTCCCGGCATCCTGCTTTCCTTGGGGGCAGAAGGGGCATTAGGTAAATATAAATGTCTTCAAATAACCAAAGATGTGAGAAATTGAAAGCATAGCAAACTGGAGTAGTCATCAGATGATATATTTAGGAGAGCTTATTTTGCAAGCTAGAATTACAGAACAGCAAGACGCCATCAATTAAAAGTATTTAAGGGTGAGCTTCTGTGATGGGGATGGTGGCAAGAGGGAGATGTAATCCGTGACAAAGAAGCAGGAGAGACCACCATTCCTCAAAGATCAGGCAATGACTTTAGTAAACTGACTCATTCACCATCACCCCAACAGCCAGTTTCTATATCAAGGCTAGTTCAAGATTTCAACAAAAGGAAGTAGCTTACAAAAGAATTGTAAGACAAGAACAAGAACAGAGAAGTGCTTAATGGAAAACAAATTACTATCCGGGGACAAGGTTGCTTTCTATTTTATTTAGTTTATACATATTTTTCATGTAAGTGTCCTAAAAGCAGAGAGGATCTTTAAATAAAAATACTGCCATAAAATTCCTACACCAAAAGTTTTTTTTGTTGTTGTTGTTTTTTTTTTATGTTTATAAGGCACTGTCTGTCCCAATTTCACTGGAGCCTCATAATTACTAGGTTTACTTAGGTGGTTCAAAAAATATGGTCATTTTATAGATAAGAAAACTGAGACTTGGGAAGGTCAAATAAATTGATACAGTTAGACAGCTAAGTTCAGCACTGAGAAGAGAACTAATCAGAGTTCAAAACCTACACTTTTTTCTAGACCATATACCTCAGAAAAATCAACTCTGAGTTCAAAAATGTTAAAGAATTGAAATGATTTCAACTTTCTTGACTTGTCAAGCCTGTCTGCTAATCTGCCTCAGCTCTTAGTGGCTAGGTTTATTTACCTCCTCTACTGTGTATCTCACTTTGTAGCTCAAAGGGGTCATGTCTTCCACATGGAACTTTCCTAAACACTCCAGGCACATTGCTTGGCTCTTTTGGTTTTAGGGCAATGATTGCATCACTTTCTGTATCCTGTCTTGTTTTGCTGTATAATCTTGCTTCTGGATAGGATTTACCTTACCTATAAGAATGTATGCTCATGGCTAAAAGAACATGGGTTCCCTTCTGTGGACCACCTCCTTATCCCGCGAAATACTGGGCACTGTGCTAGATACACAGAAGATACTCAATAAATGCAAATTGACTTGCAAAGAATCAGCCGTTCTTCAGCCTGTTCTATTCTTCTATGAAAAAGTGCTTCTTGGCACTATATAATTTGGGTACTATAATAATTTGTATCATGAATTGTAATATAGCTATCAGTTTAGTAAATACAGTACTTTAGTTGCATAAGGTTCAAGTTGCTGAGCTCCTAATTAGCAAAGGTTTCATCTTAATTTAACTTTTCGTTTTCCCAGTCTTCTCCTCTCTCATGCAGTGTCAGTAACATAATAACGAGTTAATACTTATTGAATGTTTATCATGTACCAGACACATTCTTCTTATTTATATGTATAATTTTATTTAATATTCATAATGACTCTCCTCAGTTTATAGATGAGGAAACTAAGACAGAAAGAAGTGAAACAACTTTCCTAAATTTATACAGCTAGTAAGTGGCATACCACATTTTCAATAAGTCACTTGGTGCAACTGCAGACCAATTGCTCTATGGCTTACTTTTTTCCTAATGGGTATTAAAATATAAACACTTTACTACATGACTTTTCTATTTTAATCTTTACAAGAAAACACTTTGAGATTTGTGATACTGTTTTTCTGGCTCTGGGATCTATTAAGCCTCTGTAACTTTTACAATATCATTTAAAGTAAGACACTCTGATTCAGTTTCCTCCTTCCTAAAATGAAAACATGAATAATTATTGTGATAATTAAGCAAGTTTAAGGATGGGAAGTACTTGCAACACTGCCTTGCACACGGCGGGGCCTATTGGTGTGAGTGATTATCGTTGTTGCCCCTGACCTGTTCCACTACATGGTCGCAGTCCCAAGTGTAGACAGCCACTAACTACCATACTAAGCCCCATCAATCTCTTCCTAGTGTGCTTTAAAACAAATTGTTTTGCCAAATATAAAAGAAATATGCCTAAGTGAAAACTCATACCTTTACAAAATAAAATTGCACCTAGAATAGTGATTGGCACATATTATTAGGTCTTTGAATATTTGATGATTAATGTATAAATAAGTGAATGGGCAAATTCACTTTGAAATGAATAAAAGAATACATTTATTCAAAAGCTCAAACAAGAAGTGAATGACTTGTAAGCAAAGTTGTGAAGCTTAAATTGACCTGCAATACTTGGAAATAAAGGAACTCGAAAGAGATAAAATGAAAAGCACATTTTTTTTTATTTTCCAAGAATTGTATTTCAGCATTTCACTTAACAGTCATGTCTTATTAAAATGAAATTAATATGTTCCAAAAATAAATATTATGAAGTCACCGAAAAAGCTAATAAAGTCCAAGTCCAATACAAAAGAATCTCATTGAGATCTCATTCAAAATTGAGGAAGGAAGTTTATGGTCAGGTTTTTATTTCATCCTTAATTTCCCACGCTTTTCAAAGAGCTGTATTATAACTTGTTCTCAAACATTTGCGAGGAAGTATTGTGACTGTGAAAATAGATGCTCCAAATACCTAAGCTAAATATTTACATTCTGCCTTTTTTGTTAAACAATTGACTTTGTTCTTTAGTATTTAGGTCAAAATACTTAAATATTTTAAAACATCAATAACAAGAGGATATGGTTTTTCACTTGATAGTCTAAACTTACAGGTTTTAGCAAAACCTTCATAGGAAAGAATCAGGAAATTTAAAATGTTGACGATACACACACACACACACACACACACACACCCTGAACATAAAGGGGAAAGGAAATTGCTGGCTGCTGACTCTTTAGCACAAAAGCACCTCTCTTTTGCTTCCCCAAGTTTACCTAGCTATGCCTCGCTGAGCATGTTCATGCACTTACATCATCATAAGAATAGCATCAATTTGCTGAATTTACCTCCAAGGAGTTCTTGGGGCTTTGTATGCAGTTGTTTCATGGCAGTCCCATGCATAGACAGAGACTTGCATCTTATCTTTATTACACTGAGTTAAAACCGGATGTATTAGAAGACAGTGTAACTTTCATAAAGGAGATAAAGTCATATAACTGTTAATTTATGAAACTTGGCTTAAAACTCATGTCTCCTCTGAATATAGTGGAGTACCTTCCTATTAGATTATTCTTCCTTTACATACATTTAAAAAGTCACAATGGATGGCTGAGCTGAGCAGGAAGAACTGGCTACCTGGGTAAACTTCAAGATATTTTGAGGTTGGGTCAACCTGACCCAAGAGTAGCTCTGATGTTGGGAGAAAGAGAAGCAAGGCTGAGAGAACTATGTGTACAGGTTTTTTGATATCCAATGAATGGCTTGTAAGTTACTGCTAACAGATCAGCAAAATGAAGTTATATAAGAAAAGGAGAGACACATGCATGTTTTATAAACTTCTTTATGAACTTCTTTCCTCATTGGCTTCATTTGAAACTGCTGCTCAGACCCTCAGTTGCAAGTCTGAGCCTTGGAGCAAACTCTCCATCTTGCTCTGCCCTGCATTTCTGGAACTCTTTTCATGGGTGGTGGGAGACCAAGTTCTCCAGCAACCAACTGGAAGCAAGTGGCTTTGTGTGTGAGTGTCTGTTTGCACTGAGCTAGTCACATTCATGACACTGGAACTGTACCTTTTTCAGGAATGAAGGCTTTTGCTACAAAAACCACTGGAGGTATTTGGATTCCCACGGTCGCCTCTCTCAAACCTGACTTGAGCTGCCAGGACTGAGTCACTGTCTTTCCACTGTGGGTCACATTACTAGTGGCAGGTTCCACCTGTTCCAATATTTGGTTGATGACAGAAGTTACCCTTGAGAGCTGAGTGACATGGGCAGCTGAGAAGGCTTCCAAACCAATTGTGGGAGAGACCAAGATAACCAATTCCCCTGCAAAAGGGATCGGGAAGACAATGAGGCTAAAAGAGGGTGTTCTAGCAGGCACCTTTATCCAATGACCTTTGTTAGACTTAACTAGTGGTGGGTGAGGTTATCAGTTCAAACAGGAGCAAGAGACAAAGCAAGCTTACGTTGAGCAGAAACAACGCAGGCCTGATTACACTGAGGAACCTCTGAACACAGTCAAGCTAACCAAGGAGAAAAGAATAAACTGCAGAGATCTCTAAAGTAGGCACTTCACTTGAGAGTAATACCTATCATGAGCCTTTCAACAGTAGAAATCTCTGGAAGGAAACAGGCTTCATCTGCCTTTGAGGGAAGGAAAGATCCTACTGCTAAGTCCCCTGATCCCTACCCTCCATGATACCCCATCTTGTTCCTGCCCTCTCTCATCAGCAAATTAAGTGAGGGCTCAAATTAATTAATAACTATGTTAATTATGGGGAGAGTTTTATCAGTTCTTCCCTATCTTAATCTTGCAAATCCAAGAAACAGAGAATAATGTCAAGGTGTGATAAAGTAGATGAGTAATTAAAGGGAAGCCCAAAGGACCTGGAGCTTCATTTCTTCTATCTGTGGGGCTTTATGTTGGTAACTCAAGGGCTCTCTGCCTGTTTCCCTGCTTGTAAACCTGCTCATGTCTCCCTCTTGATATGCTCTGAATAACAAGGACGGTGGCAGTGGGCACATAGTCTCTCTTTCTCCTGCCCCCAAAAGATGTCAGTGATAAACATTTCCCCTGGTCATTCATGTTAAAGGTTCCATGTCTCACAAATTTTTTTTAAAAAATTAAGGGTTTCATGACTCTCCCTAAGGAGATTTTTGTATCTGGAATGGTATATTCTGGTCACTATAATCCCAGGAAGAAAGCATGAGAAAGTCAAGGCCATCAAGTTCAACTCTTTAATTTGTTTACAGTCAGCCCTCTACAGATGATTATGTGTTGTTAATGTTTTTCACTTTCCCTATCTTCTCTCTTCCTGAAGTACAGTCTCTTGCTAAAAGAATTGACTTTAGGGAACAAGTATAATTTCATGATTGGAGATTATTTCAATTTAGGAATTGTCAGTGACTGTCATGTAGACTTGGGGCAATTGTGCAGCATATCAGCCTATGTCCAAATAATTTGTGATCTTCTTGACACCTTTATTCAACTGCTGTAAGCACTAATGTTGATGTGATATTAAAATATCTAGAACAGGGTGTGGTGGCACACTCTTATAATCCCAGCAGCTCAGGAAGCTGAGGCAGGAGGCTCACAGGTTCAGCTTCAGGAATTTAGTGAGGCCCTAAGCAATTTAATGAGAACCTGTCTCAAAATTTAAAAATATATAAAAGGGCTGGGAATGTGGCTCAATAGTTAAGTGCCCTTGGGTTCAATTCCTGATACCAAATTAAAAAAAAAAAAAATCTGTAGATACCCAGAACATAAAATGCTATCACAGTTTAGCATTTCCTTGGGTGAGGAAGATGTGATAGCAAGGTTTTCATTAGACAATAATCATGGTGGGGTTTTAGGGTCATTAAGCTTCATTATATTGTTACTACATTTTTATCTTTAAGAAATTTTGAGACTACAGGAAATAATAAACACAGAAAGGATACAGGTGTGGATGTATTTCCCTAGCAAATGGGAGAAATGACACAGGAAAATGAAACAGTTTACTGTGAATCACAAAGAAAGGTTTCTGAGATAAAGAGAGAAAGAGAAGTTCCTGAGTGCCAGACAAAGAAGCCCTGCTTTTTTGCTGTGACACACATGTCCAAGGGGATCTTGTGGCTTTTCCCCCATGCTCACAAGAATCAGGCTTCAGAGAGATCACACTGTTCCTCAGCCCCTTCAGGTCTTATAAGCAGCACCCTGAGGCCCACAGAAGTTAAGTGACTTGCCCAAGACCACATGGTTAGTAGGAGAGGAAGAACAAGAACCTGCACCTCCTTCCTACCGCCTCACTGTGGCCGCTCTTCCAGACACTGTGTTGCTCTGGGTTCCATGCTCCATCACAGAGCAACAGGCTGGACTGGTTCATTCAGCAAAAAAGGTATGAAGAACCTACCCAACATGCTAAGTCCCGGGGAAAAGGCAAATTCTCACTACTAAGAAATATGAGGTCTTCCTTCTTCCGGGGTTGAGTGGGTGGTAGAGATCAAGATCAAAAGTCAAAATGAACAGGTAAGTAAATGAGGACAAGCCTTAGCATGGTTTCAGATTGGACACACCCGGGTGCACAGCCTGACTCTACCCTTCACTAAATGTGTGGCCTTGGGTTTGTGTGTTCCCTTGTGTAAAACTGTAAAAATAAATCCTCAAAGGTGGTTTGTGATGATTAAATGAAATAGTGATTTGTTTTTTGTTTTAATAGCATAATGTTGGACATAGTAAGGAGCTCCATAAGTGAGGCTCAATAATCAATGAGCTTAGTGATGGCGAGCATTACCACTGCAATAGGTTGAGGTGAGCTGAGAGGGGGAGAAAAACTTGTGGCCCCATTTCTCTTCATTCTCCCTTGGAAGCCTCTATAACCCTCTGGAGAAGGTTATTGGTGAGTTGCATGGGGACTTGAAATGCCTCACTTAGTTGTTTGTCTGCCACAAGACTTCTTAACTCTCAATCCCTCAGTGTCTTCTCTCTCTCTCTCTCTCTCTCATTTTTTTGTAAACCACCACTTTTAAATTCCTTAAAGTCAATGACTAATCTACCAGTCCAAACTTGTGCTCATTCCTACAAGATACAATTCAGAATCTTTGCCTAATAAGTTGTAGTTAATAGTAGGATATCAGACTAATATGAGAATTGCCAAAATAAAAAGCCACAGGAAGCAGAAGTATATAGAGATCTTTCCCAGAGACACCCTTTCTCCACTATTTCATGCACACTAACATGAAACACTACATGTACAGCAGGCTGGGACCCCCATCCTCACAGGCTTCCCGGGAGGAAGCAGAATAAATGCCGCCGAGCACCAAGAATCGAGCTTGGAAATGTAAAGGCAGTCAGGGCTAAATAAAGGCAGCCCATCAGTGTTCAGAAGCTGGGAGTCTCCAAGACACGGGGGGTTAGGAGCACAGCCATCAGGAGAAAAGCCAGATGGCACCTGTTTGGAAAGGCTTCAAGGGAAGAGAGTTGTGAAGGGCAGTGGGATGCGGGCAGAGACTTCAGAGTAGCGAGCAGAGCAGAGATGCCAGGAGATAACAGAAAAAGTGACCCCTTGGGAACAATGAGCAAAACTGAGGGAACTCAAAAATCCCTCTAGAACAATAAGGTACCCACACAGGCAAAGGGGCCTTGATTACTGGATGTGCTTTCTACATAAATTTATCACAAATGAGAGTGTAAATGCCCCAAACCCAAAGCAAATACATTCCTTCAAAAGCCAGAGCTGAATTATAGGCCTCAGACAGATGGCTGAAAGGCAGAGACATCCAGGGATAATGGCAGGACGCTTTCTTTTTTAATACTAAAAAGAATAAGAAGATCTCAAGAACTACAGAACAGCCTGAATTTTAAAAAGTTAAATTTTTTTTATACGTTTTTGTTACCATGTCTTGTCACATATGATTACAAGTTTTTAATGACTACAGAGGGGGTTTTTTTGTTTGTTTTCTGTTTTGTTTTGTTTTCTGTTTTTGTTTGTTTGCTTTCTTTCTGTATGACGATGTCTAATACCACTGCAGCATGTCGTCAGTGAATACTTTTATAAATACTCGTTGACTAAGCTGGTCATGTTTCTTACTCAAGTCATAAGACTCGCACACATACTCCTTGCGAGAAACCTTGATTCACTCTCTCCAAAGTCCCTGCCTGCCACACAGGTGACAATTTATATAGGAAAATAATAATTCTCATCTAGCGAGCTCATTCAATGTGACAGGAGCTATTCTAGTGCATTACTAGTCATTTGCAATTTTTTGATGATGAAGGAATCCCACCCTTCCATAAAACAGATGTCATTGACAGTTGAGAAAACAGGGGTTTAGAGAAGAGAAGAAATTTTCTCAAGTCACACAATACATCGCTGAGAGGAGGCTGCAGGTCCTGCTCTAACTCCACACTGCAATTGTAGGGTCTTTCTCAAGAATCATCCAGAATTACATGGAGAATCTCTCAAGTCTATACCTCAAATTTTAAAAGAGAGGGAGGGGACAGAGAAGACAGAGACAGAGAAGCTGTACTCGTAGACCTCTACAATTGTTTTTCAAATGAAAAATTGAATTATATACCAAATAAATAAGCACCAACAGTCACTACACACATTGGGACTAGATTCATAATACAGCTAAAAACTCTTTTCCTCCATTTCCCAAGAAGCAGTGATTGAATGAAGGTCACACATCTCCACATTTCCCCAAAACTACCTTCCATGTGCCAGGAGATTTAACCCAGCCAGGTTGGAAATAATTGCAGCATGAGGCTTCATGCCACTAATAGCCAAAAGAAATTGTAGAAGTCAAGATAATCTCCCAGGGAACAATCCACGGTGTCCTGTGGACACCTGCCACTCAGAAAGATGGATGTGGTCCCAGCCGCCTCCCTGCCGCCTCCCTGCCCACCCTCCAACCCTGGCCCATTTCCAGTGGGAACCACTGTGGCTGCAGAGCAAACAGCCAACTTCAACAGCAGGTCCAACTCCCATAGCACACTGGCTCCGTGTTTCTCGGGATGGTGCCCTGGCCGGGCCACAGGAATAACACCAGCCTCCACAACAGCAGGGGAAGGCCAGCGTGCTCAGTGTTGTTTCTGGAAAGATTAGCAAGTCTAGGCCTCGGGAAACAGGAGGCCAAGCAAGGTCTGAAAGAGACCCTTGTTAAAATGGAACTGCAGCTTTTCTTTCTCTGAGAGTGACACCCACGGCTCCTGCACCCCACTCATCTCCCTATCTGAACCCCAGGAAAACTATAACCACAGGCTTGAGAATCCACTGGGACAGCAAGTTGGGCTATTACCGCTGAATTAGACATTCAGAGCAATGACCAAGGAAATATTTAAATAGGAAAGTGAATGTGAAGGGCTAGGTGAGGCCTGTCACTTTCTGATTTAGAGAGAGATGAAAGACTGACCAGGAGCTATTGTGCGACCTAGACAAAACCAGAGCTGGGCAGATCATGATAGAAAAAAATTATAAATCAAAAAGAAAACGGGGGGCTGGGGGGGGGTCTTAAAAACACCTCCCTGGGCTGGGGTTGTGGCTCAAGTGGTAGAGCACTTGCATTGCATGTGTGAGGCACTGGGTTCAATTCTCAGCACTTCTTATAAATAAATTAACAAAATAAAAGTCCATCAACAATGAAAAAAAAATTTTTTAAATCACCTCCCTTTGCTTAAACAAGACACAGCTTGAAATTCAAAGCAATTATATTCCCAATCTAGAAAATGTCTATTAACCACAAATTTATTTGGGGTTCCAATATCATTCTGAAACCCCTCTTTCCAAACATCCTTCTTTGATATTGCTAAATTTTTAAAAATATTAAAATATAATCTATGAACTTTACCTTTCTCTTCCAGTTTTAATCTGCAGGAGAGAGAAAGAGAGAGAGAGAGAGAGAGAGATAGGAAGAGAGAAAAGGAAAAGGTTGTATTGTTTGTTTTTAAGTCAGAGGATCTGAATTCTAATTCCTTCTCAAAGACACATTTTCTTTCTAAACTGTCTTATAAACCCACACTGGGCTTAATGAATCTGCACCCTTTTGCCATGGCACATTCTGATTTTTGTGCCTCTCCCAACTCTCACTGCCTTGGCTGCACCCCCACCTCTACACACACAGTCCCCTCTGCCTTGCTGAGAGAGCTGGCCTTGTGCCTCTCTCCTTGTGCCAGGATTACTATGTGCCAGTCATCTCTATGCTGCTGTCCAAGCAACATTCTGAATTTTAAACTCTTCATGTTCTCTGTGTTAGTTCTCCGTCACTATGACAAAATGCCTGGCATTTAAAAAAAAAAAAAAAACTTATAAGAAGGAATGATTTATTTTGTCTCACAGTTTGAGAGGTTTCAGTCCTGGGTCACTTGACTCCACTGCTTATGGGATTGTGGCAGCACATGTGACAGAAGCATATGGCAAAGAAAACCTGCTCAGCTCATGGTGGCTGAAAAGCAATGAGAGAGATGGGAAGGGTCTAGGACCTCAGTACCTTCTTCAAACGCACACCCTCCCTCCCCACCTAGCAATGACCAAACTGCCTCCCATAAAGCCCCACCTCCCAACATTCCACAACTCCCAATAGTGTCACAGGCTAGTGACCACACTTTCAGCATATGGGCCTTTGGGGACATTCAAGATCCAAGCCTTAACATTCTTCTTAAAATTTTTTACTCTTGGTCCATCACCTAGAAAAGTGGTTCTTCATGGGTTTTGGACATCTGATTAGAGCTTCAGTCAGTTTTTCAACACTTGAAAGCAAATCACCTGTAAGCATTAAATCATGAGCTAACAATCCTGGGCCTAGAGCTGAGGTCTCCAAAGGGTGTTCCCTAAATGATCTACAATAGGTTAGAAAACATTATTAGCATTTCAATTTTCACATATCCTCAGTTTTTAACAAAACTGAAGAGAAAATGAGAAATGATTTAGGTGCAGTCATGTTGAATATATGGAATGATACCTGCTCTCTGTCCTTCACTGACATGTCTACATTTCCCTAAAGGAAGAAAAGGAGTTTCACCAGGAGGCTTGGGGTGGCAGCCCTGCTCATTTTTCTTCCCTTTGGGTGGGTTGGAATGAATTGCATTCCACCTGCCAGCAGATGCCATCAGTGGCTAATCTAATTAAGCCCTTTATATAGTCTTTATAATTTTTCTAAAGTTAGATGGAAACATTTATACCCATACTAGTAGACTAGTTATTATATGTCAAAAGACTTAGAAGAGTTGTCCAACTAAAGGATGACTTTCTTCTTTTATAAAGACAAATTCCCAAGTTGTCCAACCTTTCCTGTGATGACTAGAGGCTTCCAGGATCATACAGATATTTTCAGAAAAATAAATATGCTTTATATGTCTCTTCAAGGTAAATATGGCATTTAAATGGTGAATGAGAAAGCAACGGCTTTTCTAAGTTAATTCGTTATCTTGAAATTGGCCGTGGTAAGCAGCCTCTTAGATGACCCCTGCTGACCCCCGATTCCTGGTCTCCAAGCCCAGTATAATCCCCTCCCCTTGAGTGTGGGCTGTACCTAGTGACTCTAACACAAAGAATAAGAAAAAAAAAAGTTATTTCTAGGTTATGTTGCACAATGGCTGTGACTTCCAACTTATTCACCCTCTAACTCTCTTTATGGAGAAGCCCATTTATGGAAAAGCCAAGCGTCAAGGACTTTCTGTCTCTGGCCAACAGCCAGCAAGGACCTGAAGCCTGTCAACAGGCACGTGAGTGAACTTGGAAGCAGATCCTCCCCTAGTCCAGCCTTGAGCTGATTGGAGGCCTGGGCAACACCTCAACCGCAGCTTTGTGAGAGACTCTAAGCTAAAGGAAACAGCTAAACCACTCTTAGAATCCCAAACAACAGAAATACAAATAATAAATGTCTACTCTTTTGAGATACTAACTTTGGGGGTCATTTGTTATGCAGTAAGAGATAACTGATACAATTGGAGAAATGTCTCCCCATCACTGACCTGATGACTAGAAATAAAATGACTGTCTCACTTTAAAAAAGAAAGAAAATTCTTCTACCTGCAATTAATAAAAAACTAGAAACAGACTTTCCTAAATGTCTATTTTAAAATATTCCAGTTGAAGAATATGCAACACCATCTCAGAAGTAACTTTTTCCATAGGTTTGAACCAATTGTTGAGAATATAAAAACATCTTCCAAGAAGTTTACAACAATGAATGGCATCAGAAAAGAAGGCAAGTGATTAAATTTCAAGAAAAACCTGAGGATAGTGCTTGGAATTAATATATATCATCATGATTTAGTCAGTACTGCTAACAAGCATTCCTATACCTAGAACTATATCTCTTCTAGCTGTTTTGTCATATACAATAAATTATTGTTACCCTATGATGTTATTGTTACCCTATGATGCCTCCACTTTAACTGGATTTTGTACCCATTAACCAGCCTCCTTATCTCCCTTCCTGCCCTCTACCCTCCCTTCTGAGCAGATTTCTTATGATATTGTGCGAGCAGAATTATCCAATGGTAAGGAACCATACTGCTTCAGGTGAAATCCACCTCTACCACCTAGGACTCTGTAATCTTGGTTAGATTAAACATCCCCATTAAACCTCTGTTTCCTCATCTGGTAAAACAGGAAAAATAATACTTAATGTATATAGGTGTGACTTAGTAAAAGGTTAATAAATATTACTTGTTATCCTATTGCCCCTTTTTTACCAAGGTATTAAGTAAATAATAATTTCTAAATAAACTCACACTAAACCACCTCTGGAATTCTGTGATTGCACATACGCACCCCACAGATGTAAGCATGTGAAGGAACTTAAGAACCATGTTGAGGGAGCTTGTTGGGGCTGGGGCTGTAGCTCCGTGGTACAGCTCTTGTCTAGCATGTGGGAGGCACTGGGTTCAATCCTCAGAACCACATAAAAATGAATAAATAAATTAGAGGTAGTGTGTCCATCTATAACTCAAAATATTTTTTAAAAAGGAAGCTTACTGAAGTTCTATCTACTTTTATTATCACTGTAGCCCCAGTGCCTGATACATAGTAGCTGCTCAATTTGTGTTTATCCATTGATTCAGGATTTCCCCTAGATTCCTGCCTTGTACAGATTTGAATTCACATTGTGGTTCAGGCTACTCTTTCCAAAGAATTCTCAGATTGACTATTGTCAGAAGCAGGATGTGAGGAAACAGTTAATGTGGCTGATGTTGCAGGAAAAGCAAGAAGGACAGGAGAGGAAATGGCAGTTCAATAGAGACCAAAATTCTATCAGTGATTTAATGGGAAATGATTCACAAATGCAGCATTTACACACAATAGAAAATGTTCTAGTACTTCAGAAAGCAAAGGTTTATTTTTTTTAATTAGTTGCTCAAGACAATACAATGATCTTGACATATCATACAGCAAAGGTTTATTTGAAAACAAAACAAAAAAATAACAACTTTGGCAAGTCCTAACATCAAATAAAAACACTGTAAAATTAAATCGGTCCAGCCGTCAAAACACTTTGAAATGCAAGTGACTAGCACAAGGTTAACTAGTGTAAGAAAGGAATTTCATGGGATCACATGAATGTCAGATTTAGAGGTTTGTCTCAGGGACTTCAAAACTGTGTTCAGGTAGATCTGCCAGCCTATCTGCCCCTTTCCCTATACCTCCACCCATCCTTCTAGTTCCCAGTCTATCACTCCAATGTTTTATTCTCTTACTGCAAACATGGTTCCTCCAGTTAGCAGAGGAAAGAAGGTCAAAGCCACTGACAACTCCAGGCAGACAGCACCACCAGCTCATTGGCCAGAAGTGAAAGGTTTCTTTTCCTCTCAGGTCCACAGAGGGTAAGGTGGGATTAGCTGTGAGACAAGATCAGAGATAATCCACCACATCTACAAAAGAAAACACTTGGACTTCTACTGCTCCAACCTAAAAACCTCTGTTCCTGTTCACACTGCCTTCCAGCATCAGTGAAGGAATTCTCTGTAGTATCCCGGTACACATTTCTTCATTTAATTTTTTTGTCATTTTACCTGTTTCTTCATAGGCTTTATAATGATCAGTTTCCAGTGTTGAACATTTAATGAAGTCATTACATAATGATTGACCTATCATTTTCTTAATGATGAACAATTATGTAATTTCCAGATATTGCTACATTTTGAAAATGGTAGTAATTACTTTCCTCTTACCTATGTTACTTTTAATGAGTATTTCCTTAAGATAATTCCCAGAAATTGAATTAATGAGTAAAATGGTAAGAGCACATATCAACATGCCCCAGCTAGAATCCACTGACCCCTCCCTCCTCTCTCCATCTCCTGGTCCTCACTTCAGCCAGGACAGATGCTGATTCTTGGGCTCCTCAAACCCCACGAGGAGTTGTCTATTTCTGCATCTCATCTTCCATCCTAAATCACATGCTGTTTGAGGACAGGTTCAAACAATTCCCCCAAGTTTGTAAGGCACAGATAGGTATGTAATGAGCAAAGTGTGAGGGGAAAACTGGATCTGCTCCCCATGACACCTAACGCCAGGCGAGGCCTTCATCTACCTTGCTCCATGTTATCTGCATCACACCCAGTGAGGTAGGATTTAATAATCCTGGTTTGCAAGCACAAATATAAATTATCATCAAATGAAGTCCATTCCACCAGAGATTGTTTATAGTCAGAAGCATTAAACATGAACATGCATGCCTCTCTTTCTACCTGAAGTCTAGTTTTCTTGAGATAACTTACTTTAAGCACGCAGCCAGAAGTGCACAGACCCCTCACATGACAGACGTAGTTCCCTGTAGATGTATTCTCTGTCAGAAATGATCAAACTGATGAGGTCTGACCCAGACAAGAGCCCTCTCTCTTTCAACATTGATCGTTATCATGAGATCTTGGTATTTCAAATAAGATTATGCCATTTGGGCTGGGCACTTAAGACTTCCCTAAAGGCCAAGGCTGAGTAATTTTCAGGTAATGAGCTTCAATGTCCAAGGAAAGAGACATTGTGAGTCACCTTCTGAGCCTGTGCCATGAGTCTGCCGTAGGAGTATCAGTAGTTCTAGAACCTTTCATAATTGATCTTGTGACTTGAAATTGAATCACCTCTTCCAAAGTGTTTTGGCCCTCCTGAACAACACTCAGACAGCTAAAGGGGGGAAAAAATGATACTTCCCTGGTGTTTCTGCCTTCCTTGATCAACATTTAAAGTCACTTTACCCTCAAGGTCAGAGACATACCACAGGCAATCTCTTCCCCAGCCTGAAAAAGTACTAAAGGTGAGATGCTGAGGAAGGGAGAGCTTTTCTCTCATAAGGCACAGATTCAGGGATTCAGTCTTCTGTTCTCTGGGGCTCTGAGAGAAAGTGGCCCAAGTTATACAAACGCTTGGGCACATCAGAGAATCTGTATCAGTATGCAAAGTATAGCAAAATTCATGAAGCCAGACCCCATTCGTTCAAAATTTGAGATCATAAAATCTTAAAGCTGGACTTCCCCCTTTCATACTTAAGGAAATGGCTCACAGAAGTGGAGTATCTTGTTAGAACTCACATAGCTATTAAGCTATCAAGCAACAAACAGAGGTTTGAAGGTATTCTCCAAAACATAACTGCAGTGCTCTGTTTATTAAAAAATAAAGGCCTTAAGGGGAAGGGAAAGCTGATGTTTAACTTTATTCTAAGATAAAATAATATATCCTCTAAAAGTAGCATAACTGAGGATACATAGAGATGAGGGTAGACAGAAAGATGCATGTTCTTCCTGCTTAAAAGAGCTCATTAGGCTTGAGGAAGAAGTAGGAGGTAAGAATTAATAATCTGCTCTTCACTTCACCAGCAGGGTAATCTTAAAAAAGTTAATTGTTGTGAACTACAAATTTTTTGGCCTTTTTACTTAAAGTCCTTTAGGCAAACACTCTATTTGTAAACATTGCCCCATTAAAAGTAAAACACTCAGCCAGGCATAGTGGCATATGCCTGTAATCCCAGGGGGTCAGGAGGCTGAGACAAGAGGCTCACAGTTCAAATCCAGCCTCAGCAACAATGAGGCACTAAGCAACTCAGTGAGACCCTGTCTCTAAATAAAATACAAAATATGGCTGGGGATGTGGATCAGTGGTTGAGTGCCCCTGAGTTCAACCCCCAGTAACCTTCGCCCCCCCCCCAAAAAAAAAGTAAAATACGGCGCTAGCCAGCTTTCATCAGGTTACCATGATTAATAACCCCCAAATCTCAGGGCTTTTGCACAACTAAGATTTCTCTCTCACATTTTACATGTTGGGACTTCTTCATTCAGTATCCAGGCTGAAGGAATAACTCCTCTGGGAGAATATGCTGGACTCTTGGCAAGGAAAAAAGAGAGTAACAAGTCACCATGACCCTAAAAATGTAGCACAGAGCTTGGGATTGGGTTCTTTGTCTTATGAATTCAAAGAATGAAATCCACAGACACAAGGGTGAGATCAAAGTAACAGGATTTGTTGGAATAATAGAAAGAAAGCAGAGGTGAGAAGAGAGGCATCCTGGACAGTGGCTATTGTCTAGGAGTTTATATGGACCTACAGGGTTAAGGAAGTTAGCCCCCAGCCCAGTCTTGGATAAGGCACTCAGTGTCCATGAGCTGTTCACACACTCTTTGGTTCAATTAGGTTACCATGCTCCCTTTTTTAATGGAACTCCAGGTAAAAGACAGCAGATGTCTCACTATCAGTTTTTTCTGCTTACACTAGAGTCAGCCTGACCTTGATGAGGCCTTGTGTATTTTCTCAGCCCTGCTAAATAGAAACCTGACCTTGAAGGAGCCCAAGTTTCCTGCTTGTCCATGTTAACCCCTTCTCCTGCTTCAAATGTGTTTGCCCAGAATGTTTGTTCAGGCCTGGCTTACATGGCTTTCCCTCACACTATTGGCCAAATCAAGTCACATGACCAAGCCTAATTTCAAAGGAAAAGGTAGGGTAGGCTCCTTCTACAATGTTTTCATAGCTTATTTCACAACTGTTACCAAAAGACCTGACAAGAACAATTTTAGAGGAGGAAAAATTATTTGGCACTCATGGTTTCAGAGGAATCAGTCTATAGACAACTGGCTCTATTGCTGTGGGCCAAAGGTGAGGCAGAACATCATGGTGGAAGAGAAAAGTGGCTCAGGCATGGCCACCAGGAAGCAGAGAGAGAGAGCTCTGCCCATCAGGTACAAAACATACACCTCAAAGCCACCCATAGTAACCTACCTCTTCCAGCTACACCCTACCTTCCTATAGTTATCAGCCATCTAATCCATATAATTGGAGCAATGTACTGATTAGTTCAAAGCATTCAAATTCAATCATTTCACCCCTAAATTTTCTTGCATTGTTTCATACATGAGCTTTCTGGAGACATAGCTAAACCATAACACACTGAGAGGCACTATAAATTGCATGGCTACAGGCAAGCATGAATAAAAACTCTTACAACATGAAGTGTGTGGAATCTCTCACAGATGCCATGTTCTCTGCTTTTTGTAATCAACATGTGGGGTCTGTTTTTTGTTGTTGTTCTAGTTTCCAATGAATATTAATACTTCCTTTCATCAGTTGCATAAATTATTTGTTTAAGAGGCACAGTCTGCTGGAGAAAGTATTACATATTCCCTGAGGTTCCCAAAACTGCCCTTTTCTGGGAGAAATACAATAAATAATAAATATTCCATGATCCATTCTAATATCCTATGGCTCCTCTAAAATTGTTATGGCCACAACAAATTGATTTAAATCTGATTTTCTTAGACCCACTGAGTTTAGTTAGATAATAACAATACTTCAAAAGAAACAGATAGCATCAATGCCCAGGCTGACTTCATTTTGTTAAACAATGGTTTGGAATTTTCCCTTTGTGGGTATTATGGTCCAAGTGGAAGAAAATTGAGTTAGAAGTGCTCGTGCTTGATCTAATGCTCTGTTGTCACCATCTTGAAGTCTTAATAGTTTTTAAGCAGGTGATCTGCATTTATAGTTTGCACTGGACTCCACTAATTATGCAGCCAGACTGATTCAGAATAGATGTTTCTTCCCCTGGAACATTTCTTCTGATGCTTCTAGTGAAGCTAGGCACCTCTCCTAGGTACTATGGCCCTGTGACTACAGGCTTTGACACTTTGTACTGGAATTTATTCACAGACTGTCTTCCCCTCTGGTCCATGAGTTCCTTGAAAGCAGGAACGACGACTAGATCAACAAATCATTGTATTTCCTGCATCTGCTCCTCAACAAATATTCAATGAATAAACAATGATCAGACATGGGATATGTTCATAAAATTTCCACTGTTGTGAAATTTTTTCTCTTGCAGAAGAAAAACTGCTCAATCTTGCTATGGTGTTCTTCCTATGTTCTGAGCCAGATATTGACAAGTAAACTGATAGCAGCCAAGAGTCCTCTCTATGTACCTTCAGACTGCTGTGACTTTCCCCAGGGGGACACAAGACTGCAGCTGGAATCCCAGATCACTTGGATCTGTCTCCCAAGTTCACTTTTCTTCTTCCATACAATATAGAAAATTATATGCAGTAGTTCACTGATTTTAATACTTGAAGTTACCAGCTACTGCCAAAAGCACAAGGCAAGAGACAAAGGCAAATTACCACACTCCAAAGAAAAACTAGAAATTTACACAGCATACATTATTCAGATCCTACACAGGAATTAATGCCTCTTTTTTCAACTAATAAGGTAGTTTTGATGCACAAAAAGTAGTAAATACAGAATAAATTTCAACAAACCATAAAAGGAGCTACACCTCTCTTTCTTATCTCTGAATAAAAATAACCTAGAGTATGTGGCACTTGTGTTTTAAAAATTCCGGGCAGTTTACCAAAAACCAAATTGGGAGAAATGTCAGCATGATTTAGATGTTGTAGGCTTCACGGTAGAAGCATACAAGCTTCTTTCAGGTCCAAACATCCTGAGTTCAAATCCTGACCCTACTATTTACTAGCTGTGTGATCTTGGGTTATTTATGCAAACCTGTCTGAGCCAGTTTCCTCATATTTTAAATGTGGATAACAGTACCTGCCACCTCATAGGCTTGAAAGAAGAATAATGAGAAGAGATACGGGCAGAGCACTTAGCACTCAGCCTGGCTGACTCAGAGAGCCTCGAGGGGCAGCTCACACCCCTCCAGCAGCTCCAGGACCCTAATTCCCAGAGAGCTCAACATCACATCCTCTACCTCTGTTCTGTTCCCCACTTCTGCTTCTCTAGATTAATCTCTAGTTATGGATCTGGTTCATCCCCAAACAGCAAAGCTCTGTAAAGTGTCATTGTAAAGCAATATCCTACAGCCTTGAGTTTCTGTGAAACAATTTCTTCAGTAATGGAGAATTTTGCATACTTTGAAAATATTTCAATAAGCACACTTCAGGGATACCCTTGCTTGACATCACTAAGTAATTTACAGAGGTCAGATGTATGAAAGAGAAGTATTTCTTTGCTTTACTGGAAGAAAAAAAAATGGTGCCACTGGTAAATTTCTGAAAAGAGGCACCTTATGTACAACAGGAACCTTTTAGATTCATCCCAAGGGAATGTCCTCTGTGACATTTTTCCCTTTCCTGTTACCCTTAATGGTTTTCATATATAATACCAAACAAGGAAAAAGACTGTTTTTAAAACAGTCTATCTTCAGCCTGGAGTGCTGGCACACACCTATAATCCCAGTGACTGGGGAGGCTGAGGCAGGAGGATTGCAAGTTTAAGACCAACCTCAGCAGCTGAGACAGAACCCCTATCTCAAAATAAAAATTAAAAAGAGCCGCGGGTGTAGCTCAGTTGTAGAGCACTCCAGGTTCAATCCTCAGTATACCCCCCCAAAAAATTAATCTTCAAATATGAACATCTAATGCTTAGTTTTTCAGATTTCGCTATCTGATCATGGGGGGTGGGGGGCGAGGGGGAAGTAAAATGCCCAAAAGCAACTACCAGTTATCTGCCTTGATCAAAATGACCTAATTATTACCAAAATATACAACTTCATATAGACTTCTGTAAATAAGTAATGAAATGATAATATTTAACAACACCAGAATTTGCCACAAATAAAATTTAAATATTATCTGCAAATGCTCATTAAATAATTATTCTATATAGGCTAGAATATTTGCTATGGCAATACCAAATTTTAAGAGTAGAAAGACCCACATAAGCAGTTTTACTCAACTCTGGACTGTACAAAGTCTGAAGAGTAGAGCAGTCCAGAATGGAGAAGACAGAGAAGCAGATTTAAAGTCAGAAGAGCGGTATTTTAATTCTGGAACAAATCCTTTGGACAGAGAAGCCTTGAACAAATCATTTAATCTCTCTCTGAGCCCTTAATTTTCTGAGCTATTAAAATGAGAATAAATATATCCCTTTTTATTACAGGAGGTTGGGATATGAAATGATGAGTGTATCTGTATGTAACCATTTTTCTGGGTGGCCACAGTTTTCATGATATTCTCCAAAGAATCCTCGGATCTTCTTTTCCACTGCCCCAACCCTTTGTATCATTATTGATTCTCCTCAAACTAGTCCTTCAAATTGGTAAAAAACATCTCAATGCTGTTTCAGCTTACTTTCCTAAATTACTCAAGAAATTAAACATCTTTTCATTGCCAGTTGCTTTTGTTTTGTTTTGGTTTGGTTCTGAAGATTGAACCCAGAGATGCTTTACCACTGAGCTATATCCCCAGCCCAGTTTGTTTTTTATTTTGAGACAGGGTCTCCCTAAGTTGCTTAGAACCTTGCTAAATTGCTGAGGCCAGCCTCAAACCTACATTTCTTATGCCTCAGCCTCCCAATTGCTGGGATTACAGGCATGCACCACTGCACCCAGCTGGTTGCCAGTTTTCATTTCTTTCCTTACAAATTGTGTTCATATTCTTTTTACGGTTGTGATTAGAAAATGCAAAAAAGAATTTTGCTTTCTAAAGCTTTTTACATACTTTATTTCTACTTTACCACAGGCAGTTTATTATAATATGTACTATCAATTTAATAGCTCTTAAGAGCAAGGAGAAGAAGGCATGACCAGATAAAATTACACACTAACTTAAGCGAGTAAAAAAAAAGAAGAAGAAAATACAGTGTTTCTGTGATATGTGGGGCGTTTCACATTTTTGCACTTTTGTGGGTGGTAATTTTGATGAATTATTTAATTTTTGCTACCTTAAACTCTTTTGCAGTGCTGGGGATTGAACCCAGGGCCTCATACATGCTAAGGCAAGCCCTCTACCACTAAGCTACACCCCCAGCTCATCTACCTTAAATGTTTATGGGGTCAAATCTGTAGACCTTTTTGTTCATTTCTGGCTTTGTTATCATGCTTTAAAAGGCCTTCTCTAATTAAAGAATAAAGGTGGGGGTTTTTCTAATTACATAAAAACTCTTTCAGCAATTTAATGTGTTTCTTAGCATGACAATTTTTTAATCATTTGTTATCTTTGCTTACAAAGGTAAGATCTCAACTTACCTTTTTTCCCCAAATGGCTAGCAAGTTCTCCCAGCACTGTTTATAGAGAGTCCATTTTCTTGACCTCTTTACCAAATGCTATATCTTCATATTATTTACGCCAATTTCTAACTTAACATTTTGTTCCATTTTTCTGTTTGTTTGGAGCTAAGACCAGACTGTTTAACTACTGTAGCTTTTAATCTCCCAGATATCCTCATGGCTCACCTACTTCAGGTCTTTACTCAAATACTGCCTTCTCCTAGAGAACCCTATTGACAATTTTAACTTCTGCCCACTTGTACCTCCTACCCTACCTCTGGCAGTCTATAGCCCCTTCTTCACTTCATTCTTCTTAACACATCCCCACCTAACATCTATACATTTTACTTGTTTGTTTGCATATTGTCTGTATCTCCAAGCTAGAGAGTAAGTTCCATGAGAAAAACCATTCTGGTCTCTTGGATTCACTTTTGTATCCCCAGTTCTACAATAATGCCAAAGCACAGAATAATGCTCTAACATATTTGACAAATTAATGACTGTCTGGAAGAGGAAAAACTCCTATATACCACTCCTACCTTTCCTTTTAAAGATTTTCCAACTCTTTTTACACAGCCATTCTTCCATGAAATAAAGCATTAGTTCAACAAGTTTAAAAAATATATCCATGGGATTTTGACTGGTCCATTAGATAAGTAGATTATTTTAGGGAGAATTGAAGATGTCACAGTATTGAATACTCCCAAGTAAGAATGAGCTGTTTTTTTCATTTATGTCCCTTAGTATAGTTTAACAATTTCCTTCATTAAGGACCTATGTATTTTATATTAAGATGATTTCTAATCATTTTGCTGTGATTTTGTTACTGTTCATTAATTTATTCAAAGACTATCTATTGTTGCCCACTATATACTATTCTAGTTTCCCACAGGCACTATTCTAGGAGCTATGGAAGCTGCAATGAACAAAGATAGTTTTTACCATCATGCAATTTATGTTATAGTTGAGAGTAGAACTCTGTTTTCCCTATACTTTCTAGTTGATAATTTTGAGTAAGAAAGCCATTGAGTTTTTTGTATATTTTAAATTTCAACTTGCCTTCTTATTAAATTCTTTTAATTGTTTCTAAGAGTGTTAATGAATTTCTAGTTTGACCACAGAGGCAATCAGATCACCTACAAATAGTGATAATTTTGTCCACTCCTTTCCAAAGGTGCCCATGTCCAGTAGTACAATGAAGTATTCCAAAAGAATCTCTGAAAAAGGATATAAATACACACTAGCATTTCTGGAAATTAACTCCATTTTTATAGTCAGGGAGAAAAGTTATAAAATATATCTTTTAATCTTTAAGCCTGTATGATATGTCAGAAATTTTAGTTTAGGTAAGTCAAAACATCTAACAGGATACAAGAGACAGTTTTAAGCAGTTGATGCAACAGACATTTTGAGGAAATACTATTTTTTCTTCTTTCCTAGTAAATTGTTATAAAATTGAGAAAAGAAAAGAAGGTTAAATTTGGTTCGTGTATAGGAAGCTAAGTAATTCATCAAATCAGCTACTGTTGAGCTCATTTTAAAAAAAAAAAAAAACAGGGTCATGTTTCTCCATTGAAAGTTAGAAAACATTAAATCTACTTATCTCTTCTACATTACTTTCTATTTACCAATTATCTGTACAAACACTGAAATAGCTGAAGATTTAATTTGCATATCCCAGCATACTGAAAGGAGGCTGCACAAATAAGGTTTCATGTAACATCTGTAAACTAGGGTTTTCTAGGGTGTTACATTTGTCCTAATAAAGCAAAACAGAGATTAAGAACAATGACAGAGTGCCCACTTGCAAAGCCAGAAAAAAATGAATCTGAATCCCTAAGCCTCTTGCCCAAGCCTGCTTTATGGTTAGCAGAGTCTAGACTCAAACTCCACTTTCCACCACCTCCCATGCCCTTTCCATGGTGCTGTCTGTCATGTGCATTATCTGTGCAATTAGAAAACCTCAAATTTGATTTCTCTGTAATGAATAATTTATCTTCAGTTGTTACCTTTGCATATTATTTTAGAAGGAAATTATTTTTTAATAAAATACACGTCAATTTTTTTTTATTTTTATGGCCCCTTTTTTTAGAGGCTGAAAGAATTAATATATGTTTAAAAAAAGACTACATTCTTACAACAGTCCTATGTGTGCAGAAGCAGAAATGATGAGTCTTCTAGGATATAAATCAACATTCTAATCCTTAAAAAATAGACGCACCCATTCTTAAGTGTCACAAAGCACCCCAAACTGAGTAGGAAGGAATATCTGAGTGGAACTGATAACAGCCTAGCCTGAAGAGGAAGCACAAGTGCCCATTACAAGCTATTGAAAAGTTCCATAGAAAAAAATGACATACAGCAGGAAATTCCTGACCAGTAGTGTAATCGCTCACATAAACATGTTGGCTGATAAATGGACTTTTATGATTTTGCTTATGCCTGTTGCTTATTGTCCCTTTAGATATGTCACCTTGCAAATGTATTATGACTTCTCTCTACATCTATTTAATGGTACGATTTAATAAATTGTAGATTCATCTTAATCCCTTCAAAATACTCTTGGTCTTTTATCCAAAAGTGAGCAAAGAGGTTAGTTAGTAACTAAAATACCAAAAGAAACTTGCTGTAAGTTAGTCCCCAGGAAAAGCATTATATTGAGGATTCAATATACAAATGCTCTAATTTACTGTGCATGTTGGGAATTAGGCAGTGGAAAATTTAAATATAGATTAAGGTTACAACTGCAGGATTATCAATATGGCAGAGAATAAAGAGCTAAATGTAAATGAGATAAATATGTATTGAACTCCATGTACATGAAAATTCTGACCTAGATGCTTTATTTATATGATCTCATTCATTTTTATAACAATACTGTAAAATGAGTATTACAGTCATTCTACAGATTAGAAAATTGAGTTTCTACAAGATTAAACCACACAATCCAGGCCCTCCACTTCCCAGATAGAACTAGATATCCTAATTTCTGACTCTACTACTTCCCTCCTACCAACTCTGGGCAAACTGCTGAGCCTCTGTGAGCCTTCCCTCCCTCACCTGTGCAGTGAGCGAGCGTAGATGCTGACCTCACCACCACAAAGGTTCCCAAAATACACTCAAAAACAGTGAAACAGAACACAAGTGGCAATTGGTTGTTAACACAAACAAATTGTTAAACTAATAAGAGAAAGTGATAGGGATTGATTTCCAACCAATTTCCTCATTCCTCTCAGACACTTTGTTTTCAAATGCTGATGATGCAGTACTGAGCTGTGTTTTCTGGGCAAGGTCTTACAAGGGTTGTCAATGAATCATTTCCTTCATATTCACAGGAACCCTACGCCTGGGTAGGTCAGATTCCCACCCTGCTTTATCTTAACAATCCGTATGTTACAGGTAGACAAACAGTATTGTTGGGAATTTCAAGTATAAGAATTTAAAATTCCCTCTTGGCAGATATTTCCAGCACAAAGGACAGGGACTCTTAAGTCACTGACCTACTGACTCTGGGTGTGCCATGACAAGTTCTATGTCGATAAACTGAGAGTCAAGAGAACTGCACTGGAGTGTTTCCATTTTTCTTGTCAACCATACTTGGTTTTCAAATGAAATCTTTTGTGAATCTACAACACGAACAATAGGTAATAAAAGTAATATTTTGTTAGAATATTTTATCAGTTCAAATTTGTAACATGTATATTTATTATGAGATTAATAAGAATAGTGAGCTTTAAAGAACACATAAACCTTTTAATTGAAGGCTACTCATAATAGTGATACATATCTTAACCTCAGTATCCAATTTATTTCATCCCGTTTTGTTTTCACTAACTTGAGACATGTCTGATACACAAGTAATTGCATATGAGAACCACTTGCAAGCTTGTTTTGTTGTACCTATAGTTTGGTTGTTTTGTGTGTGTTCATGTTTAACAGCCTACATTGCTTTACAATCATGCAGTTACCTGGAGACACTCCATAAAATGCGCTCATAAATAAGTTAACCTAGCCACGCAACCTAATCATCCTTATTTAATATGATAGTAGAGATATGTGCAGATAAAATGATTGCTAAGCTAAAGAACTCAAGAGATCGGCTAAAAAAACTATTCAAACTATGAAAAACAACCCAGTATGAGGCCTAGGTAAGAAATATAATGCAGAGAATCAAAAATCTCCCCACATCTGAACAACAGCCTAAAGATATAATAGAAGGAATTACCTATATACATAAACACACACAAAAAAAGATAAAAATTCCTTGACACTAACTTAACAGTCATTAAAAAAAAAAAGAAAATTGAAGCAAGTAGAAAGTAAATGTCGTTGTTTTAAAGGGCTCAGAATATTAAAACATTAATTCTTTCAAAGTTAATTTATAAATATTGTGTATCCACCCCCAAAATTATTAGTAGGATAATTTTTTTCAATTCAGACAAATTCGTTTTAAATTTCCTATATAAAACCAAAAAGGTAATAAGAGTCAGGAAAAAAGCATCTAGGGAAAAATATAAGAATAATGAGGCAGAACTGATCATGCCAATTATTGAAATTGGAGAGAGAAAAGGAGGAAAGGAAGGAAATGCACACTTAATAACTGCTGCATCTTCACAAAACATCTCAGAAGAAATTGGCTACATTGGTTGACTCTGGGGAACAGAACCACATGCCTTTTGTATCTTTTTAAAAGTTTTTTCATATGTATGTATAATCCATACAAAAATAAGTAAATAATTTTAATATATAAATGTTAATCGGATGAATAGAGTTTATAACTGATTTTCTGCTCTATAAAATTAAAGGAAGCATATCAATGCATTTAAATATCTAGAATCAATTTATGCAGATATATTGGGCTTACAGTCTTAAATCAAGAATATTTTGAAAACCTCATACTAGAAATCTAGGAGTCATAACTTCTAAAACATTTAATATTAAGCCATAGCACAGTATATTCACTGTCTTAGGAAGGAAGGAAGGAAGGAAGAGGGGGAGGAATTTACAGTTCTTATAAGTAATATCTAGAAAATACATTAAAATAAAATTAGAATATTTTCCTTCCTTACCTCTCTCCCCCACTGGTATAATGTATTGCCAATAACTTAAATGATGGTTTTAGTTCTAAATTTCAGCAGAATTTCAATAATACTAGGAAATATAAAATGTATTAAAAATCTTAATGTAATCCCTGGCATATAAAGGTACAGACGAAATATCTGTTGAATAAACAATAACTTCTATATATTTGGTAAGTTACCTTTTGGGGTCAAGTTGCCATTAAATGTATTTTTAAACTATGCTCAAATAAGCTCAAATTTTAAAACTTTGAAATCATAGAAATTGGGATCAAAACTATTTCAGTACAAAAAGTAACTAAAGAAGAAAATTGGTCCCATATTTTAAAATAAACAAAAAAAATATTCTAATTGTTCTCCTATGGTCACTTGGTCATTCAGGATCCCAAAAATGTATTATTAAAAGAAGATATCTCATTCATTGCAGCCTTGTGATTGTTGAGGCATGAGTCTGAAAACAACCTAAATATCCATCAATAAAGGACAGCTTTTGAATAAATCCCGGTACATGTAGGCAATGAAATACCACATAGTTCTTTAAATGAATAAAGCAGATCTCTCTCTCTCTCTCTCTCTCTCTCTCTCTCTCTCTCTCTCTCTCTCTCTCTCTCTCTCTCTTTCTCCCTCCCTCCCTCCCTCCCTCCCTCTCTCTCTCCTAATGTGGAAGAACCAGGACAGCCTGCTGATTTTGAAAAGCATAGCTGAGCTAAGCCAGGAGCAGAGGAGGCTCCTATGTGAGGCCTCAAGTCCATGTGTAAGACTGGAACTGCACACAGTCCAGGTGACCCTTGAGACCCCTTGGGACAGTACCAATCTGGAGGCTCAGGAACCCTCTGTCAACAAGAGCTGAACAGAGACAGTATTTCCCTTGGCACTGCAAGGCTTTTCTGGTTCTTCAGTTGCACACAGATGAAGCTGCTTCCATTTAGGGGCCACATTTGTGATAAGTAAGACTTTAAGGCCTACCTAGTCTAAAGAAGGAACACCTGCCATTTACTACCATAGGGATGAACCAGGAGGACATTATGCTACATGAAATAAACCAGACACAGAAAGTCAAAAACTATAGGATTCCACTTATATTAAGTATGTAGTCAGAGAGGAGAAGGGTAAGTGCCTGGGGCTGATGAGTGGGAGAAACAGAGAGCTGCAAGTCAACATGTATAAATTTTTGATTACACAAGACTAAGAAGCTCTAGAGATGCTATCCAACATTGTGCCTCAGTTAACAATATTTTGTTGTATATTTAAAAGATGGTTAAGAGGGTAGATCTCATGTTAAATGTTCTTACCACAATAAAACAAAAACTAGAAATAATTTTTTGTAAAGATGAAGGAACTAAATACTCCATGTGTCAGTCTTCTGCTCAGTCATTGCTGAATGGCACATGGGTCCCTAGTGCTGAGTCTCTCTGGCCTTGTTTTGGTTCATTTTTTAAATCTTTGCTTTGTCAAGTACATTGACTTAATGCAAGTCAGCTTTACTTTGTGCACACCTCCACCATAAATTTTCTCATTTGTGTAAAGTAAATAAAGCATACATGTCCACATCTCTACCTACCTATGCACAGAATATCTGGAGGGATACTCAAGAAATTGGGAATACAAATTTCTTTTGCCAAGAAGGACAGAGACCTGGAGAAAAAGAGTCAAAGGGACACTATTTACTGTAACATTTGGATATTAGTTAAATTTTTATAATGTTTATGCATTACTTTAAAACACTATTTTAAAATGCACATAAAATCTAATGTTTTAATAAAATTTAAGATTTCACATTTTATATTTTATATTTTTAAATTTTTCAATTTATAGACTGAATACCTACTTGCATCCCACTAATAATAACTTATTTTACCTCTTCCCCATTCTCACTCTTAAGAACTCTTTGAACTTTTAGATATCTTTGAAAAGTTGGTTAAAAACTAAAACCTTATTCCCAGTGGAATACATAGATTTATATATATATATATATATATATATACACACACACACATACATATAAACCCACAAAGTCCATAAACTCTAGATTTGAATCTGTCATACTGTGACAACATCTGTATGGAGGATTCTTATCCCCCCGCACCCCCCCCAAAAAAAAAAAAAGTTTATCTTGATTCTATTCATGAAGGTCAAATCTGTGAACCCAATATATGAGACATTCTTCAATCTAACCAGCCAAAACTCTTTAGAAATTCAATGTCATGAAACAAAGCATAACAAAAATACAAATCCCAAGAGAATAAGAGTCACAACAACTAAAGGCAAAGTGACCCTTGCTTGACTCATGAGCAATTAGGAAAATCTGAATGTGAATTCCATAAGAGAGAGCATTGTTATGGAGGCGTTGCTTATTCCCTGAGTGTGATCATACCTATGAAACAACTGAGGGGAGAAGCCTCAAGATAACTGTCCCTTACTTATACAGTTCAAAAAATTATACCCAGAGATAATACAAATGAATTGTTAAGACATTAACAACTGGTGGAGCTGTGTAAAGAATCTATGGAAACCTGTTATACTATTTTTATATTTTCTTTTTCTATAAGTTTGAAATTTTTCCTTATAAAAATTAGAAGGAAAACTTCCCTTCAGCCTCTTAAAATTCTTACACAGCATCCACCACTAAATTTCCCCTCTCTTCTCTTATTCTTGGGGCTTTCCATCTCCCCTCTTTATTACTAAAATGGATTGACAGTACTGTTTAAGAAGTCTAGCACTTGGTTCATTTCTTTTAAAATACTGTGAAGCATAGACAATGTCTCAACCTGAGCAGTTGCTTCTTTAGACTTTATCTCTCTTGGCTGCACTGTGAACCTGGTGAGATCAGAAACAACGGATGCTCTTACCATCTTTGAAGTCCTGATGCTGAACATAGTAAGGAGAAGCAATAAACAAGGGTTGCACTCACACTTTGGACCAGTTCACTAATTTTTAGGACTTTCTGTGTTACTCTTTAGCAAGTTGAGTTACAGATTACATAGGAGAATGGGGGAAAAAAAAAAAAAAAAACGTTGAAACCAAGCCACTACACATGAAATTCTAGGTTTGCTTCTCACACAAGTGTGGATTAAAAAGAGCCTAGCTAAATGGTCGCCTTGCACCAAGAAAGAGCCTGGAAATACAAAGCGAATCAAGTTAAGATGTTTGCACTGCCATCTGTGCATGCTGCTGGCTTTATTCGACTTCCACCTGTTAGCATTTTATTCTCTAATACTACGCTGACAGAATTTTCTGTAAGAATGGAGCTGCAGAGCCTGTCACTGGCAACACAGCAACATCCTACTTTAGAGAAAATAATATTATTTTGAGCAAATTGGAAACTAAATGACAGAAAGCACTACAGATGGAATACACTGAGAACATGAGTAGAATGCTGCATTCCCCATCGCCCCACAGTCCAGAAACAGTCAACATTGAAATGCTGGCAGGGGACCAGCAAAGACTATCTATCACCCATGTGTGCAGAACAAGCCAACTGAACTGCTTTTATCTTTAGGAATAAGCTGATGTACTCTCCATTAAAACAAAAATCAGATGTATCAATCAATGGCAATTAGTGTTTCACCTTTTAAAAAATGTTTCCTCCTTACTCATGCTTGGTTTGTTTTTTTTGTTTCCTGTTTTTATAATTTTTTTTCTTTTTCTTTCACATACCTTCTTTTCTCTTCAGAGATATATCTACACAGGAAACAAACGGCCCTCATCCAACAGATACTTAATTTCTACAAAATTCTATGAAATAAAGCTATTCTATTTATAATAAGGTTTAGGAGTCCCAAAGCAGCCTGTTTTTTGAAGTCATGATAATCAGTAGAAACAATTAAATTTAAATAAAAATATTTCTAAAAGTACCTCGCGAATGGCAGAAGTAAGTCTGATAACATTTTTTTTTCCTAGAGTGAAAGAACCCAGGGCTAATGTTCTAGTGCCTACATTTAGGAAATTGCTTATGCTCTCTTTTTTAAACTAGGCATTCTGGAGCTAGGGCTGCAGCTCAGTGGCAAAGTGCCTACCTAGCATGCATGAGGCACTGGGTTCAATTCTCAGCACCACATAAAAATAAACAAATTAAATAAAGGCATTCTGTCCATCTACAACTACAAAAAAAAATTTTTTTTAAAAAGACCAGGCATTCCCTTTTTCCTGTTCTCCTCATTTTTGTTAGTCCAAGAAAAGATCAAAGGAAAATGAAAGAAGAAAGAAGAGCTTATTTAAAAAAAAGAAGACCATTAATTTCAAAACATCGCTCACTCAAGAGTTTGACCCATTGAAATCAACTGAAATTTATATTTACCTATACAGTAATAGGTCTACCTCAAGCTTCCTCTTGATATACTATGTATAATTCCCCCAAACTAACATATGCCTTATTACGTAATTACTTCAAATTACTCAATGGAACCCACTTTCTCCTCCTCTCTCAATCATCCTATCAATTGTTCCAGATATTCAGATTTACATATCTAGCTTCATGCTACTACTAGAACTCTTGACCTGTCCAGAGGAAGGATAGTGGTCTTCTTTTCACTGCTTAAGTAGTTTTAGCCCCCATTTCTTTCTCACTTGAGAGCCCAGTGAAATCCAAGATTTAAAAAAAAAAAAAAAAAAACAATAAATGAGGACATTTGTAGCTGGGGAAACAGCAAAGCTTACTGATGCAAGATGAGTTGGGAACAAGAAGAAGTAACTGGTAATGTCAAATGTGTTTCTATCTACCCTAGTTCTTTTCAATCCTCATGTCATTTCTGCATCTTTCTTCTTCTTTACCCTCTTCTCTCCCTTTCCATCTCTTCCACACCTATGCTGGTATCAGTGACTGCCAAAGATACCCAAATTTGAAAAATCATTTATATCTCCGAAAGTCAAGATTATGTGCTCCCCTCTTTTCACTCATTTGTCAGGTAGTGGCCAACAAGATTTGATCCAAATTAGTATACAGTGATCCACTTAACTATGTGCTCTGATATTTACTGAGAAATGCACTGTACTAAATACACAGCAAGTGAAAAGGACACTGTCTTTATTTTTGCCTACAAGAAGCTTATACCCCATCAAAGGAAAACAAATATGCAAACAACCAAATCTCACATAAGGGCAAATCCAAGAGATAGAAACACAGAGGGAAAAGCAATCAAATACCAATAAGGATATGATTTCACAAATGCCTACCAAGAGATTGATTATACGACAGGAAAATGTCATTCTTGGAAACACTTTAAAAGAACAGAGCGCAAAATCAAGAAGACTTAATGTCATGCAAAGAAATCTTCAACCATAAAAAGCATCTTCCCATCCAATTTTTTGCAATGGGTGGGGAATTGCATGGCTCGTATGCTTACTTTTTTTCACAAAAGGAACTAAATAGATATAAGACCACAGTGACTATTATGTTTCTGCCTGTGATGACTCTCATTTGGGAATAGCACTTATTTTGTCTTTTCCACAAGATGCTACAAATGAAGCCGTGCAAATTGACCAGAGTTGTACAGACAAGCTAAGCATCCAGGCTATACAACATAAAAGGGGATGGCAGCGGATATCTGGCTGGGAAGTTAGCCCTCCTCACTTCTTTTTATTACCAATGGAATTAATCATGTTCAAGGAAACTGGCCTTCTCCACTGAACATTTTCCTAGGGTTGGAGAATCATGACACTTGGAAATGACAACACCATCAGAAGACATAGAAGGAGAAAAGCAACAATCAGAAGCAACATCTGACACCTCTGAGGCCAAACTATAAATAACAACTTTTCCCCATGTCCTTGTCACCTTTTCCCAAAGTTAGATTCCTGGCCTGAGGGCTGAACCCCACTCCCATGTGCTCCTTTCACACACAGCAACATTCCCTAATGTAGTAAGGTAGTGCAAAGTTGATGACCAGCAGAGATTTGAGAGTCAGATACCTCAGTGCTCCATTCCTGCTTTCCATTTTCCAGTTTCCTGAATCTCTGAGCCTGAGCTTCTTCATCTAAAAACTGGAACAAGGATAGAGATGATAATAACTAGCAATCATAAAACAGGCACTGTGCAAAGTATTTTATATGCATTATTCATTTAATCTTCAGGGAAAAGAAACTTTAAGACAATTAATAATAATTACTATTATTATTATTATTATTATTATTATTATTATTATTAAAGTATATTCTTCCTTTACAGATGAGGAAATTGCAACTCAGAGAGGAATTAATTAACTCACCCAAAGTCCAACCTGAGTGCCTGAACTCTTGACCCTTTATATGACTATAATAACACCTGCCTACACAAGTATTTAAAGAGTTAAGATTAATGTATAAGGACACACAACTAATGTTATTGTCATTACTTTTGAAAACATCAAAAGCAATACTGGTTTTTTGTTATCTTTCTCTTTCCCCTGGTGCTGAGAGTTTTGAGGTATAATAAGCACAAGTCATCAACCCATTTACAGGTAAATCTAAACCAATGCCTGGGGACATTTTAGGTACCAAATAACAAAACCTACATACCTTTCAGATGTTTCTTCTGCTGCTGATGAATGGGGACTCAAAAGATCAGGAAATTCAGTACTACTTAAAAATGGTGGTATCCCATACATGTGTCTTAAAAGCTCAGATGGACAAAATTTAAGGGATACTATTCTTATATGTTTTATTACAATTCTTAAGTTAAAATTAATATGATATGCTAACTTGTGACTATGCAGACTTCACTTCGATTCCATTCTTATCTTTTAATTCATTTTTCATTACAATAAAAAATGATACATGTTTAAACCTCTGACATGCTAAGATGCCAGTCAGATTAAATACAATAGCAAACATTTGGCACACACCTGGAAACTTTCCTTTAAAAAAACAAAATTATTATTGTATTTCATCACTTCCTTCCTTATTGCCAACTAATGTCCCCATGTCTGAAAGGGTCATTCTCGAGCTGTACATCTATTTATAATAGTGTGTTCACTGTCTTCCTTCCTCTGGCACATTGTCTGTGACCTTGACCATTTCAGGATGGATAAAAGAGTGCCATCAACATATGTTTATGGAGCTCTACACATCTCGTAAGAGATCTCATATTATTAAAAGCAATAAAGAGTGACAAGGACAGTTCTATACTATAATACTGTCAAGAGAAAAATGTCACCCCTACCATAAAGTACCCAGAGGCATAATTAAGGAGTGACAAAGGAATAATTTCCTGGTCACAGAATGAGAGAACTAGGGTAAAATGCTGGCAGCAACAGGAGATTCCTCTACTCCAACATGCCTGAGTGGAGCCTCCGTCCATAGCCAGGTGTCCAGGTAAGAGTCAGGATCTCTTGTCCACAATGTGGAGCACCAAGGGATGCCCAGGTATAAGAACTCAGAAAGAGGTGCCAGCAAGAATTTCTGTGTACCAATGAGATATTTGGAAGTTTCTGACTTTTCCTAACAGCATCAATATGAAAACTAAAATAGTGAATCCTCCTGGGCACCAAATAAGAACATTAAAGGAACTTAAACATCACAGTTCCTGAATACTCCCTACTCACAAACACAGGTCCATACAGTCTCCACAGAGCTATAAATATATCCCGCCTGAAGGTCTCCTTCCTGTTCACATGCTTCTCCATAAAATTTGGTATTTTCTCTTTTATCCTAAGTTTTATCTTTGTGATTCCTGTCTGTCAAGGACACAAGGTTAAATAAGTGGGGTTCCAGATCCTGCTCAGTTAACTGCCCCCCTGAAAAAAGTCTCCTTTCCCAGTACCCAAAAAAGAAAGAATCCCTATCACTGACACAATAAGGTCATGTGCTGCCTTAAGGCCCACTCTGTAAAATGAGTTCGGTGGTCCCTAACCATCCTTCCAGCTCAAGCCTTTCATAATTCTAGGATGAATGTTGGTGACAAGAGTCTCAGGTGAGAAGAGCCTTAGGAGCAGCCCTCAAAGTTTCTGTCCCATTAGGGTCCCCTCACAGAGGTGGGACCAAGCCCGTATAGCTGAAAAAACTGGGGCTGAGAGGTTGACATTGGCCCTTTTAGTGTGCACAGTAACTTCAAAAACATAGCAGCTTATCTCATGTGATCTTCCTCATCTTGCAGAAAAATTGTGTCTTCTTCAGTTTTACTATCAGTGTCATTCACCTGTGAGCACCAGACTCCTATGCCAGCCCCTTCACTTGGTAGCTGTGTGACCTTTCTGGGCCCCAGTTTCCTCACATGTAAGAGGAGGTTAGTAATGATATCCATTGCCATTGCAGGGATTAAATTGGCTAATGTATGGAAGGAGCTTAGAATAGTTCCTAGAAAACAGTAAACAAGAGGCATTGCTAACTATTATCTGTATTATTATTACTGTTAATAGCAGCATTCCAAGTTCAGGTCCCCACTGTATGTCTATGCTGGGGGACAGATAGCCCAACCCAGTGTCAGCACTCTGGAACTCCTGGAAGGTTTTCATTTGGAGGCACTTTATGTTGAAAATGTCCTTGCCACCTCTAGAGCATTAGTAACCACAAAATGTGACCAAGAATCACAAGCACGCCATTGATTTGATTCCATGAATTTACGTCATGATTGAAATAGCCAAGGTCAGAAACAATGGGATAAGGGAAACAGCAGCACCACACCACTAATCCCAAATTTCTTCCAACTTTTCTTTAAAGTGCACTTTTTAGCATTTTAGAGTCTGATACAGTGCCTGTATTTGATGAATTAGTTCTTCTCTGATAACATTCCTATTTTGAATAACACCAGTTTATAGGTTGAAGCACACAATAATAGTAAATGTCAGAAAAATAACAGTTTTAAATAATTTCCAAATCCAAACCTCTTCCCTCATCAAGGCCTTGCGCTGTGTGGCAGGTAGGCTGGCACAGCATTCACCTCTTCTGCCCTCTGCATCTAGTAGCATTCAAAGATGGTGGCTTTGAAATGATATTTTACCTAAAGTTGAAAATTGATAATAGATCCCATCATTTAATTCTTTTTTTCCACCCAATGTTTGGCACCTTTATGTGCTCTAAAGTGATGATATGATCTGATCACAAAAGGTATTATTTGTGGGATCCTATAATTTCAACAAATATATTAAACTAATTTATCCTTGTTCCCCTTAAATCTGGAGGGACATCCTGACAAAGTAAATAGGATCAGAATCACTGAAAACCCACTTCATATTTTTCAAGGAGGATGAAATGTGTTCAGAGACGAGTAACTGAAAAATCAAAATAAATAATTTAATATAATATTTAATAAACAATTTAGTAATTTAATGTACAATTTTCTTTAAAATGGAAATATCCTTACTTTGGCAAGTCTGGAGTAGAATAATCTGAAGATGACACCTTTCTGGCAGGGCTTGGCCCAGAGGCACTCAATTCTCACCCAATCTTGCCCACTGGAAGGACCCAGACATGTGCAGGTGGGTAAGAATAAAAGATTGTGTCCTACCCATTACCTCAAATAGGCTTACCTGAAACCCAGAATATTAGACAATCACTTCTTCATTCAAGTTCAAGTGATGTAATCCATCCCCTACACTGATGCAATCCATCCTGGACAATATCCAAAGTGTGCAAGGAATTAAGAAGGACATCGCTAGACAAGGAACCTCATTCCCAGGTAATAACTATGGGAGTAGGACTCAATCCCAGATCACGTTCATCCCTCAGTAGTCAGTGAGTGATTCCTCATCCAATTTCTTCCATCCATTCTCTCTCCCCATCTCATGGTTCCTCCCTTCCTGCATTGCACTCTGGTATCCTAGACACTAGAATGGATTTTCATTTATACTCATTATCTGCTCTGTATTGTTCTAACACTTAGGGAAGATTCAGATGTCTGTGGATGAGGTGGTTAGGGAAGAATCATTCATGATGATCTGGTCTCTGGGAAAGACCACCTTAAATGGCAAAGGTCATCTCTTGCTAGTATAATTTTCCTAGTTACTTAAGCTAACAGAAGGCAGGCAGCATCCTTTCCAGCTCTAAGTTGTATTTCAAAAAGTTGCCTTTGATTTCCATGCAACCCTAGAAAAAGCAGCTGCCCAACCCTCTCTATCCCACTAATTAGACTTATTTTATTCTTTACACCTAACATTAGATAAAATTCCTTTTAACTTCTTTACATACTAATGGTCAGTCACCTTCCCTGGCACCTTCCTCTCCCACCCCTGATAACCACAGTGGAGTGTTTTAGGATATTCACTGCTTTCCATCCAGTTCCTATAAAGGTACCTTGCACAGGTAGGAAGTTCCAGGCCTGCATTTCTGATTGTAAATTGGTTTGTCTCATGGACACCTCAATTACAACTTGAACAAGATTAATTCTGAAATTAAGGTCCCAGAGAACCCACTCTTACAGTCTTCTATTCCCCCCAGCTAGAAAAAGTCAGTCATCCTTGAATTAACTTCTCCCCCTTTTCTCTACTTCACAGACTCCTATCCCCCTTCACCACCTTCCCCTGGCCTCTCCCATGCCCATCTCACCTCCCCACCTCTGACTGGCTTCCGACTCCAGCCAATGCCTGCCCCTCCATCATCCCACTTATCATCTGTGAATGCTCTCACTGCTGTGAAGCCTTTTCCTCACCCCCCACCTTCAGTTGATAGCTTTGATGTCTCTGTTTCACACCATTGTGTGTCTCTTTTAGGTCCTTTTAGGGTTTCACGCTTTTTTGAGATCTATTAAAAAATATGGGCCCAAGAAAACCCACATGCACTACAACTTTCACATAAAATGTCAGTATTGTTATTTCAAACACTTTGTCGTAACATGCATCATGTTTGTTGTGTTATACCTATTTATTTACATACTTGCCTTCCTTACCAGATTTGCATCATGTTACAACCTGTTTTTAAACCTCTTGGTGTCTAGCACTGTGATGAGTATTCACAAGATACTAAAAACTGTCCACTGACTGAGTGTCCAGTGTGATATTCAGGTGCCAGGGTCATGCAGCACCTTCCAAACATCAGTCATTTGATAACACTCTCACAAGTTTTACCACTTCTCCTACAACCCATCTTACACAAATTAACATTTGTGTAGACTGTTTATAAAATCTTCACTAAAGATTCCTCCCATCCTTGAACACATGACCCATTAACCTCCCCAAAATATGGGAGGTTGATGAATCTTCCCCTTGAATCCTGCCCTGTTCTATCACCTGCTTTGATAATAAAATGTGGCAGGAGTGATGCTTTGTGACTTCCAGGTTTAGGTCTTAAGAGACTTGGCGGTTTTTGGATCCAGCCATGATGTAAAAATGCCCAAGCCAGACTCCCCAATGAGAATAGACCCTGAGGAGCAAAGCGGGCTCAGCCAGTCACAGCCATTCTGGCCACCCCTGCTAGGTAACAGACATACCAGTATCTTCATCTATTCCCACTGTTGTAACAGAAAATCTGAGACTGGGTAATTTATAGACAACAGAATGCTCACAATTTAGAGACTAAGAAGTCCAGGATCAAGGTGCTATCAGATTCAGTGTCAGTGAGGGCTTGACCTGCTTCATAGATGGCATCTTCTTGCTGTGTCCATACATGGCAGAGGGTTAGCTCTCTTTTAAAGGTCACTAATACCATTCCCAATGGCAGAGCTCTCATGACTTCATCATGCCCTAGAACTATCATCTCCCGTATCAACATATGAATTTGGAGGGGAAAACAACCTTCAAACAAAAACAACAAGTAGAGTTATCATGGAACTTCCAGCCTAGCCAAGCTCCCAAGCCACAGGAATGACCCCCACAAACATGGCACAGAAAAGAAGAATTTACTTGCTGAGCCCAGCCACCACACAGAATCCTAATAAGTCACTGCTTTTTAAACCACTATGATTTAGGAACTGATACACAACAATAGATGAATGATATGCTACTTTCCTTTAAATCAACTTTTTTTTTAATTGAAGTATATGTTAAAATAAATGTTTTGTCGCTTCCATAAATAGAAAATTAATATCACTTGCCATAAAACTAAAACAATGAAAGAAGAAACAAAGCAATGTTATTCACTTCTAGCCAAATAGTGCTATCTACATATGCAAGGAAGGTCTCCAACTATAAGAGGGATATTAAAGATATACACACCAGAACTAAACTGCAACTTGCTCTTTGACATAAAGTTGAAATAAAATGGAATGAAAATAACATGCACTCTGAAATTTGATATTAATTAATACTATTTATCATTAAAGATCATTATCTTGTATAATAATACACGTGGTAAACATCTATGTTAAAAATCATGAGGGTGTCACTCAAAACAACCAACATTTGGAAGATGCCATGTTTACCTAACACTAAACACTGATATGGGCAGACAACAGGTGTAGGACCTTCTGTTGTCACAAGCACAATGCTAAACAGAAGGTGATTTGAATAAAAGATCAAACAAAATGAAATCCTGTACAAGTGCTTATTTTCTAGCAGAGGAGACAGAAATGTAAATAAATTATTATTATACATTAACCATGGCAATTGTAACTCTACCAATTTTAAAATATAAAGTCTTAGACCCAGGTACCAAATCCCTGACATTTTGAGCAAAAGTGGGAAGATACATGGATACAATGTCTAGATTACCTGGATATTCTTTTTACTTTGCAATTTTGGAATCGCCACTTTGGCCTCCCCGTTCCTCTATGGCTTTCTCCCCTAGGTATATGAAAATTCTCTTAAATTTTCTGATGACCAAACTCCCCTAAAGATTCCTACCACATTTTAAGCTCTTTGAAGCTAGAGACATGTCATGTAACTTCCTGCCTCTTATTATCAATAAACATCTGTTAAATTAAAAAAAAAATCAACCTTCTAGAGCTTCTGCAGGAAGTTTTCCTGCCATCTAGCACTGATTTTAAAATGTGTTTTTCATTGCTCAGACTATGAACACTAAAAGTGTATTTAACCTGAAATGTGTACATAATAAAATATTTGTACCAAGTTCTTCCAGCAGTGTGTTCTATGTGTACATTCATGAATGTCTGTCTGGAATGGCATTTTATGTCTATGCCTCTTTAGATCCATGTTGAGTATTATAAATGTGTGGAGACTGCTTATTGACATACGACATAAAGCAGCCATTGCCACATGATTTACTCATGGGGCCTCTGAACCTTTCCCAGGCTTGAAAGTGCTGCTGTTGACATTTACTCTTTTCTCAGTGTTTCTTCTTTTATCCTCTTCCTTCAACATAGCAATTTTGTTTCTCTCTGGAACTTAAATTCAGTGAAAAATATAGACCTCTTAAAATGTTAATACTTTCAATCAGAAGTTTTTAAAAAAAAATTTTTAGCTAGGCTGTGAACTGAATGAGCTGAAGCCTCCTCTGTTCAAAGTTCTTGAAGGTTTGACATTTAAATTTATTCTAAAATAGTTTTTGCATGAAAAGCCAAGAAAGAGAGGATTGTGGTTTGTACCTTGGCGTGGATTTTTATACGAGTGGGACAGAAACAGAGTGGCGGTATTGAAGCTGTCTGCAGGATTTACTGGCACTGATTAGGGCAGGAGTGGCCCAGATTCCAAACAAGCCCATAATTCATATGACTAATTCTAGCTTTTGCCTAACTCTCCACCCTGCCCCCCACCCCTGCACACAATCAGCATATATGGAAATGTTAATAAAGCCATCATCTCACCCTTGGAAAAGACTGATTTTTCTCATTCCCAGGCCAGGGCATTTCCCCAATGGAAGGAGGCTTTGTGGGCAAGAGACTGCAAAGTGCAGCAAATGCAACTGAGAGCTCCTGCAGAACTTTCTGTGAGGGGATGGAATTGAACATCTTTCATTCCAAGATGTTTTCTAGAAGGCATGCTTCTGGGGCCAAAGAGCATCCATGTATTGCTCCAAAAATAGTTTGTATATACATATTCAAATACTCTAAAACTTAATTTTTCTAAATATTTTAACTTAAACTTTAATTTTTAAGGAATGTTTAAGTGTCATCTACATATACTCCCCCAAGTCCTATATTACTACTTGAAACACCCCTTTCCTTCATCTACACCTCTGAACCTTTATAACATCTCCATTATAATTACAAGTTTTGAACTGAATAGCCATGAAATGACAAATAGTCTATGGAGACTTCATACAAACTCTGTAGGTGTAGATTAAAGCAACTTCCCCCTGGAACATAAAGTTTATCTTGTATAAAGTAGCAGATTTTGAGAAGAATGCATCATGAACAGCGTAACTGCCAGATGAATACCAACGCCCCGCCTCCAGTGGCCCCCACTTGATAAGCGCAATGACAGCCCTTGGAATAGCAGGGAAAACTGTTTCCAGGCTAAGTTCTCACACCATTCAACTTACAGTTTTCTTCCAAAAACTAACAAAGCAGTGTGAGTGTCTCTGTATGTGCGTGTGTGCGTGTGTGCGTGCGTGCATGCGTGCGTGCGTGTGTTTTCTATGTTCCAGGTAGAAAATTCTGAAAACACATCCTATGTGGTCCCTGAGATGTCAACACAAGCAACTGAAAAAGGCAGATTGGATATGCAGAGGGTTAGACCAGAAGTTCTGGAATGACTTCTTTTATTTAAAAAACTCTCTGACTAGGGGCAACAGAATGAGCACAAAACTCTGCTTCTCCCTAAATCTGAAGAGCAAAAAGAAAGATCGGTGAGGTACCTTAAAGGTAAAGGAAGGAAGCACAGATGGAGCACAGTCCCTCAAAGGCTTTAGTGCTTATTCGGCAAATGGGCTAATGAGGCCATCTGTACACTGCACACACCTGCCCTCCATCTGGTAAAGGCACTCCATGCACCTGAATGAGCTGAGCATTTGCACAATTATCCCATAGGCTAAGAGTTTCAATGAAGGCAAGAGTGAGAGAGAGAGAGAGAATGAATCTCAAAGTCTTTGAAAGGAAAAGTACCTTTCCCTGTTTCTTTGAGATAACTGGTTACAGTGTGGAAGGACCCAGAAATAGTCTGTGTTCAATCCCCTGCTCATCACTTATCAGTGTGCAACCCTCTGTTTGAAGCCAAACCAGTCTGACCTGAGGTTTCTATAAACTGCAGGATGGACATAAAGGCAATGCTTACTTTACCAAAACCAAGTGTTAAGGTCAAGAACAAACCTGGGAAGAGCCTATGTATGTGTGTGGCAGGGTGGGAGGCAGAGAGCTGGCCTTTCATGCAGCTCAAAGAATGGCAGACTATAGCTTCATCTGCCAAATGTTCCAACTGCCAGTTGAGCCACACTGAGTGAATATGAATGTGCCTCTTTGCCTATATATCCAGTCTCCTTCCTGTAGACACGAATGAAAATTCCACATTCTTAAATAAGACTAACCCCGCCACTTGTGCATTGGAGTCCACCCCTCCTCACCTACCTAAAGATTTTGCCTTAGCCATTGTCCTTTTGCTGTCCATCACTGTTATTATCCTCTACTGGATCACAGCATATGAATGTACCATCATCATTTCTCCCATTTTAAAAAAGTAAAACTCTCCTAGTTCCATGTCCTACTCTAACTACCACCTAGTTTCTCTTCCCTTTTGGATTAAAACTTCTCTGGCATGTGGCGTCTACTCTGCCTCTAGTCCCGCTCCTCTCATTCCTGCTGGAATCCATCCCAAACAACTTTCACCCTCATTACCTCATTGCAGTTGTTCTTGTTGAAGGTGCCAATGATCTAAATGTTGCTATATCCTACAGACAGTTATAAGGCTTTCCCTCACTCACCCTGTCAGCAACCCCTGGCAGACTCCATCACTCCCTTTTTCTTAAAATACTTGATTCACTTAGTGTCTGAGACATCACTCTGCAAAGAACCCTAGAATGATGTACCATCTTGCTCTGAATCAAAGGGAAAGTCTTAGAACAGCTTTGATTCTCTTCTGAGAATGCTCTTCCTTCAGATAACCAAATAACTCATCTCCTCAATTCTGTCAGCTCAAATATTACCTTTTTTTTTTTAACCAGGAGATTAAACTCAGGGGCACTCAACCAGTGAGCCACACCCCCTGCCCTATTTATTTATTTTTAATATTTATTTTTTAGTTGTAGGTGGACACACAATATCTTTATTTCATTTTTATGTGATGCTGAGGATCGAACCCAGTGCCTCACATGTGTTAGGCGAGCACTCCACCACTGAGCCACAATCCCAGCCCTATTTATTTTTATTTTGAGACAGGGTCTCACTTAATTTGCTTAGGGCCTCACTTCATTGCTGAGGCTGGCTTTAAACTTGTGATCCTCCTGCTTTAGCTTCCCAAGCCACTAGGATTACAGGCATGCGCAACTGCACCTGGCCTATGAGTCTTTTTATAAAATCCACTGTGGGGAGTTTTAGAAAGTAACTGCCTCTTTAACTTCCTATCTCCCTCAGCAGAAGCTTTGTATTATAATCTACATTATGTGATCATAGGCTCACTTATTTTATATAAGCTGGTTTGTCCACTGCCATGTCCTTGGCACCTACAATGTACCAATGGCATCTGGTACATAGCAAAGAGATGCAGGTATTTATGAAGTAAGAGGAAATATTAAACCTTGAAAATTGAACAGAGGTTGTACACATAAAAAGCCTCCAATGTCCCTCCAATGTTTAGTTCACAGAGGGAGAAGTTGTCAAAATGCAAGGGGACAGTACAAGGGACATTGTGTACATCTTATTTACATTGGACTGGAAAGACCTCTCCTTGTCCAAGGATGAGACAGGATGAAATCAACATGATACCTCCAAAAAGACTCTTCAAAACCAAAGAAACTTCTGAATAACTTCTGTTAGGTGTCCTAAACAGATGTATATGGAAATATAATCACTATGAAATAAGATGAAAGAAATCCAAGAATGAGTAGATTAAGAGGAAAGGAGAAAAAAACACTGAGTGACTGAAATAAGAAAAAATGCAAAGAAACACAAAATGTCACACCAGAATTAAAGTACTCCATTGAAGCAATAAAGACCATAATTAGCTCTGCAGAAAATCAATTGTGATGTAGATGAAACTTGAGTATCTCTTCTAAAATGTAGCATAAAGGTGAAAAAATGCATAAACAAGACTAAAAGAAATTTTCCAATAGATTAACAATATTAGTATCTTCAGTGATTTTTTTCTCTTGTTCTCATATATTTTTTTCTCTATGTACTTGTAAAATCATAATAAGTGGGGAAAAGGAAAGTTAAAACTTTAAATACACACTTTAAGCTGGGTATTCATATTCTCCATATACCTCTTTATCTCTGTCCATCAGTCCCCAAACTGTTGGCCCCCTGTAGTCCAGTAATGCTATTCCTCCCCTAAGTATATATCTAACTAATTCAGAAATTACCAAGCACTCTTTTTTCTTATTTTTTATTAAAGCTTCAAGGTTATACATAGTAGTTGGGTTCATCCTGACAAACTCATACATGAATGGAAATCTATTTCAGTTCCACAAGACTCATTTCATTAGAAATTATTGAAAGATTTGCCCTTTTTGGGGCTAGGGATGTGGCTTAAGCGGTAGCGCACTTGCCTGGCATGCGTGCGGCCCGCGTTCGATCCTCAGCACCACATACAAAGATGTTGTGTCTGCCGAAAACTAAAAAAAAAAAAAAAAAATTAAAATCCACCCCCCTCTCTCTCTCTCCCTCTCTTTAAAAAAAAAAGAAAGAAAGAAAGAAAGATTTGGCCTTTTTAATATGACTAGATTTAAGGAAGCCCTCACAACTTTGGGTAAAATTAGGAGCACTGAGAAACAAGCATGAAACCAAGGACACTATTTTCTTCATATTTCTGTACTTCACACAGTGATGAAACACAAATGTTTTTGTCTAAAAGCCTGTTAATATGGAAAGTGATAATTTGCACCTAAAAGTTTACACTTCAAGTAAGGGATAAGAAAATATTCTTAGGTTGCTGAGCCTATGTGAACATTGAAAGTTCTGGTGGGACATCTGCCTCACGATCCTAAGCCCTAATGCAGTGGTCTTGCCTGCTTTGGGCATGCTTCCAAGATTATAGTTTAGGACTTGTAAACCTCAGTCAGCTTTGCTGGAATATATTGCTTTTTCTTTTCTTCTTTCTACAAATTTGCAAGCTTGTTTCTTCTTAAATCCTCCATGAGATGATGCATGAATACATTTTATTTCCTCAATGGAAATATAGATGCTGTACAGCTGGAAGACTTGAAATCACCAGGTGGTACTTGGAAACAGAAACTAAGATGCTGTTGCCGGGGTAACCACACATTCTTCCAGCAGTGAGAAGAGTTGCCATGTTTTCTATGCTCTAGGGAATGTATGTTATAAAAGGGTTGGCTTAGTACATATGAATATTTACTATTTAAAAAGAATATACATTTCTTTATAAACCTGTGAAATATATTTTGATTACTCAGAGCCCGTCAAATACATTTTATCTTTTCAGGGCATCAAGTGTCATCTTTCTTTGCCAATAGAATTGTAAATATCCAGTAATAACTATATTTTATGCTATACATAATATGCTGGTACATCTCATTTTACATAGTAGATTCATTTTAAATATGCAATTAGAGCTTACTGTTTAAAGGACTGTTGTGAATTCTGTAAGGAAATACATTTATAGAATGTATTCAATTCATCAGCTATGAAAATCCTCACTTTCATTTACATGTAAATTTATATGTAGAGGATAATCTTCTGAGAGTCCCAAAGTTGCACTGGAGTTGAGAGATCTTTGGGGTGATTCAGGACTGCACTGGCAAGGAAGAAACAGTCCCACAACACCCAGAACAAAGCAAAAGGACAATGATCACAAATAGCCCTTCCTCCCTTGTTCCTTTTCCTTCTTCTTTCCTTCTTTCATTATCTATTTACTGAGCTCTTTCTCTGCCCTAGGAACTATGGCAGGTGCTGGGAGAGTTTCTGTAGGGATTAGACCCAGCAGTAAGATGCAGGATACACAGTAGGTTCATCTTCAACTGTACTAAGTTTCATTAAACTGTTTTCCAAAATGGTAGTGCCAGTGGAATTCTCCTATGAGCCATGCATTAAGATTACTTCCTGCTCTATACATCGCCACCAGCACTTGGGTTTTGGTGGACATAAAATCCTAATTTATGACAGTTTTAATTTTGCATTTTCCTCATCATAATGGTCACATGGTTATTGACCATCCAGCTTTTCTTTTATATCCACTGCATATTCAAAATTTTCACCTATTTTTCAATTGTGTTTTCTTTTTTGTATTATTGATTTATACAGATTCTTTATATACTGTGTTGAAATTTTTGTATGTTTATGCTTCTTACTCATGCATCTGTTCAGTTGTTTGGGTGCCTTTTAATTACAGATATTTCTAATTTTAATGTAGTCAAGTTTATTAATCCACCTTTTATAGTTTATGTTTCTTGAGTATTATCTAAGAAATTCCTACCTATCCCAAGGTCATAAAATATTTTCTTTTAGATGTTTAAAAGCTGTGTTTTCATATTTAGATCTTCACTCTACTTACAACTGATTTTTATGTGTGGTAAAATATAAGGATATGCTTTTGCTTTTATCCCATATAAAATAACTCATTGTACCAGAATCCATTATTGAGTCACCAAACTTTCCCCCTATATTACCCGTCATGTATATCAAGTTTTCATACATTATGGATCTTTTTCCTAACTTCTTTTCTGCTCCATCAGCATATATCTCTGCCTTTGCCATTTCTACCCTGCCTCAATTACTACAACTTCATAATAAGTCGTATTTTTACCCTGCACAAAAGTTGACTCAAAATGGATCAAAGACCTAGTTAGACCAGGAAACTATGCAGAAGAAAACATAGGGTCAACACTCTACCATATAGGCACAGATGGCAACATCCTCACTGTGATACCTAAAGCTCAGGAAATAATGCCAATTTAATAAATGAAATGACATCAAATTAAAAAGCTTCTGCACAACAAAATAAACAATTAAGAATGTGAAGACAGAACCTGCATGACGGAAGAAAATCTTTGCTAACCATTCTTCTGACAGATAATTAATATCTAGAATATATAAAGAACTCAAAAAAACTTTTTAACAACAGAAAGATGAATAACCAAATTAATAAATGGGCAAATGAACTAAAAGATGCTTCTCAAAATCAGAAATACAAATATTCAACAAATATATGGAAAAAAATGGTCAACATCATTAGGGAAACAAAAATCAAAACTACACTGAGATTTCATCTCACTCAAGACAGAATGGCAGGCATCAAGAACACAAACAAGCTCTTAGTTTTTTTGTTGTTTGTTTGTTTTTTGCCATTGTGGTAAATGCACTTGATTCAGTTCTTTACAATGTTTTTTCACAAGACTTTAATTATCAAGAAATTCCTGGCCAAGAAACAGAAACATTCCCATTCCCCAATGAATTTGAATGAAAACTGGTAATAAAATCAGGTATAACTCCAAGAGGAGACATTAGAGGAGAACCACCTTGGGTCTATAAGGAATTATACTTGAAATGGCACACACATATATTCTGTTCAAAGTTATGATCATCTTGTCACATCAAGATGAAAATGTCACCACTATCTGGACAGTTGAGAATATTTAACTGAGAATGTGATATTTCCTTAGCATTGAGGATACTATAGTACTCATTTGGGTTGGTTCAATAATAAATTTGTGAAACTTTTGAACTACTTAAAAAATCATACAAACAATAATAAATGCTGGAGAGGATGTGGAGAAAAAGGAACTTTACACTGTTGATGAAATTATAAATTAATAAAACCTCTATGGGAATCAGTATGGAGGTTCCTCAAAAGACTAGGGATGGAATCACTATGACCCAAGTATACCACTCCTCAGTATTTATCCTGAAAAATTAAGTCTTACTACAATGATACATGCACACCCATTTTATAACAGCAAAATCCATAATACCCAAACAACGGAACCAGACTAAGGTGTCCATCAACAGATGAATGGATAAAGAAAATGCAGTCTATCTACACAATGGAGTTTTATTCAGCCATTTAAAAAAAAATTATGTCACTTGAAAAAAAAATGGTTGTAAGTTGAGAACATTATGTTAGGCAAAATAAGCCAAACTTAGAAGGTCAAAGGTCATATGTGAAAGCTAGAGAGGAAAAAGGGAAAGAAAGGTGAGGGTTGGCTCATAAGTCCAAATATATATTCAAGTAAAAAGCTATACTTTTCCTTCAAATTATATTTATTTTTGGTCCTTCATTTTTCTAAGTAAAATTTACAATAGGCTTGTTGAACTGTCACTATCATCATGAGTATTTTATACGCTAGATTACGCATCTGGATTTTATATACAAGTGTTAATCAGAAAACATAAAATATTTCCAACTGGGAGCTTGTCTAGTAAATTGTCTACACAAATAAATTCTAAAAATGCCATATCTTCAAATCATATCAACAATGATTGCTATATGACTTTGGTTGATTATGAACATGGGCAGACTTTGAGTCTTCCCTTGAAAAGAGTTGACCATCTCCCTGTGCTTTGTACAATTCTACCATCAGCAACCAATGGCTAATAATTCTTCACCCTCCTGATCAGTGTCAACAGTTGGCAGCAGCTTCTGAAGTTCCTAAAGACACATGAGGAAGCCCTACCACTGGATAACTGGCTGGTGCAATGCAAAAATGCTCAGCCTCATCTACACTGCTTGCCTAACACCTCCAAGCTGCCAGCCCCTCAGAGTCAACAATAGCCACACTTCTCTGATGGAATTTAAATTAGTCTTTGTTTATCTTCAGGAACTTTAAGGCTGTCACTGCCTCAATAGCAAATGTAACGCTCTTGCAGAGCTATGATGTTATATACATTTTTGCATTCCTCTCACATGCTTACTACATAACAACAATCAAAAATAGCTTTTTTAAAATTACAATAATTTCAATCCAAAAAAAGCTATTTCTGTCTTCTTCAAATTCTGAACATGAACTTTGAGCATATTTTATGTGTCGAGCATTGTACAAGTTACTTTGCATACATTATTTGAGATGATTCTTATGGCAATATGGCAAAGTAGACAACATAACACCAAACTTGGAGGTGATGAGAACAAAGACCAGGGAAGTTTTGTAGATTTCCTAAGGAAGGTGTACAACCATCAGGAAGTGGTAGAGTGAAGAAGATTCAAGCCTATATCTTTTCATATTCCAAAGTCCTTGCTCCATCTATAATACCATGTGGATGACTATGTACAAATTGCCTTTGTCCATACAGTGAAAAATTCAGTCATTTATTTGAAATATATTAAATGCCTGTGATATTCCACGTGCTACATATTGTTTTGGGGGAGATTGGGGGATACCAGGGATTGAACTCAGGGGCACTCAGTCACTGAGCCACATCCTCAGCCCTATTTTGTATTTTATTTAGAGACAGGGTCTCACTGAATTGCTTAGCACCTCACTTTTGCTGAGGCTAGCTTTGAACTCATGATTCTTGTGCATCAGCCTCCCAAGCCTAGATATTCTTAAAAGCAGCTTAAAATTAAACTGGGTGTCAACATCCACTGGGGGAAAAACAAAATGTTTTTAGAAAAAGTTAAAACATCAGATTAACTGGGGCTCATGAGAAGTAAAACCAGAAATTCAAGGTTCTCTGACTACTTTGAAAGGTTGCAACTACCCCAAGTTTTGCCCAAGGATTGTTAATTCTATATCTGTGTGTATGTGTGTATGTGTGCCTGTCTAGTCAAGCTGAAATCATTCCAAAAGAGGCTCTAAGTTAGTTGAGACAAATTCACAGGTAGACAATAATACAGATAATTTCCTAAGTTAGGCCATACCACTATGCTACACATAATTGAGCAAAAGATATTTTAAGATTTAAGCAATGGTTAACCCCATGGAAAATGTAGGAACATCTCTCTTTATTTTAATCAACAAAGGATGAAAAATCCAGTTCTCTTCCAATTATATCCTTTGGGTAGAACAATATGTGAATTTCTGAGCTTTAATTTTCCAATTTGTAAAAACAAAAAGTTTTAACAGCCATCTTAAAATATTTTGATGATTAAATGTGATAATACATTTGAAAAAGTGTTTTAGAAACTAATGTGTTAAGTGTGTGTTTCTGGAGATATGCTTACGCCATAAGTAAAATGAGAAACAGGGCTCCTACCCATTTCAGAATGGAGAAGACTCAGGGCAGGAGATGGGAATCAAAATGAAAGTTTTCTAAATGAAAAGGGATAAAAATAGAACAGTAGAATAGATCATTTCAGTGTCCCTAGGAATGAAAGCACGTGTATTTAAAACAAGTCCTTCTCTGTATCTTCCTACAGGTAGCTGACCTGACCTGCATCTTCCAAAGTTCAGGAGCACTAACGCTCTAATAGAAGAACCTTGGGAGGTAATGTCAAAGAATCAAGACTTTCTGCTATGCTTGGTTGAAGCCCAAACTTTAATGTGATTTTAATCTACTGCATGTCCAATGACGAATTTAACTGTGATAATACTGAAAAGAAATATTAGATGAGAAACAAGAGAAGCCAAAACCCACAAATCTCATGAGGACACTCCTAACATGATTCTGTCAATAGACTGGTGTTTAGCCAGGGCCTTTTCCAGAGACCTTAGTCTTTCAGTTACAGCTTGCAAACCATTGGAAATAAAATGCACCATTTCAAATCATTAAGAGTGTGTAGGAAAAAAAAGCAGTAATGGCTTTGCAAAAAAATATGACCTATAGCTATAAGAATCTAATATTCTGGTGTCTTTCTCCTTGATTGTAGACTTAAATAAGATTCAGCAGGACCTTAACCCTAAATTAAGTAATTGAATAAAACCTCCCATAGAAAACTGTCTTGGGATGTCAACAAAATGTTTGGGGATTGTTTTAAGTAATAATGAGTAATCAACCATGGGGTTCAATGATAAAATACTCAACAATCTCTTCACCCTATCGAGCTATTTAAGCAGACTAAGATTGAACAGAAGGAACAACATAACTTTCTAGCTGAACCATATGAAGCAAAATACAAAAGCCTCTTTTCATGGCTACCACATTCAAAGTGTGGTTTGTTTGTTTATTGTTATAGAGCAAGGTCCAGTCCCAGTTTGGATTCAGTGGCATTTGCACATCCCCATACTTTCTTCACTCTTCTCTTCCAGCCTTACCCCAGTTGGACTAAAACACCTACAAAACGTTCCCCAAGAGTGGATTAATCCCAAAGACGTTTTTTCTTTCACTGGGTATATATTGCTTAAGCTGCCACTCATTATTCACAAGTTTCTGATATGGAAAAGACAAAATTGGAGATTTTTTGCTTATTTAAGCTAAGACTTATATGGTGCTAAATGCATGCCAGGCATGGATCTAAATGCTTTCTTTTCAAGTATGGATTCATTAAACCCTCGGGAGTTATTATCCATCCTTTACAGTGGTGACACTAAAGCACACAGCTAGTCAAACAAAGAGGCAGGCATCAAGCTGGGCAGTCCACAGCTAGCATTCCGCACACCTAGACTGCCTTGCTATAGGGGCTCTTCCATTTGCAACATAACAGGTACCACTGAAGAACGTTTTCTAATATTCCCATCCAGCATCCCTGAAGCTAGATATAAAATCAAAATCTTTCTCCTATTTTAATATTATATCAAAGAGCTTACTAAGATACAATATTCTCAACTAAGTAAAGAATAGCTGTTTTCCATTGTGTTCATCAGACAATGTAATTTCAGCAGACAATTCTGATATACTTGGAAGCAAATGAAATGTTCGCCCTCAATTGCTCATCTTTAGAGGCCAAGTGATGCAAACAGCCCATATTCTTAATAATACAAATGATCAGAAAAGGCATTTATCACCTTTTCTCTTCAACTCCTTTTTGTATATTTGGATTGCAAAGCTTATAGTGTAGAAAAAAAGTTGAATCTTGGTTTACAAAAGAGCGAGGGAGGTCCTTACCCAGGACTTACCTATGAAGTTTACTTTTAGGAATCACAATGAGTAGTGTTGTAGCTTGATTGCTCAGAGGAAGGAAATTAGACTACTACCTGTTAGAAACATTTTTCTAAATGAAATTTCCAGGACAAAGGAAAACTTAATGATCACTAAAACAGTACTACAAATTAAAACCTAATTATCACCAAAGATATATGTGTAGAATATTTATATACATGTATGTATATATTTATATACATGTTTTATATGGTTATAATCATTACCATCTAACTTGAAGTATATATACAAATTATATATACTGCAAATTATAGTCAACTTAGAATCAACTTTATGAAGTAACTAGGGATGACTAGCTAATTAACTAACTTCTGACTTCCCCAAAATTCTGAAAGTGGATTTTGGCCTAATGGGTTAAAAATGTTAAGTACCAGTTACTTGCTGATAGCACATCTGGAATCACTTTATCCTGGAACTGTTGTATAATGAGGTGCTAACATAGCCAACTACAGCTCGCCCCCCACTGAATGTGTGTGTGTGTGTGTCCTGGACTTCACCCCCTTTCAGTAGCAATTTTAAATACCAGAACAGCTTGTCCAGGGATCATGTTGGCAGGAATGTGCTTGTCTTGGAAACTTAGGGACCAAAATATGCTCATCCTTAAGAAAAGCAGATCCTGCAGATAATAGGGACTGGCCAATCAGTATTCTCGCAGGTCACAGGACTGCTCGTTCTCATATTCTTAACCTCTTTCCAATATCAAGTTCATCCTCTCTTCTGCACTGCCTGTGAAGCAAAAGGAAACAAGCAAGAAGTTGTAACAAATCCTAACAAAACAGAAACAGACCAAGAATTTTTGGGGAAAGGCAATCTAGGAAGCAGAGAGGTAATTTTTCACCATGGCATTGAGGAAGTATATGAATTTATCACAAACCGTATGGGTTTTGACTCACAAGTTTTAGGGTGAAAATAGATATCTCTAATGGTTGAGTAATTTGATTTACTAATTTCCATGACATGACAGGAGTGGGAATGAGGAGATGGGAGACCAGGGTTCTCTACCGCCACTCCTGCCACTAACCAGCAATTCAACCAACAGTGAATCATCTGTCTGCCTGGCCTCAGATATGGCCATCCCTAATGAAGTATAGTCAGATAATCTCCAAAAACACTTCCAATCTTGAATTCTTAACTCAAAATTGTCACAGTTTTGCAAATTTCTACACTGATTATACCTCTTTTGGTGTGACAGTGGTCAAGAAGAAGAGAGGAAATGAGAGACTAGAGGGTATATGAGATGGGAACTCGAGCCTGTCTTCAGTGAGTGTCCCATGTGGCCTGTTTGAGTCAATTTTTTTTAACTGATCTCAAATGAATGTATATGTGGCGGGGGGGGGGGGGGGGGGGCAGGGGGTATAGATAGGTAGATAGGTAATGGAAAAGAGAGAACCCAAACAACCTTCTACAGTTTAAAATAAGCATGAAAATCCAGATGCCATTCTATCTTCTTTAGTTTCCACTTCTTCCTCAGATAGACCACATGGGGCACTCCCCGAAGACACATCTGAATTTCCATTACTTATACCTTGTAGTCCTCTCCTCTTAACCACTGTCATGGCCAAAGAAGTATAGGACAGTGCAGAGATTTGTAAAACTTCAAAATGATGCCATTCTTGAGTCTTCATTCTTTGATGACATTCTCAAACAGTTTTAAGAAATATAATCGTGGGTATGTGTGTGTGTGTGTGTGTGTGTATGTGTGTGTGTTTTCAGGGGATCAAACTGGGGCCATGTGCATGTTAGGCAAGCGGTCTACCACTGAGCTACATCCCCAGCACTATTTTCATTTTAAAGTATTATTCATGTGAACATATTATCAGTTTATTACTCTTTTAAATGAATCAATGATTTTTTAAAATCTCTCAGTCTTAATTTCTAACATAGTAAATATCAATAGACACAAACAAAACTTTCTTTTTGTGCTCAATCATTTTTTTAAGAGTACAAGAAAGGGGCTGGGGATGTGGCTCAAGTGGTAACGCACTCGCCTGGTGTGCGTGGGGCACTGGGTTCGATCCTCAGTACCACATAAAAAATAAAAATAAAGATGATGGGTCCACCGAAAACTGAAAAATAAATATTAAAAATAAAGAGTACAAGAAAGCCAGTCACGGTGGCAAATGCCTATAATCCCAGTGACTCCGTAGGCTGAAGCAGAAGGATCAAAAGAGTGAGGCCAGCCTCAGCAACTTGGTGAGACTCTGTCTAAAAATGTTTAAAACGGGGAAAAGGCTGGTGATACCGCTCAGTGATAGAGTGCCCATAGATTCAATTCCCAGTACAAAAAAAAAAAAAAAGTGTACAAAGTGTCCTGAGACCAGAGAATTGGAGAGTTAGTAATACAGTGGTTAGAGGACAAACTCTAGAGCCAACTGCCTAAGTTTAATTCTCATGTCTACCACTTCAGAGTTGTGTGACATTAGGTACAGTCACTCTGTGCCTCAGTTGGGGATAATAACAATAATGTACTTATCATGAGGCTTAAATGATTGACACAGGTACCGTGCTTAGAACTATTTGCATGTAGCTACCATTCTTTTTGGTGTCCCTCCCCCTGATGTCGCTGCCTCCTCCACCTTCACCTCCTTCCACTCCTGTGTGTAAGTGTGTGTATCTCTCTCTCTCTCTCTCTCTCTCTCTCTCTCTCTCTCTCTCTCTCTCCTTGTATTTGTTTTGCTTGCTTGGTTTCATTTTATTTGGTATGGTCTAATTACTGCTGCCTGTGTCTTAGACCAGCATTTGCTGACTGACATTGTTTCTAGGGGAGCTACCAAGGTTCCCCTGTAACCAGGACCACTACTTCCCTACCACAGCCCTGCAGCAGCTAGCTGAACTTTGAATTTGCCCTTCACAGAAACTCCATCAGCTGGAAAAATCAAAGTAAGCAACACTGTTTTTTGAAAAAAATAAGCTATGTCAGAAGAATTAGAATGTGAAGTAGAAACTTTAGCCTTAGGAATAATCAATGAAACAGAAGACGGAAGTAAGAGAAAATGCAAGCAATTACATTCGTTCCTTAAAGGAAAAGGTGGCATTTACCTAGGTGCCGTCCAATTTCAACTGTTTTCTTTCAGTCTTTCATCTCCTTTGTTTAAATCTCTCTCCACCTCCCAGGGCACCCTAGAAACTTCAAGCCATCAACCTTCACTTTATATAGATATATATGTATATGTATATGTATATATGTATATGTATATATATCCGTGTGTGTGTGTATATGTATATATATATACACACTAACAAACATATATATATGCATGTGTGTATCTGTGTGTGTGCGTGTATTGTTTTTAGTGCTGGAGATTGAATCCAGAGCCTCACACATGCTAGACAATCATTCCATCACTAAACTACACCCCTAGCCCCTTCTTAAAAATTTTGATGGAACAGATTCTCATCACGTGCATATACTGATAGCCACTTTGACCTTGGTGGGGGAGTGTCTTAGAGTTTTACAATTACTTATAATCATAATCTGCCAGAGTCCGGCTGCAGCAAAATAACCGGGGGGTGACGAAGAACTTGTGTACGTTGATACAGCAGGAGTAGGAGCCGTTTATTGCAGGACAGGAGCAGTATTTATACATTCCACAGAGCTTATCTAATTAGCATAAACTAGATACATCAGTCAACCAATCAGGAATCTCCACACTTAATGGCTTGCTTTTGTTACTTCTCAAACCACTCCCTCTGGCATTTTGCCAGGCACCATCCAGACTTGTTTACGAACTCTAACATTCCCCTGGCAAAATGCCAGGTGTTATTTTGACTTGTTGACAGACTCTAACAATAATCCTTTGAGTCTATATGACTTCTCTAATCTATATCTTCATATAAATTTTTCTTTAATTTTTAGCACTTTGCAGGTGATTATTTCTATTTTATAGTTTAGGAAACTGGGGCTTCGGAGAAGCTACTAAACCTGCCCGAAGTCACAAAACTTAAAAATGACAGAACTGAAACTGGAGAATTTGAAGAGCCTTACTGGGGAAATGCACTGCCCACAGGGGTGTAGCATGGGGGACTGGAGATGCAAGGAGACTATTTTTGTCAGGGAGTTACCACTTAAGCAAATGTACTCTACTGTGGAAATAACCTCGACAAACTCCCCGAGTTTCTTGCAGTCTCTTCATTGCTGCCAAAACTCAAGCTACACATTCTCTATGAATCCCAACATGTGTTTTTAATTTACTTTTCATATACTAATTTGTTTGTTTATACAATGACTACCTTGGTGATTCTGTGCTATGGAGAATTTTAAAGAAGGTATACGCAGTATGTTTTATATTTGGCCTGCTTCTGAATAGAATGTTTGTAAATTGAGAACTGTCTGTATTGTATGTGTGATGTCATTAAATATATATTTGGTCTGCCCAAAACTATCTGGCATTTGTCCTTTACCAACATTACTGAGTATTTTAGTTTCTCAATCATGCAAGCTTAAAAAGCACAGCCAAATCCAGTGAATGTTAAACTTATGCAGTGACTCAAGTCGATTAAAATATTTATTTATTTATTTATTTATTGGTACTGGGGATTGAACCCAAGGGTGCTTAACCAATGAACCACCTCCCAGCCCTTTTTATTTCTTTATTTTGAGGCGGTCTGGCAAAGTTGCTGAGGCTGGCTTTGAACTTGTGATCCTCTTGCCTCAATGTCTTGAGCTGCTAAGAAATCACAGGCATCACAGCACCTGGCTAAGTACAGTATTTTTAAAGAGAAAAATTAAGATCCACAAAGGGTCAACTGGGATGAATAGTTACTTTAAAGGAAAATAAATGGGAATCCTTTTGAACCACTGGTTCTGCTAACTATGTTTAAACATGATTTAATTTAAATACCACTGTTAAGGAAGAAAATGTTTATCCTATATGAAACAACAGACATCTGAAATAGGAATTTGATGTTCTTAAAAATGCTACTACTAAGCATTCTCAACTATTTTCAGTAATAATAACATACTTAAGCTAACAAAACAATACTTTTACCTATTTTTTTGTAACTTATCAGTTCTGTCCAATAAAACTTTTTCCCTTAATGAAAATATCTGTACCAGTGCTATCCAATATAATAGCCACTTGTGGCACGATATTGAGCTCTTAAAATGTAGCTAATGCTAGTGAAGAACTTAATCTTTAATTTTATTTAGTTTTTATCCACTTATAGCCATGTGTGGCTATTAATTACATATTGGACACAGCAGTTATAAGGTCTCTGTCAGCAATGAAAAAAATAAAATCCTGTGATTCTATCATTGTAAAGACCCTAATTTGTAAGACCAGGATTAAGGCTATAGCTAAACCTCTGACCATTCACTGAGTGCTGAAATATAGTTAGCTAACCAGACACAAAAGTTTCAAAGGTTGTTTTTGTTACATAATAAACACCCAAAATTATCATGTGTAAAATATATGGGCAGTGTGATAGATACAGAAGACACAAATAAAATACATATACCTGATCACAGGCAGTTTATATCTAGCGGTAAAGATGGATAGACAGATGGACGATGGATGAAAAAGTACAAGGAAATGTGAGAAAGAAGTGGGGGTGGAGGTTGTTCAGTATGGACTCTAAGAATGAAGAGGAACAATGTTCATAAGTATATTAGTCTTGCTTTCTGTTAGATCCCAATTCAGTACTCCTAACAAGACAAGGCTGACCAATCATGTAAACTGATCCTGTGAACAAGTACTGCTGTTCTCCAAAACTCCCATCACTCTAGGACACGTAACTATGCTGAGCTCTAGGAACACACCATGGAGCAGGACAAGAAGACTGCCCTTCAGGCAAGTACTGCTAGGCAATGAGGAAAATGTGGGAGATAGCACCACAGTAGTAGATCCTGGGTATCAGTACACAGGAGAGGGTCCTAATCCAATTTTGGCTAGTTAGGGAAGGTCCCAGAAAGAAAAAAACAGTAGTATCTTCCAAGTGAATCTCTCTAATATTTATGTGTCTTATGGAAATTTCCTTTCATTTGCCATTACATCATCTATCTACCCTTTGAAGGGTGTTCACTTCCCAAGTACATTCCAATCAATATGTATTTATTGAACACTGAAGATCAAAGAACCTCACTGTCATTCTTCCGTAGTTCACCATGTGCTATGGGCTAACATTATATGAAGCCAAGCACTTCTCCTAAAGAAAACAAGTTCCTAGGTCAAATATTTCAATGATCTTCCAAGTAAGAAAAATGCAATATTGCCTTGGAATGCATGATTTCTTCATATGAGTTCTTTTTTTAAAATTGTGTGGTTTCCTATACAAACTAAATTTAAACAGCTCTCCAAAATAAACTTCATGAAGGTTAAATAAATAAAAGGAAAAAAAATCTACCAAAATGTAACTTTAACATTTCAATACAATTAAATTCATTAATAGGAAATTCCTATAGCATAGCAACCATTGCATGGGATTCATCTGTCTGGGTTCAAACTCCAGTTCCTCCATTTACAGGCTGGATGGCTTTGGGCAAGTTACTTAACTGTCCTATTCCTCAATTTCCTCTTTTGTAAAAGGCAGATAACAGGATATGAGTAGATCCTACCTCACAGAGTCTATGAAATAATATGCACGTTTTAGGGATTGTAAAACAGTGTCATCCGGAAGCGATATCTAATTGCTATTCTTATTACAGTTTATCGATATTTAATTGCATTCTTATTACAGCTAATTCTAATTGCAAAGAAACTATGAGAAAATACACATAGTTTCAGAGAATTTAAAAGAAATGTAGAAAATAGGGGACCCCCGAAGGTTCAGCGGCTTTCTCCTCTCAGTTCTTTGCCTCATTGTGAAAGGTGGAGGGAGACAAGAGAAACCTGCCCTCAAGCAAGGCTGCGAGGAAAAAAGAACAGAGCAGACCCACAACTCTGTCTTCCTCCCAGGAAAGGGTGTCCATAAACAAAGATTTTAACTTCCTAATTCAGGCCAGTGTGTCTTTTCTTTTCTTTTTTTTTGGGGGGGTGGGGGTGGGGGTGGGAGGGAGGTAATTTGCTTCCAAGACTTTGACGGAACAGCTTAAAAGAAAAAAAGGTCAAAATTACTAGAAAGAATCTAAAAGGATATGAGATGAAACGGTTGCAGTATTTTTGCAATAAATGTTTCCTTACAAGAGCTGAGATATGGGCGGGGTGTCTGTGTAATATCCACTGAACAGAGCGGAGAGATAAGAGGAAATCTTTGGTATGCTGATTTCAAAAAGTCTTTATGGGGAATCTTCTAGAAGCAGCTGCCCTCCCAATTCCAAGCCTTAGGGATTTGCTCGTGGGTCTGGGGATTTAACCTGACAACTACGAGAGGCTGGGGATTTCTGGACAGATAATGAGCCAAGGCTGCACCCTTTCCTTCGGGTGCACGCTCCCCACTGCCACACTTCTCCACGTCACCACAATTACCGACAGAGGCCAGCATGGCCTAGCCAATTCCCAGACTGCAGTCTCCCAGGCAGGGCATCCCTATACGGCCCGGCCCATTTGTGAAAACTTCGCCGGAACTTAAGGCCTCCAGGAGGCTTTCCTCAAAGCACCCCAGATTAGCCCTGACGTTTTACGGCTCTCTAGGTTTTTCGTGTCGTGCTCGTGCAAGCGAGCAAGCAACGCGCCAGCGGTATGGCTGGTCCGCACTAGGCAGCCTCCCCCTCACGGAGGCGGGACGGATGGGGAGTGGTGGTCCCCTCCACCGCCACCCCCACCCGCGCGCAGCAGGCTCGAAGCACCCGCCGGGCCACCGCGCCTCGCTTCTCCCCAGTCTCCAACACCTCTTTCCCCACCCCCTTCTCCTCAGCACCCTCCTCTCTGCCCCCTCCTCCTCCGCTGTTCGGTTCTGGGCTCGGGAGGCGGTGCCTGGTGAATCACCGTCACGTGGGTCCTGGGTGCGCTAGGGCGGGCTGCACCTCTGCGGCGCTGGCGCTCCGAGCCTGAGTGGAAAATTTCCGGAGCCCTACTGGGGCTGCGCGCAGGAGGCCCCGCCCGCCTCCCTCCTTACTCCCCCACCCCGCCTTCCGGCCGCGGCCCGGGCCGCCCCACCACTGCGGAGGCTCCTTTCTCCCCTGAGGATGTGCTGCGCACGCCCCGCCCGCTGCAGCCCCCAGGCTGGCGCCGCCCGCGCCGTTTGCCCTCGGGCCTCCAGCCCCCGCTTCCTTCTCGCCCCTCCTCGTGGCTCCGACGCGCGAGGCGGCCTTGCCCCCGACCTTGCGTGTAGCCGCCTGGTATCCTGAGAGGCGAGGAGCGGCGTCCTGGCGCCTCCGCCTTGGCCTCTGGGGCGCCGCGGCCCCTCCACCCCGCCACCCCAGATCCGCACTGCGCGGGTCCCCCACACCTCCAGGGTAGACGGTAGGACAAAGGGAGGTGGCTGTTGGGTTGGGCATCTCGTAGGCTCCTGAATGCACTGCATCGTCGTTTTAAACAAAGCACATCCACGGCCCAACTGTTTTTTTATCCACCCCCACTTAACCATCAGGAGAATAAACAAGTTATTTTCCCTATCCCATAACATTCCCACTTGGTTTTCCCAACCACAAACAAAATTTATTCCTGAGACAGCAATTTTGAGGAGTTTGTTGACCTCATTCATCCCGGGATTACAATGCTATTATTTCACTCAAAAGGGGTGCGTTGGACGTGTAGTTCACCTGAAGAAAACACTTAATAGTTTCAGCAACTGGTTGGTTCTGGGCGGTTGTTTCAGATAGGTGTTGGTGAACATGGAGAGGGCTTGAGAAAGGCAGCAGCACCAGGTGTCCCAAAAAGAGGTTACTTGGAACCGGATGCAGGCGTCTAGGACGCAAACTGCCAGAGATCTCAGCCAAAACAGTGGGAGTAAAGATCTCAAAACCAAGCCCATATATTAAGTACTTTCCCTCTAAGAACCGGAATTGCAGGTATGCTAATTTTAATAAATCCTTACTTCAGTATCTTGGCCCAGAGCAAAGAAAGATCCGGAAATTGAGAGAAGGCCAGGAATGTGGGTCCATTATGGCCAAAGAGTGTTTGGGCAGAATACATTGACTTAGTTGCTATCATTTGTCTTTGGACAAGATAGGATTGCTAACGATTAAGTTGTAAAAATAAAGGTATTTTTAAGTTGTCCTATTTTGAAAAATTGTAAGGATCTAGGATTTTAATTTTCAAAACTATGGAGCATAATATAATATTCTATAAAACATACATCTTTCTTTGAAAAGTTTATACACACCTTGTTTTCTGATCTAATCCTTGATTCTCAGCACAACCTTAGTGTTCTGAATAATCTGAAAGCATGTATGTGAACTCACCTGGGATTTTGCTTTCAAATTTCACTTTCCAACCAATTTGCTGCTAATTAGCAGGTGTGTGTTCATTCAGTGAAAGAGCCTGGTCAATAAATCCTTCATCTCTCTGCTACTGTTTTTTGTTACATTCATTAACACATACTACACCTAGTGGAATGAACCTTTTCAGGGTCTCATGAGAAGGCCAATGGCATCACAGAAAAGCTTAAGAGTCAAGCCATTCCTTCCCCACTTTGACTTGGGGAGGAGACAAAAGAAACAGAGTTCTTATACCAGGTCCCTGGAAAGTTTTTCTGTCTAAACAATATTAGTTATAGTCATACTAAAAGGTCTGTAATACTATCCAAATATTTCCAGAAAAATTTTAAGACTGAGTTTCTATGGGCACTATAATTTTCTTAATTTTGCTGAAAAATGAACAAGCAGTCACAAAACACTAGTGCTTACAAATATATAGATTCACAATATAATGTTTTTTACACATGACTACATTACTAGATCCTGGCTAGTGTGATACAAGACATTATAGCACTTCCAGTAAATGTTATCTTTCATAATAAAATTGACTCACAGATTTACATATACCCCCACCCCATGAATGCAGCCCTGTCTGCCAATCCTCTGTAGCCAACATGTGACCTTGATGGGAGACATCCCCAGCATGTTAAAGTTGTCAGAGCTCCTAGTCATGGAGGAGACTATCAAAGCCAAGAATTAACCCCAGAACTATCTGCAGTCAAACTATTATATGCAATATTGAGTGTAATTATTTAAGCCACTTTTCATTGCATAGCATGTTTATTAAATAAAAGGTTCCTGCTGCTGACAACCTTTCTGTGGGAGCCAGCCTCCAAAATGTCTCCCAGGGATTCTAGCTTGCTGGTATTCATGCCTCTGTAGAGTCCCCTTCTATGCTAAATCAGAGCTTGCCTTTATGACTAATAGAATATAGCAGAAGTGATAAAGGGTGACTTTGAAGCCAAGTTCATAAAGGCATTGCAGCTTTTCTGGATCCCTCTTGGATCACTTGCTCTAGGACAAGCCAGCTGCCATGTCATGAGGATGCTCAATCTTATTTGTGGATGAGCTTTCCTGAAGAAGAACAGCTGGTTAGCACCAACTTGCCAGCATGTGAGTGACACTGGGAAGTGTCAGGTGACTACAGCCCAGCTTACAGCTGGCTGAAACCTCATAAAAGACTCCCAGCCTGAAACCCAACTGAGCAACTCTTGAATCTCTGATTCATAGAAACTTTGAGAGAAAATTAGTTATTGTTGTTTTTACTTAATAAATTTTGGAATAATTTGTTACACTGATTCAATTGGTATTAAATAACATATCCTTCAATATCAGAAAGGCATACCAAAGTCAGCCAAGTGCTCACAGAGGTACTATTACTTTAGGCTTGGGAGCTGTCTTACAAAGATTAGATACAACTTTTCATTTATTGAACACCTTTTAAACACGATGTGGGGGAGGGGTGTAGAAAACAATAAGACTGAAAAAGAGTTGAGAGAAGAACTTACTGGCTCCTGGGAAAGATTAACATTAAAAAAAATACAAGGGCTGAGGACTCAGTAGTACAGCACTTGCCCAATGTGTGAGGCCCCCAGTTCAATCTCAAGTCCCACCAAAAACAAAAAAAAAAAAAAAAGAAAAAGAAAGGAAGAAAATATGGAATAGGATAACATGGATAAACCTGGAGGATATTATGCTAAGTAAATTAAGTTAGGCACAGAAAGACAACACCTCATGATCCAACTAACATGATCCAACAAGAACTTACTGGCCAGCACCAACTTGCCAGCATGTAAGTAAATGACCCTGGAAGCAGATCTCCCAGCCCCAGCCCTCGTCAAACCACTTCTCTGTGGAATCTGAAATGATTTAAATTCATAGAAGTAAAGAATGGATTGGTGGGTACCAGAGCCTGGGAAAGCAGGGGTCTGAGGAAATGATAGTTAAAGAATATAAAATTCAGTCAGATGGAAGGAATAAGTTCAAGATATAGTATATGTACATCATGGGGACTATAATTTATAACAACATATTGTGTTTTGAAAATTCAAAGAGAATAGATTTTAAGTGTTCTTATCACAAAAATAAGTATGTAAAGTAATGCATATGTTAGGTCAACTAAGCTATTTCACAACGTGTATGCAGTGTACGTATTTCAAAATATCACACATTTTTATTTGTTAATTTTAAAATTAAATTAAAAAGAAGGTATGGAACTCATGAGAATAAGGAGAAGTGTATGGTATGGAGGAAAAGTAATTTTATTGTTTCTCTATAATGCCAGTGTTCAAGCTTGAATTTTGAATGACACCGTCTTGGAACAGGAGAATCTGGCTGTTTGCATAGCAAAGGGTCATTTGATTAGGTGGAACGAAGTCATTAGAAAGCAAATCTTGGGATTCTTTCTTATGCTATGTCTTACAGAGGACTGAGTTTGAGAGGAGGAAAAAAACTGTTCTTTTCCACCATCAAACCTTTGCAATGGACATTTTTTCAGTTTATTTGCTAGGCACTAAGAAAGAAAGTTAAATATGTTAATTCAACAAACACATTGTGATTGTCCTATGTATCAGGCGTGTTTTAGGCACTGAAGATTCAATGATAAGCAAAACAAGAGTCTTTTCCTCAGAGTTAATTGTAGAAAGGGATTTTGGAGGAAAGATGCAGAAAGAAAAGATCATAAACAATTAAACAATGTTTTGATTTCACATAGTCATGCGATAAAAATTAAATCGGACAGTGGGGAACTAGAGTTTGAGTACAAGTGTTAACTTTTGCCAGAATAGTCAAGGAAGATTTTTTTGAGGCAGTGACATTGAAGCTGAGATTTAAATAATGAGAAAGTAGGTAAAAGGAACAACAAATGCAAAGCTCCGAAAGGAAATAACTTAGTGTATTTTAGGGAGAGAGAGAAAATCAATGTGGCTTATACATAGTGAAAAGGGAAAAGGAATGGTAGGAGATGAGGTTGAGGATGCATTCAAGGGCACAACCAGGTAAGGCCCCGCTGAGTGAGGAACATAGATCTGATTTTGATTGCAATTAAAAGTCACTGGAAGGTTTTAAGTAAGGGAAATGATCTATCCCTTTATACAACAAATTTATGTTGTGAGAAGATCTTTCTGACTCTACCACTGGGTAGAGAATGGACGGGGAGCACCAAGAATGGAAACCCACAAAAGTGAGTCGGCTGTGATCCCAAAGAGAAGGGATGGTCACTGAGACTAGGACCAGAGCAATGCAACTGGTAAGAAGCAGAAGGATTCTGCATATACCTGGAGAAGGAGCCCTGAGTCTTGCTGATGGATCTGATATTTGAAAGAAAGTAGGATTCAGGATGAGAATTCAAGATGACTCCATGGTTTGGACCTGAGCTCCCTTATGAATCATGGTCTTATTCTTCCACATTAGAAAGATTAGAAAAGAAACAGTTTTGATAGAGAAATCAAGGGTTCTATTTGGCCAGTAAAAAATAAGATAGGTGCCTTTCAGGTGTATTTGATAATAGGTTTCTCTTGATTCTAGAGAAACTCAAAACCATTTACTCTCTCATTTATTCATCAGAAAAAAATCTGTTATCTGCAGTGCCTGACTGTGATCAAAACAGATTGAATCCCTGCAATTCTGGGCTTACATTCTAGTGAAGAGATAAATAATAAACAAGTAAATAAATAAATAAATTTTAATGACTTCAGGTAGTGATGGGTACTAAAAAGAAAAAAAAAACGTATTTAATTCATCCATATACTCAAAAAGGACCTTCTTTTTACAAGTGACCTAGCTGGGTGTGCCAGAGTCTACTAATACAAACAAAGAAACTAATAAAACTTCAGTGCATAAACAACACAAAAAGGTGTGTCTTTAAAAAAGATATTTGTAAAGTCTTAAGTTGAAAGAAGAATGGGATCAGTTTCAAATGGGCTCATCAATTTAAAAGTTAATAAAAGGGGTGGAATTTAAGTTTGGTCTCAAAGGAAAGAGAATTTAGGTATAAAGGAACTGTGGGGAAATGGAGGCATAAAGAATATTTCAAGCAGTTGGAATGATTAAAATGAAAAATGGTTTGCATTGAGAACACTGAACAATATATTTTGGCAAAAATATTGAGTATACAAAGGGAAAAAAGTTAATAATGTATTGATAAATAATAAACTATGACAAAACTTAGTAACTTAAAACAATAAACAACTGAGCACGGTGGTACACTGCTGTAATCCCAGCAACTCCGGAGGCTGAGGCATAAGGATTACAAATTTGAGGCCAGCTTCAACAACTTAGTGAGACCCTAAGCAATTTAGCAAGACCCTGTCTCAAAATAAAAAATAAAAAATGGTAGGAATGTGGCTCAATGGTTAAAATCCCCCGGGTTCAATCCCCAGTACCAAAAGAACAAAATAAAATACACATTTATCATCATGTGTTTAAGTGGGTCAGGAATCCAGGTGGGGCTTACCCCAGTCCCTGGTAAAGGTACTACTTGGGACTTCAGTCATCTAAAGGTTCAACTGGACAGGATCTTCTTCAAAGCTTCCTCATGTGACAATTGGCAGGCCTCCCTAATTGTTGCCAGAGACATCAGCTCCTTGCCACGTGGGCCTCTCATAGGACAATTCACAAGATAGTAGCCAGTTGCTCTCAAAGCAGATGCAGGAAAGAGCAAGAAAGAGAGGACAAGAGAGAACAAGATGGAAGACACAGTCTTTTTGTGATCTAGTCTTAGAAGTGACATGCCATCATTTCTGCCAAATGGAAGGCCAACCCATATTCAAGAGAGGGGATTACAAAAAAGATATGAATAGGTGGGATTCACAGGGGTTATCTTAGAAGCTGCCTACACAGGAATAAGGGAAGATAAGGTTGGAATTACAGGTGGAACTAGATCAAAGAAAGCCATGGAAATGAACCGGAGAGAGAAACCATTCAATTGAAAAGTACATTTAACATTTAAGCCATTTTAGTCAAACTGAAGTGTTGGATAAATAGAACTCTGAGTGTCATCCTAAAAGCCAGCTGTTTAACAAGTTGGAAAGATTAACTAATTATAGTGCCAAAAAAAAAAAAAAGCTCTCTATTTTATCAGGTAATGATGACCAAATAATTGTATAGAAGGTAGCTATCTGCCCTCACTAAAAACTTCTAACAACCTATCTTGACAGTGCACTCATGAAAATCCAGAATGGCCAACTAATATTTGCGACTGGTTGTCTGTCTTAGGATAGGCTATAAGATACACTTTCAGTAGCTTTCAAAACTCTTTTGTCCCAAACCCACAGCAAGAAATACATTTTACATCACAAATTAGAAGAATACATATACACATTTATACATAATCAAAATAGAAGTTTTATAGAATATAGTGCTATTATATATGACACACTGATTTTTTTCCCTATCCTATTTCATTAAAGAAGAAAATAAACTGGTAATAATTCACTGAATTCTTCACTTTCCACCACTTGGTTACGTTATGGAACAACTTGAAAACTACTGCTGTTCCAGAACATTAGCTTAGAAATCAAACAATATGGTAATGTTCTGAACATTAGGTATTTAGGAATATAGTTTTCCCAGTAATTGAACTAGAACAGTGTCCTATGCATTCTAATCAAAGCATAACAACAAAATCTCAAAGCACATCAGGCCTTGTGTTAGCATATGTTCCTCGGATTGACTCTTGAGAAAATGAATTAAATTAGTAATTGAAAAGCACCTTTTTGTTTTTGTTTTTTATTTGCTATTCAGAGCCTGACTATACAGCCATCAAATCAAAATTACACACTCCCAACAACACACCCCAGCACACACAATTTGTTCTGCATTTTACACAAGTATTGCACTTATCTTAAATATATATTGTAATAGGAACCATCAAACATTAGAACATCCAAAGGACAAGAGTTCTGGTTGTGGCCACAAATCACCAACCATAACCATTAACCCTGAGGATTTCCTTAACACCTCAGATTGGGCAGAGGAATGACCTGAGCTTTACCTGGAATGGAAAAAGTGTTTTGAGACCTTTTGATTTTTATCATTTGAAATCAGATATAAAGGCATTTCCCAGGACTCTCTTTAATCCACCATCAGATTGTTCTTCTGACAAAAGGAGTTGATTGACTTTACTAGGGAATGTATATAGAAGGAAGATAATCAAGATTTTTCAGCCCTGATCTTATGCCAAACTCCAAACCTGCAGTGGAGCTCACAATCTCCTTGGGGAAAGGACTGTTAACAAATATGGACAATTTTGAGTACTGTGCAAGACAGAACAGGTTTAATAAAAAAAAAAAAAAAGTCCTGCACCGCATGGTTTAGAAAACAGTACCTGCGAAAAGAGGTCTGTGAAGGAAGGGCTTAAGGCAGGCAGATCGAGGCTTTGCTAGGGCTCAATGACTAAGCTTTGACTGATGGTGGCATTTGAGAGGGGTGAGGGGAGGTTGGGCACTAATGCAAAAAAGACTATTGTTTAAGTCCGACTGGTCTGACCAGAATAGAAGGTTTGGGGTGGGGAAATACAGGAGTTTAAAGGGGAAATCAGGTCCTCCCCTATCAATCACCGACACTGGTGCAGGCTGAAGGCACCCGAAGTCTCACGTGCAGCGGAAATAGGCAGCTGTACAAATTTCCTCAGGAAAACATTGAAAGCAAAAATTGTGATCACACCCAACCCTTTCCTCTATGCCCTGCCCAATCTCTCCCACGTCTCCAAAAGGAAGGGAGCAGTAGGTCAAACTCGTTTGTTTATTCCTTTATTCAACTAACATTTCTCTCTCCCGAGGGGTCTTTGTTTCCAGCAAGGGAAGGACTCTTGCCTTTCCGGCAACACCAAGTATTCCACAGCGAAGGGGCCCTTTAGTTGCCCGGCTCAGCAAGACCACCTTACCACTGAAGGAAAGGACAAGGCTAGGGAGAAAGCTTCTCAGACCAGCATTCCAACACAGGCAGCGCCTTTGTAAAGAGGAGGAGGGAGAGAAGAGCTCTCAAATTGCGGATGGGGTGGTGAAATAATGAAATGTTCAGCCAAGGGAAAACTGGGGATTCCTAAACGTCCTCAGATGAGCTGACGCCCCCCAACAGAGGCCCCTCTGGCTTGCTGGTCAAATTGTAACTTTTCCCTAGCAGGATTTTCCATGTCCGTACAAAAGGTATATCCCAAAACGATGCTGCCAACCGACCTAACCAGGATAGTTTGTAAAAGTGAAACCTGATCTAGGTGGAAAAGAAAGAACGAGAACAGAAACCCACCATGAAGCCAACGTTGCTGTGTTGGACCAAGTTTGCGAGCGAAAACCCCAAAATAAGTCTCAAAATTCACTGGCAAGAAAGGGTTTGGTGGGCCGGATGTGTTCCCCCAAAAGCTAAGACTGGTGGTGACTGGGACGGTAGGGAATTTGAAAGAGAAGGCTCCTCAAAGACCCGGGATTAGGGCTGAAAAGAACAGGCGCAGAGAAGCACGCGGGGGACCTTTCCTGACTGTCCAGGAAGCTAAAAGTCGCTTTTTGCACAAGGGTCTGGGGCGCCGCGGGCTCCTGGCGGCCGCTGGGGGAAGCGCGCGGGCACGGGGGGCGAGGGTGGAGTCTCGGAGCTGGGCGGGCCGGGGGCGGAGCCCAGGTGGTGTTGATATACAAAGGCAGGCACCCCAGCGGCTGCGCCCCGCCCACTGACGTGTCCATGGGTTCCGCTATAACCCGCGGCTCGCAGGGTTGCTCTAGAGCCTTGCCACGCCGCCGCCCCGAGCGCCTTTCCCCCGCACCGACGTCCGCAGTCGACCACGCGATCCCGCACACTCGTGCCTTTCCCTTGACACGGCGGACGCCGGAGGATTGGGGCGGCAATTTGCCATTTCCTTTTTAAATTAAAATTCTTTTTTCCTGCCTGTTATCGGATTTGGGGGTATTTTTTTTATTTCCTGATTTTCTTTTATTTGTTTACGATTTTTGTTTGACTGAGACAAACCCGCCGAAGACGTTTGCGTGGGGTTTGCGGATCCAGGAGCGGAGACCACCGAGGTAAAGCGCGCGGGGAGCGTCTGTGCTAAAGGGCGCGGGGCCCCGAGCGGGGTGGGGGAGGGGCGCCCGGGAGGGGCCGCGGCGGGAAGGCGGCGCTGGGGCAGTTCCCTCTGGGCTGGAGCGGGCTTCTTCACTAAGCTGGGTCTGCCGCCCGTGAGTCGCTAACCTCAGGGCAGTCAAGGAAGGGGCGAGAGGCCAGGGCCGCGTGCCCGCCCGGCGCGGAGCCGCATCTTCCCGTTAGGGGGATGGGAGCCCGCCCGGCCCGCGGCTCCGCTGCGGCAAGTCTTGTGACTGATTTGCATTCATAAAAATAATTAAGTCCAGGGGTCCAAGAATCCAGGGCTGGCGGAAGTAGGCTCGGGCTCTTATTATATCAGGAGCCAAGATTGGGGAAGAAGGACCGGGAACGTTTGACAATCGAGGATCGATATTGCATCAGTTCCTTTCCGGGCATAGGAGGGGCAGGGCCGGGCGAAGCGCTGGCGGGCCGAATGCCTGTGAACGGGTGTGCTTGAGGGCACGGTGTGCGCGTGTAAACAAACCCTCGGCGCGTCCGGGGCTGGGCCTTCGCCCCTTTTTGTGAGAGGAGAATCAGTGTCAGACCTGAACGCTGCCTTTGGGAAGCTTGCTAGCTGCCACAGAAACATTACCCTCTCTGGGGGTCTCGGGTCTGTAAGGGACGGATTACGTGGTATTGTTGTTCCACATGCTGAAAAAGGAGCCGTGCGCCAGGGTTGGCAGCACATTAGGCAGTGCCTGGGCGGAACGAGTGTCTCGTATGCCTGTGCAAACTGGGACGGCTGGAGGAAAGCAAACAGACCCCCTCGCCACCCTCTCCCCGGCTTAGACTCGTGACAGTGGAGAAGGTGAAATACTAAAATCTGCCAGCGAAGGGGCCTCTGCGGGTGCAGTGCTGTAGTGGGATCATCTTTGTTCTCGGCGGCTCCGCCGTCTGTACTTTTCCGCCCCTCGGCGCGCCCCCGCCCCTCGCGCTCGGCTGGTACTTTTCCACTCGCCTGGACTGGGATGAATCAGCCGCGCTGCACCGCCCGGCGGCGTCACGTGATCGGGTGGCGGGCGGGCGCTGCAGTGTTGACGCGCCGCCTTTACCTTCTCAGGCAGCCTTGCGGGGCCGGTGCACCGCCAAGGACAAAAGGAACCCAGAGCTGCTCTGCGCACCCGATTCCTCCTGATGCTCACCATGAAGAAAGCCGAAATGGGAAGGTTCAATATTTCCCCGGATGAAGACAGCAGCAGCTACAGTTCCAACAGCGATTTCAACTACTCCTATCCCACCAAGCAAGCTGCTCTGAAAAGGTGGGAGAAGTTGTGCACTTTAAAAAACCAAAAAACAGGTCTGGGAGTTACCTCGGACTCTGCTTTTGTTGCTTTAATTTACTGTAGCATTTGGAGAGTGCAGAAACTCATATGAGTTACCCAGTTGCCTTATTGCAATGACAGTATCCTGTAAAAGTCCTTATCTTGTGTCTCCCTGTTAATGTTTATATATTAAGGCGTTCTGGCAAAAGGAGGGGAACTACTTTATATTAAAGCAGACTGGTGTATAATTTATATATCTGACATTTATGTATACATATATATTTTTTTTTTTTGCAGTCATTACGCAGATGTAGATCCTGAAAACCAGAACTTTTTACTTGAATCAAATCTGGGGAAGAAGAAGTATGAAACAGACTTTGTAAGTTAAAAAATAATTTATCTGTGGCTTTATGGAGTAAAAGAATAGTTTTAGATTTCAAATCTAACTTGCCCAAACCTGGTTTTCTCCATTTAATTATTGTTATATGTTTGGTTATCGTTTTCCCTTTATGTAGCATCCAGGTACTACTTCCTTTGGAATGTCAGTATTTAATCTGAGCAATGCGATTGTGGGCAGTGGAATCCTTGGGCTTTCTTATGCCATGGCTAATACTGGAATTGCTCTTTTTATGTAAGTATGTGTAAGTAGTGAATCTGCCATACGGGGCAGTTAATACGATAATAAGACATGTTTTGGCTCCAGAAATCAAATTTACAGTTTAAATAATTGACTTAAAAAATTAGTTCTTTCAAGTTAAAAGTATATAAAATCATAAAATCTTTATTATTCTACATATTGCACAAAACCAAGAAAGCCATTTAGGTAGAAAAAAATAGGGCACCCCCTCAAACTGACAAATTTATCATAAAGTTTAGCATATACTGGATAATAAAAAAGAATTGATAAATCCAGAGTGGCTGCAATTTCTGTTCTGGTAAAAGGAAAAGTCAAAAATATAAATAAGTGTCTCCATATCAGCTTGAAAAATGGACAAGGTCTCCCCAAGGACTTGGGGCCCCTTAAATGTATAAGGAAAAAGAAAATTCTAAACATGTAAGGTGTGGTGATATTTACCTGGCCTGCAGCATGTTTGTTTTAGGACAAGTGAGTCATAATCTTCTGGTTGCTGAAAAGCGATTCATATGTGTGGAGGGGTTTTTTTCTCCTTCTTTTTTCAATGTTTGTTTTTTCAGATCTTTACCATTGCATGGCAAAAATGAATACATATACCTGTTTTTAAATAGTTTTTCTCCCTAATTACCCAGTTAGAATTGGTCAGTCTTATGCTTTTCACCATAAATCCCTGGATAGAATTTTGGAGGTACAGAAAACTTTAGAGAAGACCATTATTTAGGCATCTTTACCCTGGAAATATGGTAGAAAAATATGGACTGTATTTCCAGGAAAATACCTGACTAACGTACATGCAAGTTTGAGCATGTATTTTTCAATGTTTGGTTCATAACCATTAAGTATCTCTGGACTCCTAGCTAAAGCAGTTGCTATGGAGGAGCCTACTACTTAATATTTTCATTGTATTAGATGAGGTAACCATACATACATACATAACATGCAACTGTTCCTTTGTGACAAATATGTTTTAGTTAACTGACTGGTACCTTACACTCAAGTTCTTCTTTTCCCCAGCATGATGGAATGTTCGTGAAAAGGAAAGCAGACTTTTGCAAAGCTCTGCTTTGTGAAACTCCATAGTGTGGTTAAACTGGTTTTGGGAACTGGAAGCTAGGATTCATAGGACATGCTTTATTAGAACGAGACATTAAAGATCTCCTGCTAAGGTGAAGGACCAGGAATTTACATAGACGGGATCCTATAATTTCAAAGTTTTTAGTGGGAAACTAAAAACGCTTCCTAGCTCTTGGTATTAAACTGGAAGCAATTTTAAAATGCTACTGACGTTGGTTATAGTGCAAAAAATTAAATGAGATAAAATGGCAACTCTTTCCGAAGTGAAAGGAAAAGTCTGATGTTACCCTTGCACTTTTGGATTGCTCCTATTTCAATAGAAGTTTACATGTTTGATTAACCTTTATAATAAGTGGCTAAATGATATCAAGATTGCTTGAGTTTTTATTTGCCAGTATTTCCATTATATTCAGTGGTATAGAGGTAAGTGGGCCAAAAGCCACAAGATGGTTCACTTAACTCTATAGCTGACCTTTTTAACTGGAATCAGTCTTGAAGTTGAATGTGACCTCTAAGGAGATGAAGTCCTTTTATCTTTCATTGTTACTTTGTTTTGTTTTTAACTAAACCAACATCTTTTCTCCAGTTAGAAGTGAAGCTAGTAGTGTCACCTTAAATTTCTGGTGTTAGAATTGCCATTTCCTACATTTAATTCCTAGACATCAATTTCTTTGCCAGCACCTTACATCTGCATCATACTGTGTGCAGTTTGCCCATACAGAACAAAATTCACATGACCATTGTCTTTGCAGGGTTTTCTATGAGTTTCCTTGATTTTTGTTGTTATTGTTGTTCATTTGTTTCTTAAAAATAAAAATCCTATCCGGCTTGGGTGAAAGGAACGTGTAGCTGGGATGAGAGAAAACCTGTATTCTATTTTTTTTTTCCCCTCATCAAAGTGAAAAGTTTAAGGGAAAGGATAGTTTAGACTGTCAAACTTGATGGCCTGCTTGTTCTAGCATAGGCATTTAAGTATGTGACAGCTTGTATTCCTCACCTTGAGGTACAGTTTATTATATCTTCATGGTCATTAGTTCTCTGATTCGTGCCCAGTTGTTAGTAAAGTTTGTAGTGCCTGCCACTTAAAATGTTAGTATCATTTCCCCTTTCCCATTCCTCTCCTTATCTACACAGTCCATGTGGTCTCAAGACCTTTCCTGAACCTGTCTCAATTGGATTTCACCAAAAAAAAAAAAAAAATCATGGGTGGGGCTTAATGACAAATTTTACTGACATTTTATAGAAAAAGGGAACCATTAAGACACAGACGTGGCAGACATCTAATTTTTATAGTGCCAAAATCAGAATGCTCCACTGGGAAGTTTTTCCAGCATCTCCTGCTGCAATTGGTACAGGGTGTACATCCTTGCTCTTAACCATAGTTACTATGGAACTAGCATCTGAAACATCTCGTTATGAATTTTTATTGTCTGTCAAGAGGTGAAATTGACATTCCGGTTAGCAGAAAAGGGGACGCCAATTCTTGGGAACATATTGGCACAAACAAGATATACTCCATATTTAAAAAATCAAAAAGCATTATCTTTAAGATAGCCCTGCTTGTTTATAACCTTGTACCTTCTCCTTCTTTCAACAGAATTCTTTTGACATTTGTGTCAATATTTTCTCTATATTCTGTTCATCTCCTTTTGAAGACTGCCAATGAAGGAGGTAAGGAAACATCCCTTGATTTTTTTTTTTTCCCCCTAAAATAATTTATACCTATCATGATTTTCTTCTTAAAAAGGGCTTGCTCATGATCCATCCTGTTTTATTCAAATTGTAGGGTCTTTGTTATATGAACAGTTGGGACATAAGGCATTTGGACTGGTTGGAAAGCTTGCAGCCTCTGGGTCAATTACAATGCAGAACATTGGAGGTAAGTTTTGAAAGGTGATATGGATAGACGTTTTGCTCATTGTGTAGCACAGTGGTGACACATGAGTTTTCGTGTCACATGCCACATTTTGCACTTGTAATGGTATAATTTTGTTTTCCTCCAGCTATGTCAAGCTACCTCTTCATAGTGAAATATGAGTTACCTTTGGTGATCCAGGCATTAATGAACATTGAAGATACAACTGGGTAGGTGCTAAGTAAGGTTATTCCTAAGAAACAATTATAGTCTAAAATGGCTAAACAATTACATTCTAAAATGGTTAGATACATTTGACCCAAGTTGGATATAAAATGATTATTAGTAAATTAGCCATAAAATGCTCCTGATGAAACTGACCAAGAAGCCCCCTATAAACTGATTTGAACTTTTGAAAAATGAAAGGCCAAACATAGTAGCTAGTTTTGTAATTCTGGATACCTATATCTAATCTGTGTGTAAAAACAGGTTTTCTAGAAGTTTCTCTTTATATTCACATTTGAGAAGTTATCATTATATAATATGGACCCCAGCTTTGAATTACATTAAAAGTCAGTCTTAAACCTTACTGTTTAAAGCAGGATATCAAAAAATATATGACCACATAGTAGGAGCCTTTTTCTTCTTACAAGGTTATTCATCCCAGTGAACTAGCAGGTTTTTACCTGAAGTAAACACAGAAAGGCTCATTTACTTCCCAACTTACAGGCAGCATATTACCTCAAAATAGAGAGGTATGGTTATCTTTGGTGTGGCTTTAGAAATGTAATGTGATAAACTGATCTTTAAATATTAGTTGTCTGTGGGGTCCTTGTTGCCAAAGTGAGAAGAATGGAATTTATAAGCAGTTAAGAATTTGAAAATTGCGATTTAAAGAAAGGTATAGTTCTTAATTAACTAAAAAGGAAAAAACATAATTTTTAGGGGATATACATAAAACTTTTTTGTGTCCTGTAAGTTCAGAAAGGATCTTTTGACTACTTTGGGAGTCAAGGTGGGTCAAGGTGTTAACAACACATTGATAATCTGGAACAAGTACTGGTTTGGAGAATTAGATTTGGGCCTCCCCCACTCCCTCTTGTTTTAGGTTTTGGCTTGGCTTTTGGTTTTGCCTGTGCATTTTAATCTAAGTATAAAAACTTTCCTTGTTGAAATGTTGAATAAGTGTATTTGCTAACAAATGTCTTTAAAAAAAAAAAAATACATCTTGTTGTAAAATGTACTTGTTTCCAGCATTAGAAATTACAGGCTAAAGCTATAACAAAGTTGGTGTACAATTTTTCTAAAAGTGCTTAAAGATTAGCTTACTGGCTTCACAAAGCAGCTTTGTTCCCTATGTTAGTATCAAGCCTTCAAGAAGCATTTTATGTTATGAATCAACTGGCAGCCTTCCTAGAGCAAATAGAGGGACAAAAGTTAGACTGTTTTATACCCTATTTCTAACCTGAGTGAATATTCATCTAGCATACAAAGTTAAAAAGTTATTCCTATCTTTAATAAGGGATATTTTTTCCAAAACTTTTTTTTTCCTGTGTTTATTTTTAAGGTATTTCTGTAGAGTCCTCTGACAAGATGTGTACATTCTGTAGCTGGTTTTGACCTTGCTTCTCTTTTCTTTAATTCAGATTGTGGTATCTGAATGGTGACTATTTGGTTCTGCTGGTGTCATTGGTGCTCATTCTTCCTTTGTCACTGCTAAGAAATTTAGGTGAGCAAACCTGTTTCTAAAGAAAATTGAAATGGTTTTCTTTGCTAGAATTTATGAAAGCTGAAAGGCCCTGAACCCCTATATTAATTGTAGCATGCATGACCTATAGGTTATTTAAAATCTTAGTAGGATGGCTCCCAAAGAGTCAGAATATTTCGTTGACATAACTGATGTCTTGTCCCTTATAAGCAGTAATGCACAATAATTGTTTCATGATTTTTATTATAACAAGTATGTGTCTTAGTATATTAGAATTAGAAATTTAATACTGTTATCTACTACACTTTTTAGTGTCTCAAGTCTTCCCATAAGAATTGACTTCCATTTGCCCTGCAGAGCCCTATTTTATTAAACTAGGTTTTTAGGTTTTTTTCTTATTTCTTACAGGATATTTGGGATATACCAGTGGCCTTTCCTTGTTGTGTATGATGTTCTTTCTGATTGTGGTAGGTATGGTTTTTCTTCAGAGAATATTGGTTATAACCTCTGTCTCATTGTTCAGCTAAACAAAGGCAAAATAATATATTTTCAGGTGATTTGCAAGAAATTTCAGATTCCTTGTCCTATGGAAGCTGCTTTGATAATTAATGAAACAGTAAACAGCACCCTAACAGAGCCAACAACTTTCATACCTAATTTGATGTTTAACATGACTGAAGTTGACTCTTGCAGACCACATTATTTTATCTTCAACTCCCAGGTAACTTAATTCCTAAAGTAAAGGAAGGGTGGGAAATTAGTCCTTCTTAGAAAGCATTCAATTAGCTACTGAGTTGTGAAGAAAATATGGGTTTATATCTTAATAGATTAAGAAATGAAATAAACGTGTGGTGATAAATAATGGGGAGATTTAGAAGTTAGGATATTGTCCACACTAGATAGGCAGTCTCACATCAGGATATTAAATAAGCTTTTACATCTTTTTCAGACTGTATATGCTGTGCCAATTCTGACATTTTCATTTGTCTGTCATCCTGCTGTTCTTCCCATCTATGAAGAGCTGAAAGGGTGAGTCCTTTGCTTTTATATAAATTTACTGTGAAAATATTAAACAATGGTTTGTAACTGTTGCTAAAATACATGTTTGCATTTTCTTTTAAATTTACATAGCCGCAGCCGGAGAAGAATGATGAATGTGTCCAAGATTTCATTTTTTGCTATGTTTCTTATGTATCTGCTTGCTGCCCTCTTTGGATACCTGACATTTTATGGTAAATAATGCCTAATTTGAGGGGAAAAGACTAATTTATTGTACTAAGCTGATACTTTTCTTTGTGTAGTTTTATCACTTAAAAAGTTCAGACTGGTTTGTAATCTTTCATAGTTGAGATGAAAGTTGAATTTAGAGTTTAGAATTTCCTATAGTGTATTACAGTAATTTTTAGAATCCAGGTTTGAACAACATTAGTCATTTTTATGGCAGGTTTTTATGATATTCTTACCTGCTGTCTGCTTCTTCTGTCACCTTTAAACTGTATAACAGACAAACTAAGCCAAACCATGGGATTTAGCTATTTAGCTCCTGTTGTTTTTAATACAGGTCATGTGGCTAAATCTCTACTTGGTATTTAGAAAAACTCTCCTTCAATGTTATTTTAATTGCATTAGCCATAATTCCAAATTAATCTTATTAGCCTCTTATTCGTTTTGTGAGTAGCTAATATTTTAGTACAGATTTCACCATAAGTTAGGTTTTCTACTTGATCTTCAGAGAAAACAGCACACTAAAAGCTTTTTTGATCTTTCCCCACAGAACATGTGGAGTCAGAATTGCTTCATACCTATTCTACTGTTATGGGAACTGATATTCTTCTTCTCATTGTTCGTTTGGCTGTGCTGGTGGCCGTCACCCTGACTGTACCAGTAGTTATTTTCCCAGTAAGTAATCAATTGCCTTTTGAGTAAACATATTTTTAGACAGGAACATTTGTAAGATGTTCAGATATATTCACTATTACTTGGGATTTTTTATTTTTGCATTAATTAAAGCTGGATTTTAAAATAGTATATATATATATATATATATATATATTTTTTTTTTTTTTTTTTTCAGATCCGGAGTTCTGTAACACACTTGTTATGTGCAACAAAAGATTTCAGTTGGTGGCGTCATAGCCTTATTACAGTATCTATCTTGGCATTTACCAATTTGCTTGTTATCTTTGTCCCAACTATTAGGGATATCTTTGGTTTTATTGGTAAGTATTTTAGAGTATCAAAGTTGATTCAAATGGAATTTGAATTTAACATCCCTGAAGGGATGTTAAGACTTAAAAAATATGACTCTGAATTCTCAAGAAATGGTAAATATTCTTTTACAGGTGCGTCTGCAGCTGCTATGTTGATTTTTATTCTTCCATCTGCCTTCTATATCAAGTTGGTGAAGAAAGAATCTATGAAGTCTGTACAAAAGATTGGGGTGAGTGAAAGATGATAGCTGTAAAAACTAACAACTTTTTTTAACATCAGAGATTCCCCCAGTTGATTTTAACTACTTTCTCAGCCATCATAGTTATTTCTAGTAAGCATTTCAGTAAATAATACAACTTGACAGAAGTTTGGGGAGGGGAGTAAAAAGATAATTTGCCATCTCACAGATACTCAATTTGATTAGAAGAGAGTTATTAGACATTTTAGAGATAGGAATAAAGAATAGCGTAAAGACACCCAACTTTTAGCACCCGTTCGCCAGTGATTGTTGTGTGATAGGTGCTTAAAGGGACATTGAGTATATAAAGAGAAAAGGCTGAGGTGTTTAGTTGAATGAAACTAACCGTCCTCAAAGCAAAGTTCAGTAGGGCCAAAGTGTTGACCATTGTATACTTGAGATGTAGTGATAACTGACTACCAAGAGCATGACAGGTATTGTGGTTCTGGAGCTAGAATCCTGGTCTGTTTAGGGAAAAAAATTGCTTCTCAATATTTTCCATTACCATTCTGGTCTGGAATTGTTTATGCACCAACAACTGTCACCTTGTTTTATTCAAAATTGGATAGTGACAATAATGAAAAAGTATAATTCAGGAAGTTTTATAAGTATAGTCATTTTATACTAAAAATAACCCCTTGATCACAGGAAATAGTTTATATTTAACAAAGCAAAACTAGTATAGAACATTATGCAGATGTAACTTTAGTAAGCATGAACCTAAATTAAAGGTAAGGAATGTTTAGCATATGTGTTGCTTGCTGATTAGTTTTCTCTGCTCATTGCAGGCTCTGTTTTTCCTGATCAGTGGCATAGTGGTGATGATCGGAAGCATGGCCTTGATTGTTTTGGATTGGGTACACAATGCTCCTGGAGGTGGCCATTAATTGATACCACTCAAACTCGAATAGTCCATCTGAAGCCAGTGTTGAGTCAACTCAACTACTATGAAATTTCACCTGATGTTTTCAGTTTCACTTCCTTTTGAAGTGCAGATTCCTCGCTGGTTCTTCTGAATGCAGAATAAGTGAACTTTTTCTTTACTTTTTCTTTTTCTATTTTAAAGAAACTTATCTGTATGTTAGGAATGGATATTAACAACAAAACCACGAGTCTCGGGTTAAGGGAAGTGACAATTTTATTCCATTCCAGAGAATGGACGAACTCTTAACTTTTATCAAGCCACATGTTTGGCTGTGTCATTGTTTAACTTGGATATTTTATGATTTTACTTGAATGTGCCTAATGGAACCATTCGATGTGAGAAACAATTATTTACAGCAAAGTATTGAAAATAACCATTGAGAAAACACTATTATTTTTTGTACCAAAAATACTTAAAGACCTCAGAAGCACTATTTTACTTTTAAGGAATTGCTTTTTTTTTTTAACTTTATCCAGAAACAGTTGTCAATGAATTCCGTAAAATAATTTCATTGGTATTTAAAAATTAATATTAGTATTATGAAATGATTTGCCTTTTTTGTAGGCATTATAAGCCAAATACTTTTTTACCCAAAATAATTTTTAAGAGTAAATGATGTTATGAAAAATTGTACCGTGAATTAGGAAGCATTGTTTTTTCCATTCAAACTTCACCTTACATATAGGATGATTGATTGATTGTTGCTACACCAAATCAGATGAACCATGTTCATCATTTTTCTTCTCTCCCCAAATAATGTGGTTCATTCAGACTTAAATTTTTTAAGTCTTCAGCCTATTAGAATGGAAGATAATGTAGATATTTCTGTGGGAAATAAAATAGCTAATTTTGAGGTACCAAATAGTGCAATTGGGTAAAACAGGGTTTATTCAGTTGCATCTGTCTCCAGAGTTGTATTGACAGCTCTGGGTCTCTTTTTGGGCCAGCCCTTTTTTGACATTGCTTCCAGCAGTGAAAAATGGGCACTTGATGGCAATAGGCCAGAACTATTCTATCCAGAGAGTACAACTTTTCAAAATGCTCATCTACTGGAAGTGTGATTTACTTGACTTTGTATGGCTTAGTTGTATTCATGTTTTGTCTTGTAGTAGAGGTCTAATCCATAGGTTACACCGATATTTGATATGATATAAGTTCTCTTCATATAGGCCACTGGGTTTCTCATGCAGTAAGCTTTTTAAAAATTTGTTTGCACTGGGTTGTCATCTCAATCTTATATAATATAAAATTACTTGTTTACATCCAAAAACGTGATTAGCTAGGAAAAACAGTGCAACCTAATTGTACGTAGTTGTTTTGGTCCAACTGCATGTTCACCCTTCCATTTCAATTCCAGTTAGAGGTGAAAACATTATTTTGTAACTTGGCTTTAAGAGCACATTTATTGTACGATACGGTGTATGGTGAATATATTATTAAATAATGTGGTACTTTGCTCATCAGGCATAATGTCTAAGATCTAATATACATAATTCCATTAAGTGGTTGAGGGAAGCAAATAATGGAATCATCAATTGGTTATCTGGCTCTAAAGTTTTCTTTTGAACTAAACATTTTTTGAGTTTTATACAAGAGCCAGAAATGTGGCAGACATGGTTTTTGTTACATGTTCTTGTATTATATGTGACTAATTTACAGGCAATGTGTCTGTGATTAAAGACCCTCACGGAACTGGAAGACGTCTTGTAGTGCTACGTTGGGTGAAGTCCATTTTTGTTTTCTACAAAGATAAAATAATTAGGGACCATCTAGAAATAGAAAGGCAGTGAGAAGACAAATTGCACAGCACTGCTTTCATTTAATTGGCTTTGGGCACTCCATTTGAATTCAGAACCTCACCTGTAGTTGAGACCAAGAATTGGCACTTCTGCTTGAGTTCCAAGTACAGAGTTGCTTTCTACGTTCACCACCTTCTCTGTAGAAGAAAGTGCCTTGGCAACCCGGAAAGAATGGAAGAAAAGAATCCTCTTCTCACAACAGATCAGTGTTGGAGAGGTTCCCCCCTAATCCTCATTGGTTAAGGTTCAAAATCAATTCCTAGGATAAATTCCATTGCATGGTTTTCTTGGAGCTATCTTGTCTGCCTTGAGGTTCCTAAACAGTGAATTCCCATTAATGAGCAGTCTTCAGTATTAAAACCACTGTCTTGTCACCTCATTTTGCATTACTGTCTTCCGTGGATGTTTCAGTTATAACTGCAATGTTATTTATAGAACAGCATTAATCCATTAAAGCTAACCTATTTTTCAATATTTATGATCATCTATGTACATACATTGTCTGTCCATATGTATTTGTAAATAGGTTGTATATAATATGTCAGTATTGGGTCTTGGGTTCACATGTATATATTCCTGTAAGTTTCTTAACTGCATTTTGATGAATTCACATTATGTATAAGTCCCCAAAGTACCTGTACAGAGAATTCAATATAAAAGAAAGACTCAAGTTGTGTACAAATACTAAACATTTAAAATACTTGTTTAAACTGTATTTGCAATAAACTGGTTGGACATCAAATTTTTTTCATGAAAACTTGGTGCAAGTTCAGATCTCTTATTTAAATTTTAAATAAAGCCTAAATTTTCAAAATGCAGTAGTTATCAAAATGTGATAGTGTAATGAAATCAAATGTGATCTAGTATAATGAAAGACCTTTGAGAACCTGGGTGCATTGACATTGTATATTAGTGTAAATATCCCCATTGTACTGTTAGAGGCCAACAATTCCAGTGTGGTTTGTTGGCAAGGAGTGCTACACCGTTTCAATGAAACAATGTATGTTTTAACTGAACTAAAATAAATACATGCTTAATCCTGAGTACTAGTGTTTTTCCTTTGAAGTAATGGGATTAGCAGCATTTTGTAAACACTTAGCAGTTGGTGAGTGTCGTTATATGTTAGTGATTATAATGAACAGAAAAATGAATGTAAGTTCCAAAGTTTACAAACTAAAAAGAATGAAAAGACAAGTTGGGAAGATGCTAAAAGGAATCAAAAGCACCCAGACTTCACCCTGCTGATGGAATAAGTAGGCCAAAAATGCATCAGAAACCATAAGAGTAATTGTTTCCCATATGTGCCTGTGTGTTCTGAATGTATAGGTATGGCTGGAGTAAAGCCCAGGACCCAGTTTGTGTTCAGTTTCAGGAAGCCCCTAATGCAGATACAATTAAGGATCACTGAGGCCTGGAAATATTAGTTTGGTGAATTGGTCATGAAAGGAAGCATTGATTGACAAGCTGATAGTATCATGTAACAGCACAGAATTGCAAAGGGTGGCCAAGAAACTCAGGTGTGGCCTATTGATGGCCTTAAAAGGTTGAGGCTTATAAAATGAAATACTAAAACAAAGGAAATACAGGAAAGCAGGTGTGCTTGGGAATGGATCTGAAGACAAATCTCCAAGAAACTAATACCCACTTAGTAATGATGGCAAAGGAGAAGGGGTTATGATTAGTAAGGACAGCAGAATTTGCAACAAATCTGAATAGAAGAGAAAAGGACCTGTGGAGTTTTCAGGTATTCAAGCACCCACCACGTTGGGCAAGCGTGCCTAACAGAATCCACTCACTTCAAATTATGCTAATTTTAAGATACTATTTTAAACCATTTTAAAATAATACCCCAAACAAACCAGAATGCCAATATATTAATCCAAAAATAGAAATATATCTGATAGGTAGACCTACTCCAAATGAAAATTTCCCTAGCCAGGAAACCAGCTATTCCCATCAGGTTTCCTTGAAGCCTGAGGAATATTTGAGGAACACGTCTAAATAGAGAACCAAAGCTGTTCGTCTTGATTTGTAAATATTCCTACCTGGAGAGTTGGCTTAAACTTCTGATAACAAAATAAAACCAGTGAAAAATAGCTTAAGTAAATATGGCAGATGGAAAGAACTTAAAATAGAGATTGGAATGCCTCAGAAAATTAAAAAGATGAATGGGCTCCCAAAAGTTGAAAACTATTCGCCCTAGAGACCTCAAATATCAAAGGTGTGTACAGCTTTATTGTAGAGCTGTGCAATTCAATTCTGAGCTTTCAATTTCTTCAGTTCAGTTTCTCCAGATAAACCAATTGGTCAGTAATGAGTCAAGTATTCACCCTGATCTCTTCCGTATAATTGCTAAATGAATACATTCTCTTTTATTTCCTACAGAACAGGTGAAAAGAGGCTCACGCTTTTAAACAAGAATTTACTAAGTGCTTGTGATATAAAAACAGCATGTGATTTAATGGTTTACTCACCTTCTGCAAGAGACCTAAACAGGAAAGGCTTTCTTGCCTCACCTATGTCTGCCTCCGGGTGGCAGAAGCCATCTTTAATCTCAACCACCCAAATGATATTGTGGCAGTGAAACCCTTCTTTTCAAATCCTAGCCAAATTTGATTGTCCCCCACATTTGTGAGGAAAGAGTTAACACCATAAGTCTGATCGTTAACCCTTGGCCAATTCCTAGGAACATGGCCATCAGAATGTTCTTTATGTTAGTGACTGATGATGTTGTTATATTCACCAGGAGCAATGGACCATGCCATACTGGTTTGTCAGGTTGCTTTACACAAACACCAAGATTAATGATGTGCACCTGGTTTTATTGTTGGGGTCCTGACTTTTGGTGGCCTAGGATATTTGCATAGCAGGATAAGCCTCTGTGATCAGTTTCCCACCCCCACTCTATAAATAAAGTCTTGGCCTCTAAGACTCATTTGGTCTTTCAGACAGAGGTTTCACCCACATCTCTGTAGTTCACTACCAGAAAAAGCTTTCCTATGTGGTCTCAGGCAAAGAAGATATTGGAAGCCTGGGCTGGACACCTTCGGCTTCCACTGTTAATATCTTTTTCCTGTTGCTTTTGTTCTGTGTCCTTTCCTATAAAAAATCTTAGCAGTTGATTATTATTGAGTCTTGGGATTGACCATTATTGAGTCTTGGGATTGACCATTATTGAGTCTTGGGATTCCTTAATCAGTAAATGAAATATGTATTTTCTTTCCCCCCCACCCTCTCTCTCTCTCTCTCCTCTATACCATCAGTTTATGATATTCATTCTCTTCTTTTCCAGGAAGGATTTTTTTTTTTTTCTCAGTGAAATCCTCAAAGCCTTATGAAATAAACTTTACTCAACAATGTCTGGGGGTTGGGAGGGTGAGACAGCAAACGTGGGTTTTACATTGCACACACTATTCATAAAGTCCCATTTGACATGTTCCCCCAGCCATGCAGTGACCTGGAATTTCTACCTGCCCTTTCTCCCATACCACACACAGCCCATTCTCATAAGTAGCCCAACTTTATCTACAAACTTGCCTATTCTCAGGAAAACAAAAGCTTTGAAGTTGTCATCAGGATTTACCTTCCTGAGATGATGGTTTACTGTCCATGTGTTTTTATTTCCATTCTGCCCTTGAAGATCTGACTCCTATACCCACCCTTTTTAAGTGACTTCTCTCTTTTCTAACCACTTACAATACTTACATTGAAAGGGATTCTGGTAAATTCAATTTTGTCATCTGATTATAATGAAAATATCTGAAGTAGAGAGAACCCACTCTATAATTTAGATAGAAGCAGAGCTTTACTAGTTGAAATAAGGTCATGGGTGAGGTCTAAAGACTGAGAGCTCAACCTCCCAACCTCCTTCCATAATGGCCCATAGGTGCTGCCTTAACCTAGGGCCCTACCGAATGTGTCTTGAAAAACATGTCTCTAAAGAGAATGAACTCCCACAATGACAGTTCTACTAGCTGGATGCTACTATGTTCCTATTTTCTGAGAATGGTCTTAACCTCCTGTCTGAACCCAATTATCCTCTCAACCCAACCCAATAACCACAATGTTGACATGAGGTTCACAGAGAAGCCAGGTCTCCCTGACTAACAATGTACTGTTGAGTAGGTACTCAGGTTCTTATCTGTGGCAGAGAGGTGAAGAAATCAGAATGAAATATAGACCCAGATGTCACATAATCTGACAAGTTCTCTAGTCAACATGGTGCCTGGTGAGCATTGCCTTTGGCTGAAGGAAATCATGGTCTTTTAAAATATGGTAGAAGAGACACCCCCCCCACCAAATTTGTTGATGAGTGCAGTGGTGTGTGCGTGTAGTCCCATCTACTCTGGGAGGCTGAGGTGGAGAATTGCTTTAGCTTAGGAGTTTGAGACCTGCCTGGGCAACATCAGAAGATCCCATCTCCCAAAAGAAGGAAGGGAGGGAGGGAGACGGGGAAAGAGAAAGGGAAAGAAAGGAAGAAAGGAAAGAGAGGGAGAAAAATAAAGAAAAAATGGGTATTGACCTCTAGTTAGACCTAGTTCTGCAGATGTGATTATGAATCATAAACTAATCTTTTGACTCATTCATTTTCTCAGGAGTTTGGGAATTATTTCAGTTCTAAATATATAAATTAAACTTTCAATGTTATCACACCTTCTTACCAAAAATGTAGCAAAGTCACACACCAATGTAATTTTTTTAAAGTGAGATATCTGATCAATAGGCACGAAAAGGAACAAAACATACTAAGGATGCCTATTTTAAGTTCAACAAGCAGTTATTTTTCTCAAGGAGAAATGTGCCTTAAGTTTACTAAGTGATAAATTTTATTCCAGTGTCTCCAACTCATTACAGCTTAGCATGGAATTGTATTATATTCCAAGCCCAAAATAAACTGTATTTCTTTTTTTAAAATTTCCTTTCATTTTCTTTGTATTTCCTTCAAAGTGACTGAATTCTCAAAAGAGATGTGGAATTCATGGTTCACAACCCTTCTGCTCCAGATAGAGGAATTGTATTTTTAAACTGATCTCTAAATAGAAAGATCCAAAGAAGGAAATATGTGGAATATGAAGATCTCTTCTCAAAATGCATGAGAGTCTCATAAACTTGGAAACATTCTTCTCTCACAAACTGCTCCAAAAAGAAATGTTTAGTATGTACTGCCCATATTGAAGGCAATGAAGCAGGCGGGAGAACATTCTTTCTTGCTTGTGGGGGAGAGACCAGTGAATTATATTTTTTAAAAAGCACTTTTTGTTCTAGAACAAAACAAAACAAAACCTCATGCAAACAATTCACTTAAAAGACCATGATTGCCAACAAATTATCACAGATTTTACTACAATGTTTGTGAAAGAAGAGTTAATAACTAACAGGGTCAGTAATTGCTCCACACTGGTTTTCAATATGTTGCACTGTTTCTGGAAAGCTCTCCTGGTGTGTGGGGGTGTGACCTTGTAGCCCTGCAAAGATGGGTTCAAGTTCTGGTTTGCCATTATTAGCTATGTGATATCCAGCAAATTCTGAACCTGCCCAAGCCTCAGTTTGCTCTCTATGTAATAAAATCTAGCATAACTCACATGATCCAGTGTTTACTATGTGCCAGGTTCTGCACAAAGAACGATCACTACAATCCCTGGATTGTGTGTACTTCTTAATCCCTTTTTACTGAAGAAGACATTGAAGCTTATTAGTTGAGCCTCAACTTTAGAAGGTTGAGTGACTCAGCCCAGCTGAGACTCAAGCCCTGATCCTGATCCTATGCTATTAATTTATTCCTTTGAAAGTAAGGATAAGTATAAAACCCCCATATGTAGGGTTGTTTTGGATATTAAATGAAGTAACCCAAGGACCTGTCATTGTGTGTATCACAGAACTGAATATTATGCAGCACTGAAAATAAACTGCAGTTCATTTTTGTAATTAAAAGTTTGAGGGCTGGGGATGTGGCTCAAGCGGTAGCACGCTCGCCTGGCATGCGTGCAGCCCGGGTTCCATCCTCGGCACCACATACAAACAAAGATGTTGTGTCCGCCGAGAACTGAAAAATAAATATTAAAAAAAAAGTTTGAATAAATAAGTCCTAGAATATCACATGTATTTAGCATTATATCCTTTTTAAAGTTCAAAACAACTAAAATGAAACAATGACTTTATTAGCATACTAATATATTTCCCAACACAATTAAAGAAAGAAGCAAGGGAATGACACATGCAACATTCAAGATCATGGTTAATTTGGAAAGGGGAGTGTGGGGAAGGGTGCAGAAGCAGATGTAAGTGGCTGTCAATGTTCTAGTTTTCTGGTGTTCAAGGGCAAAGACAGGAGAGTTGATAGAAAAACAGAAGAGGACCCACTTTGACCAAAGATGAGTGTACTGTGAACCAGACTGATTACACCAATGATGTACTTCCAAAGTTCATTTTAAAAAGGAATTTTTACATAGGTAGAACCATAGCAAAATGCTAACTTCCTATCAATCATTTTTTTCACCTAAAAATGTGAAATTTCCTATAGTTTTATGTAATATATATCAATAAGCATTGGTTTCTTCTAGCCCCCCCCCCCCTAGTTTGCTAGGTGTGATGAGTTTCCCACAGAATCCCACAGCACTCTGAGCTCATCAGCTTCGCCTGTCCCCAAAATGAGGAAGGCAGGTGGTTTCTAATCCAATCCCAATTACTGGTTTCCAAATCCTAAGGGCTCTTTCAAACTGACAGGTTCAGATGGGATGCTGAATAATTGTTGAATCTGATTTCTGAAAATCTCAATGTAATTCAATTAGAAGATTGGATTTGGGTACAGAATAGATACAGGAGACTTATGCACATAGAGGTGCATTAGAAAAAAATCTCAGGACCCCCAAATTTGGCTCCTCCTAGTCTTTCCCCTTGTAATAAGGAGACACATCTCATTGCTTTAAGGTTTCCTCTATGATACTAAAAGTTCTGCAGACCTCCAAGGACCCAGTCTTGGAATCCACTCCCCATGCCCACATCTGCCCCTAGCCTTCCTGCTCAACCTGGCCGTGGACTCTATCTTTGACCTTTGTTTGAGCTTTCAGTCTCCTTTCTGGCATCTGTGCTATGTCTCTGAGTGACAGGAACCTTTCTGTGGCCCTTCACTTGCAGTTCTCTGATAGTTTTAGGTCACTGGCATTTCTGAGCTCTACCCTGAACTCTAGCTCTGGCCCCCTACAACTCATTCCCCATACTGTAATCGGACCAATTTTTCCACAGAACAAAAGTAATCATGTCAGTCCTCAGAATTGAAAAGACAAGTTATCAGCCCTTATCACACTACAAAATGCCGGATCGGGGGCAGGACAAATGGCTTAAGCACTACCATTTGGAAGCTCTCTAATAATTCTAAAACTCTGCTGAGCCAACTTCAGGAGTGCTTCCTACACTGAGATGGGACGAATCCCTTAATTAAGCTCCAATTCTGCCCCTCTTTCCAGTGGGGACTCCTCAATCCATTTATCTCCATAGCTCTTGAGCAAGGCTTCTTCTGTAAGATTCTTCTTTTTCTGATATCTTGTCTTAGCTTCATCAGAAGTGGGGATTCTTAAATATGTATTCCTTGGGGTTTAGGAAGATTTCTTAGTCCACTTCTCTGTTCATAGAAGGTTGGGGTCAAGAATTGCTTTAAATTCTGAGCAGTTTCACTTTTTCTAGACTAGTGGACCCTTAAGCAGTTTAACTCTCTCAAAAATTCAGCAACTTCTCATCTGAGTCAGTTTCAATAGCCACAACCACAGTTCTTTTCCATGAGTATTTCTTTGTTTATAGGTATAACTCATATACCATAATTGTGTGGTATATGAATTGAGGTATAATTCATATACCATACAATTCATACAAAGTGTACAATTCAGTGGGTTTTAGTGTATTCACAAAGTTGTGCAACCATCACCACTGGATACAGAACATTTTAGTCACCCCGAAAACAAACCCTCCTTATACTCATTAGCGGTCACTCCATTTGTTTCTACCTTCCCCCACCCACAACATCAATCCCCCAGGCCTAGGTAAACACCAGTCTACTTTCTGTCTCCATAGATTTTCCTATTTTGGACATTTCACATGAATGAGTCACACAATATATGACCTGACTGGCTTCTTTCACTTAGTGTAATGTTTTCAAAGATCATCCATGTTGTTGTATATGTCTGTACTTTATTTTTTAAATATTTATTTAGTTAGTTTTTGGTGGATACATCTTTATTTTATTTTTATGTGGTGCTGAGGATCAAACCCAGCACTCCGTGCATGCCAGGCGAGCGCGCTACTGCTTGAGCCACATCCCCAGCCCTGTACTTAATTTTTTTACTGTTACTATTCCAGTGTATAGCTATAGCTAGAGTACATCCACTCTATCTATCAGTTGATGAACATTGGAGATGTTTCTACAGTTTGGTTATTTTGAATAGCACTTATAAACATTTATGTACAGGATTTTATATGGACATATGTTTTCATTTCTTTTTAGTCATGCTTCATGAATTTGCCATATTTCTTTATTACTTTTCTCTCCTTCTCCTCCCACCCGTTTTTCAGTTGCAGTTGCTTTGGACCTAACGTGAGTGGGAGAACCACATCTTTAGTTTTTCACTCAGAGCTATTTCAACCTATTAAAAAGAGCAGGTCCCATCTTAATTCATGCACAGGTTTTAACTATGTGTTCAATGGCTGCACCTGGACTTGATCTTTGCTACAGGGCAGTGTCTTAATCAGACTTTGTTATCAGAACATTTTCCTGTGCTACCTTTTATTATATGAGGCTCAGAAATGATTGTCTTTTGCAACACTAATAAATTCCCAAATCTGTGGACATTCTCTATTCCTTTGGCTTGCAAACTGGTTGATTCTTTTCTGAGTTCCTCTTTTTTTATGGAACTGGGAATTGAACTCGGGATGCTCTACCACTTCCTCAAAGGGGAATGAGAAAGAAAAAATTAGCTTGGACTCTAAAAGTTTGCCCTACCATTCATCAGATTGGAATAAAAGATACAGATAAAGCCAGCTGCAAAGTTAACAGGAAACAATATGTCCCCCCAGGACAGCCTGCAGCTGCAGTGTCATAACAACCCACTTCTTTAAGTGGCTACTGCATTCTTACTGAGGAGCTTTTTTCTCTAAACCCAGAGAGTATCAGAAATTTAAATGATTGGATTAAAATTGTTTGAAATTACATCGGTAAGAAGGAAACATCCCGCTTTGCCTGGGGAAATCTAAGTTCCTTTGACACAGAGGAGCAGTCTCTGTTTACAACCCAGGTGCACAGTTTCAGATAAGGGTTTCTGTACACAGCATTCCACAGCCGTTTTAACTTTCTTTTTTCCAGGGAAGCTCAAACCCAGGTCTTGTATGCAGCCTGGATATGCTATTTACCACTGTACACAGTCCTGCTTTGCTTTGAGCCTATCAAATCATGGCTTTATTAAAATTTCATCTAAAGTCTATCCATCCCCAGAATTTTATCTATTCTAACTTTGTTGCCTCCTGGTTCCTATAGTGTGTCTCCTTCATTGCAATGGATCAATGAACCTAATTTTGTCTGACAGATTGTTCACTTTTAGTGGTCTTGGGCTGAATGGGTTAAGACAGGGTATTCAACTCACTGTGAACTTTTGACATTTGAAAATGTGTATTTTATATAATAAAATAATTATAGGTTCTTGTCAGTTCCTGCCTTGACCCTAAACTATCCTAGCTTTTTGAAGATTACTCCTTGCCCAGAAAACTTAAGCCAGATGATCTAAATAATACAAGCTGTCATTCATAAAAAACTACTGGGTTGAGAAATAACAGTGGCTGAAAGCTGGAGTTCTAAATACTTCAAGGCGATTTAGGTACCAAGCCACCTCTAAAGTTTCTGTTGCTATACAACAAAGCTGTCTTTTGAGCCCCTTTCTATCTCTGTCCCTCTGAGACTAATACCCTAGATAGAACTGTGTCCCAAATAGTTGTCATCTCTCAATAATATTTGAAAAATAAGATAGAAGGGAAAAGAATTGTAAGCATGCCATCTTTTCCCACTCCCCCATTTGATGATGTTGTTATCCCCAGAGACTATGGAAGGACATCAGAAGTGGGTATTGGGAGATGCACCCAAAAGCCTTAGGGTCAGAGTCAGGGAGATACAAAGAAGGGTAGTATATCAGCCATTGTCCCATCAAGAAACAAAGCTGGACAGGATGAAAGGAAACTGACAAAGGGTGGTGAAGCATCTGGAACAAGCAATAGCAGTAAGCCATTATCATCCCTTGGTCTGAAAGGGCACAGGCAAGGAAAGGTAGAGGGCAGGGAGCTCGAGAGATGTAGAAGGGGACTGCCTGACAGCAGCTGTGGCACTAGGGGAATGCTGCTACTGCCGGTATCATAAGGGCTGCGACTAAGTGGCCGGGAGGACCAGAAGAATAAACACCCGAATCCACCCTCTTTGCTTTCACCCTCCAGTCTGACATGTGGTGCCTTCCTTTGGTCAAACCCCAATAGACTCCAAAAGGTAAGACAGCCCAGCAGATCTATTGGTGAAGGCCTACCTTCAGAGTCACAGTCCAGGGTGGGGAAAAGGAAAGATAATGGGTTAAATTTGGGAGTGAGGCACGGGAGGACTAATTAGCATGGTTGGGTTGAAGAAAGAGGGAACGTAGAGTTGGGCAAATTCATGAAACAGGAGCTAGCTATTGCCCATAGCTGATTTTTTACATGGAGGTAACCTCTGTCATATGTGGCCTGGTACTTTTCTGGTTCAGCATGTTTTGGGCAGATTGTCTTAGTACATCCTAAGACTTTTGCATTCTAAGACTTTCCCTGGGTGAAACAAATCCCATTTCTTTGTCTGGCCCATATTCTTCTCCATGAATCAATTGTCAGAGCTGAACAGCGTGTCACCAGGAGTCTAGCATTTTTTTAAAAAAATTGATACATAATTCATATATCATAGATTCATCCTTTTAAAGTGTATAGTTATATGATTATAAGTATATTTTTAATGTTGTGCAACTATCACCACTATCTAATTTTAGAACATTTTTAAAAATATTTTTTAGTTGTTGTTGAACACAATACCTTTATTTTACTTATTTATTTTCATTGGTGCTATGGAATGAACCCAGGAGAGCACTCTGCCACTGAGCCACAACCCCAGCCCTAATTTCAGAACATTTTCATCACACCAAAAACACACCCTATCTCCATTAGCAGTCATTTCTCATCCTTCCTTCCCCTATCCCTAAGCAACCACTAATCTAACTTCAGTCTCTAAAGTTTGCCTATTCTGGACATTTTGTTTAAAAGAAATCAAATCATGTGTGACCTTTGTTACTGGCTTCTTCCAGTTATCACAGTGTTTTCAATGTCTATCCATGTTGTAACATATTGCAGTACTTCATTTTTAAAAATTTTAAATTGACATATAATAATTGTACCTATTTATGGAGTACAGGAGACAATTTGATACATGGATAAAACATGTAATCAAATCAGGGTAATTATCATTTATTTGTATTAAGACTACTTAATTTCTTTCTAAAGTTGAATATTCCTTGTGTGGATATATTATATTTTGTTTGTCCATTCACCAACTGATAGACATTTGGTTGTTTCTACTTGTTGGATATGATGAGTAATGGTGCTGAGAACATTCACATACAAGTTTTTGCGCGCCACATGCTTTCAATTCTTTGGGGTATATGCCTAGCATTAGGATTTCTAGGTCATATGGCAACTCTTTTTTTTTAATTTTTTGAGAAACTGCCAAACTGTTTTCAAAAGTTTGAATAATTTTATATTTCCACCAGGAATATATGAGTATTTCAATATCTCCATTTCCTCATCAACAGTTGTATTATCCATTTTTTTTAAGTGCTACTCTTTTGGCGTCTTTTTAAATAACATACATAGGTTTCTACTATCAGATTATTGAGGGCTGGGCTCTAAGATATGACAGGAATAGAGGTATTGGTGGGTAAAGGCATTGGACAGAGGTTTGATTCAGGACAGTTTCACATAGACTGGGCTATTTGGTTTGGGAAGGTGATGAAGTTGATGACTTCTATACTTTGTTCTTGCAGTTTGGGATTACAGAGGGATATTTGTGTTGGCAGGAGAGTCGAACAGTCTTCCATTTATCTCAGACATTTGTTTTATGCCTTGTGTTCTTTGGACCACTGGATGATATTCAGGAAATTCTCAAGAGTTGTCCATGGTTCTTCCAGATACTGCTTAGGTACTGGAGAAATTGTGATACTGGGGAGTTCAGGAAAGCTGTGGGGGAAGAATGAATAGTAGATACAGAAGCTTATGCATGGCAGGAGAAGTAGTAACTCATTGGCAAATCCCAGAGCTACTTGGTACTCAGGCTATCCCAGCTGTCTACAAAGTGTCAAGCAACAAACAGGGCTGCTATGCTAGGCCCAGGCTAACATGCTCTGTCCTCTGTGCGTAGTGGATAGCTACTAGAAGGATTTGAAAGAATTTTTTCAAAACTGGAATGCAAACAGGGCAATCTTGGAGAGATGGAAACTATGAATAAAAAAAAGTGTGCCTTAAAAGCAAAGTAAAAATAGTGAGAAGGGGAGCATGTAGATTTGCTCTCTGGGGGAGGAGTGTGTGTATGTCACTTTGGTGAACTAGAGATATTACAATGGTATGGGAATGGCACTGATTAAAAAAAAAAGAAAGAAAGAAAGTCCACTGTTGTTAGTCCCAGGGTATCAGACATGGGCACAGCATTTCCTTAGGTTCTGACTAGAAGTTAGCCACGATACAGGTTATCATCAAAAGTGTGCCCACCAGAGAAACTTCAGACTGAGGCAGAAGTTTTAGAACATGCCATGAAGACTTGCAGGAGAGTAGCCATGGGTTCAGATGTCTCTGATCAGGAAGGCATGCAGCTGTCACTGGAAAGTAAACCTCTTTGCCCTTCACTTCCACAGTAGCCCTCAGGCATTGCTGGGCATGGAATTGTTCAGCAACTGTTTGTCAGTTGAAAGGAGGGCTGTTTGCACCCTGGAAGGAATCAGCTCATTTGACTTTCAAGAGCTTGTCATGAATTGACTCTGTCTCTTTCTTTTAATTAATTTTTGTTTTATTCTAGAGATTGTGTTCCCAAAGGAGCTAGCAATGGATTAGCTCATTGAGTATTATAGTTAATTTCTGACAATAACTGATAATAATACTGCTTGGCAGGCTAAGGAGATTTATGCTATTATTTCTAATCTGTTTTATAGATTAGAATTTATTTTTCTTAATAAGTATAATTAAATATTTGATCCAAATAAGCTCTGTATCTAATTACATGATGTATTTTTTTTCCATATATGTAGTTTACTATGGATAATTAAGAAATGATGCCTAGCTTCAAAATATCAGTTGCCATACCTGTAAGATGAAAAACATTCATAACTTAAACCCTGTAATATTATTTCCATCTACTTCCTTACTTTAGCACATTGATGACACTGTTCATCTTAATCCTTGAAGAAGAACAAAGGGAAAAACAGTCAAAAACTCAAATTTGTTTTCAGAGTGGACTTTTATCACTGTTTCCCTGTTTCTCAATTTCTGGAAGAATTCGTTATTTTTAAAAATTGGCCATAGGAAAACAAGACTCACACATACTGGTAGAGAACTGAGATAGAATTCAGAAGTAGCTTTACTAGGACTCCATTAGTCAATCTCCTTAATTCTTCATGCCAAATATATAATGCTGTTTTGGCATCACTCTTAATAATAAGAATTCTTCACCCTCTCCAGGAAACTCTAAATGTTCAGAAAGCAAACATTGCCTCAGAAGCTTCCACGGGTGAGAATGAATAGACAGTACAAATGTTTCCATAATCCTCCAAGCGGGTTTGAGCAAATTGGTTGTCAATGTTCCCTGCTTTTCCAGGAAAACTCTAATTCCCAAGGTGAGGATGTTTCCAGAAAAAGTTGGTTTTATGCAAATAACCTTTAGATTATTTGTTAAAATGCTATAGCTCTTCTATGGTGAAAAGATACAAGAAGAAAGTTAGAACAGTTATATCAGGGCCCATATATGACCAACCAAGTTTATGTTTTTCTTTATTTTTTTTAACATCTTCACTGAGATTTAATCAACATAACTAAAAGAATTTCTCCCTTCTAAAGTGTATGATTCAGTGGGTTTTACAATATTTGCAGAGGTTGTGTGTATGTGTGTGTGTGTAAGGGAGTACATAGGTTTCATCTAAAGGGCAAAAAAAAAATAAAAAGTTATTTAAAAGAATTTTAGTTGTAGATATTTAATGTTGTTTTAAAAGTATCTCTTTGATTCTCTGACTTCTGGGTCCTTTGGGGAAAACTAGTTTTGCACAACTCAGTCTTGAAAGGCTTTATTTCACCCTTGTTCAAAATAGCCATGTGCTTACTCTGGCCTGGTTTGTAATTATAGGATAAACTCAGGTGAAATAAGCATATTTTCCACTTGCCTATTTCCTACATTTAATTGAAAAATCATTCTTTCTTTTATAAAATGCATCACAAATTCCCATTTTCTTTTCTATCGATAAAGCAATGCTCTGGGCAAAATTCCCACTCCACATTGCAAAGTGCCCTGGCTGTATTTCACTGATAGAGTCAATTCATCACCAGACAGAATTAGGAAGTGTAAATTCTCTCCCTGTCCCACTGGGACTTCCCAGGATAAGGATAACAACAGGCACTGGTTCTCTATGGGGGTCAGGCACTGTGTTCTTCTTTACCTGTGCATTTTATTATCAGGAGAGACCCCCAAAGGTAACTTACTATCTCTATTTCATAGATAAAAAAAACTGAGACGTAGAGGATGCATAACTTCCCAAAGTCACTTGTGGAGTTCAAATTCAAGTCCAGACATCTCTGAGTTTTAGGTCTGACTCCATTCATAGATGAGGGCAAAGAAACTTATAAGACAATTTGCCAACGGACCCCACCTATTTAGAACTCAGCTATTTGGCAAACTATTTTTCATAAAATACAGTTGAGAGTTGGGGTTGGGGGGAAGGAATTCATAGGTAGTTAAAATAGATTTTAAACTTGATATGCTGAAATTCATACACATGGCTCATAGTATAATTTCTCAAATTCTCACTTGGAGATTTTTCTTTTAATTGTGAAATATATAAAATATAAAATTTATACTTAAGTATTCAGTTCAATGGTATTGAGCACATTTATATTGTGCAGCCATGACCACCATCTCCAAATCTCTTCATCTTAGGAAACCAAAACTCTGTACTGATGAACAATAACTCCACATTCTCCCTATTCCCACCCTGGCAACCACCATTCTATTTTTTTGTCCCTATAATTTTGACTAAGGATCTCATTTAGGTGGAATCATATATTAATTATCATTTTATGACTGACGTAATTTCACTTAGCACAATATCTTCAAGGTTCATCCATATTGTAGAATATATCAGTACTTCATACCATGAAGAGTATTCCTTTCTAAGTATCTAATATTTTGCTTATCTATTCTTCCACCCATGGACACTTGGGTGGCTTCCATGTTTCAGCTATTGTGAATAATGAATATCGGTGCACAATCTCTTCAAGACTTTCAGTTCTTTTGGGCATTCCTCACAAGAGGAATTGTGGGATCACATGGTAAATCAATTTTTTACTTATCCACTTCATCCAGGTTAGCCACTAAGTTGCTATATAATTACTCATAGTACTCTCTTAAAATTCTTCTTATCAGCCCACTGACTTCTGGCCTCCAGTTTTGAATGAGAAATTTCCTAATAATCTTAGTGACAAGATCTGGCTATGTGACAAGTCAATTCTCTCTTGTTGCTTTCAAATTCTCTTTTCTTTGTCTTTCAACAGTTTTATTATAATATATCTTGGTGTATGTGTCTTTGAGTTTATCATATTTGACATTTCTAGGTTTTTGGATGCTTATATTCATATCCAAAGTTAGCCAAATTTGAAAATTTTTTGGTACTGGGAATTGAACTCAGAGGCACTCAACCACTGAGCCACATCCCCAGCCCTATTTTCCATTTTATTTAGAGACAGGGTCTCACTGAGTTCCTTGCATGCGCCACCGCGCCTGGTCTCTTCAAGTGTTTTCTCTGTTCCTTTTCCTCTTGTCTTTCCAGGACTCCCCAGTACACATACTGGTCTGCTTGAGTTTGTCCCAGAAGTTCCATACTCTCTATTCATTTTTCCTGAGCATGTTTGTTTCTGTTCCCAAGACTTGACAATTTCCTTTGTCTTATGTTCAAATCATTGGTTCTTTCTTCTGCCTGCTCAGATCTGTTTTTGAGTCCCTTTGGTAAACATTTCATTTTAGTTATTGTTCTTTTCTGCGCAAGAGCTTATTTTTCTTTTTTTCTCTTCCTTTTATTTACTTTTCTTTTACACTCCCTCCCCTGCACCCAGCCCCATTACTGGGGATTGAACCCAGGGGTGCTCTACCACTGAGCTACATCCCCAGGCCTTTTATTTTTTATTTTGAGGCAGGGTCTCACTAAATTTCCCAGGCTGGCTTTGAACTTGTGATCCTCCCGTTTCAGACTCCCAGAGAGCTGGGATTACAGGCATGCACCATCCCAGTATGCTGCACTTTGGGGTTTCTTTTAAATTTTTCTGTCTATTAATATTTTAATTTTGTTCATATATTGTTGCTTTCAAATACTTTCCACATGTATTTCTTTAATTCTATGAACATTTAGAAGACAAATGTTTTAAAGTCTTTGTGTGGTAGATCCATCATTAAGTTTTTTCTGGATAGTTTTTATTGAGGTTTTTTTTTTTTTTATTTTGAATGAGGCATTCCTGTTTCCTATATGCTTTGTGATTTGTTGTTGTTTGAAAACTGGCATTTGAATTCAATAATGTGGTAACTCTGGAAATCAGATCTCCTTCCTCTAGAATTTGACTTTTTAAATTTGGTTTGCTTGTTTAGTTGGTTGTAATATCTCTGTGTTGAGCATCAATCTAAGGCATAAATACGAAGTTTTCCCAGGTTTTTTCTGAGCCTACACCTTTCCCTGGCATGCACCGTGACTTTCTAATTTCTCCTTTATATGTAGCTGCTTTTGAGAGTTCTAGTCTTTAGTATCTGATCCAAAACAGAAAGAAGAGAAAAATAAAGAGGGAAAAAGTGCTGACCCTTTAAATACCCTGGAAGCCAGGAGGTAGGAGGGAGGAGGGGGAACTTACTAAGGAAGGGAGGTGCAGCAACGAAGTCTGCCTGCTTCTTTGCACCCACGTGAACAGAAGCATCACTCAGCAATCAGATCCCAAATATTTGGAGCACAGGGCTTCTTTGTTATTGTTGTTTTTGCCTCCATGAACCCCTCAAGTTGTATACAAGCTGCTTCAAGATCAAGGGCACAGCTGCCTGCTGTGGGGCTGAGGGTGGGGGGACAGGAACTTCATTGTGTTGAGAACTGCAATGATTGAAATTGACTGAAATTTTCTTTCCAAACCTTGTCCTGGAAATTGCAAGCCTTCAGCAGACTCCGGAGTTCCAAAACAGTTACCAGACAGGTTCTGCCAGTGCACTTGTTGTCTAGGTGGGGAAACAGATTCCTAGTACTTCCTTTGCTGACATCTTCCCAGAATTCTCCTCTCAGATTCTTTTTATTGTTATTTTACAAACAATTCCAACAAGAATGAGTATCTGCTTTCTAAGCCCGTAGTAGCAGCAATTCAGAAAAACGGAAAGCAGACAGCATTAGACCAGCCACTGCCTCAATACTGAGCGGTGTCTGTTACAGCGCCCTCCCTGACTCAATGTGTCAGTCATTCTTGGTCCAACTGGTAGCTGTTGCTGTGCTGCCCACAAACCACGGCCTGTCCTACTCACTGTAGATTGGTTCTCACTTTTCTGCTGGTTGGAGACATCCGCTTTTCCTGATCAGCTCTTCCAACAAAAGGTTGCCACAGCAGAGATGTGCTTCACGTGATAAAGGTCTTCTCCTACTCTATTAGCACTATCTTCACTTTCTAAGACCCCAGAAAAATACCAACTCCTTCCTGGAACCCAGCTGCTGAGCCTAAACCACTGTCAGAATATATTTTTACCCAAAGAGAATTTTTCCTCAAAGGCTCCTGAAACTTAATGATTTGTTTTTTTGTTTTTGTAGGAGGTTCTTTCACCGTTAAAATTTTCTACACATTGGAAACTCCATTTTTGACCTGAATTCTAGTTTATTCTGACTGAGTTCTGGATTAATGTAAATCAGGAGACATATTGAGGTAACTGTCCTGAATATTCCATGGAAGTTAAATTTCTGGAACTTTTTAAGGGAGTTAGAAAATTGGTTTGCCCAGATTATGCAGATGACCTCTGGGGGGCAGTGCTTCCTAATTCCACATGCCAACCTATCATGCTTTGCTCTGATTTAGCAAAAACATTCTTACATCGTTAGTTTTCCACCAAATTAGTGAGCTTGCACGCATACACACACACACACACACACATACACACTCTCACACATTAACTTTAATATTCAACCTTGACAATGCTGCAATAAAATTATTGCTTTCAAATATTGATAATGATAATTTGGAAAATATTACAAAAGTGATGTAGCAAATGTACCAAGAATTATGAAAATGCTCACTAACATATCAATTCCATCAAATTACATATAGTCTCAATAGATAAATCTAAAATGTGACAAAAACTATGTCCTGCATTATTTATAATGCTGAAATTATTTAAAAATTAAAGGTCAACAGTAGATTAAAGATAATATAGAAAATTTCTCTGATGGAATTTTATATCAATATTAAAATAACTACTTATAAAGTCTACTTAATGATGTGTATATGATACACTAGTCACCATTTAATGAGTGTTTACTGTGTCCCAACCCATAGACTAAATATGTTATGGACATTACTTAATTTCTGTCTCACAATAACTTTGTTAAAAAAGATACTATCCCTATTTAAGTTTCTTAAAAATGTTCTTCCTTCATGCCTGTGTTAGTCAGATTTCCATTACTATGACAAAATACTTGAGATAAACAATTTAAAAGGAAGAAAGATTTCTTTTGTCTCACCATTTCAGTGGTTTCAGGCCATGGCTGCCTAGCACAATTTGGGCCTTTGGTGAGGCAGAACATCATCTCAAGGAGTGTATGGAGGAGCTAAGTTGCTCACCTCTGTGGTGACTGAAAGCAAAAAGAGAGGAAGGGGCCAGAACCTCAATATCCCCCTCATGGGCACACCTCCAATGGCATAATTTCCACTGGGCTCTGCCTTCTAAAGTCTCCACCATTTCCCAATAGCACCACAGACTGGCAAACAAGCCTCTAACACATATAGCTTTGAAGGGTATTGATCCAAACACAGTAATGCCCCTGCCCATTCTCCACCCAGGTTGGCTTCACTTTCCTAGTCAATAGCTTCCTTAAAGAAGCTCCTAGATGACTCCACGTCCTGACTTAACAAGTACCTTAAACCGCCTCCCATTTAATGTGAGACTAAACAGATAGTCAAAAGGCATCAGATTACAAAATTCTTTTTTGGGGGGCAGTACTGGGGATTAACTCAGGGACACTCGACCATTGAGCCACACCCCCAGCCCTATTTTATATTTTATTTAGAGACAGGGTCTTACTGAGTTGCTTAGTGTCTTGCTGTTGCTGAAGCTGGCTTTGAACTTGCAATCTTCCTGCCTCAGCCTCCCAAACTGCTGGGATTACAGGCATGTGCCACTGCACCTGGCCACTAAATTCTTATATCCACTGAAATTTAAATTTAAACTTAAAGACACTTCTTCTAAAAAAAAAAAAAAAAAACCAAAACAACAACAAAACCCTCAGAAATGAAATCACAGAACTGATGACCGTTGTCTTAGCACAGTGGAATTTTAAGGGCTGGGGTTGTAGCTCAGTGGTGGAGCATTTGCCTAGCATGCGTGAGGCTCTGGGTTCTATCCTTAGCACCACATATAGATACATAAAATAAAGGTTCATCTACAACTAAAAAAATTTTTTAAAAAAAGAATAGTGGAATTTTAAAGGGATTAATTTCCACTCAAATTATTCTACAGTATAAGCTTAAGCACTTTAAAACCCTAAAGTGAGAATAATTGTGTTCTCAAATGATGGAGTATTCTTTTCTCACTCTAAAACATTATTTATGGTGATTGTGATGTTTCTTTCTCAATTTTAAAATATGCTAGGCTATGAAAATACTATTTATGACATTTATGAAATAATAGTGATTGAGCTTTAAAGCTGTAGCACTTACAGAGAAATAATAATAATCTCACATAAACTCATCAATACTGTATTTTGGAGGTCTCAATTATATGTACATGGGCTCACTTGATCTTTCCAGGGCCTAAAAGGTAGAACTTCAACCATCTGACAGTTGCCCAGCAAGCCAGTTCCCTATAGACTCAGTGTGGCCACTATTTTGCCATGCGCCATCGTTACCATATTTACTGGCAAGTCTACCTGCCCTAGGAAAGAGCAATATCCATCCACTCTCTGCACAGCTGGAAACACAGCTGCACACTGCAGCTGGCTGAGTCCGGGGAATAATCATCCCTGAAAAATGCTGGACAGGAAGGCTCCTCTGAAGATTTCTCCTTCACCAACACCCTTTTATGTCTTTGTAAGCTGACTTCCCTTTTCTACTTAATAGGAGGAACTATTTTATTTACTGTGCTAAATAATTACCAGCCAGTGAAGGATGAGGCACCTCACTTCTTCCCTATGCTGAAGGCTCCCCCAAACCAGCTGGTAATACAGCAACTGCAGAAGTCTTGAGGACTAATCCTGATCCCCTGGGCAAAACACTCAGCAGAAACTGCAGCTTTAATTCAGACCAGAACACTTAGGGAAAATGGAAACTCTGAATGTTGCTTGTCATTTGCTTTTTGGGTTTTGTTTCATTTTGGTTTGGGTCTTGGGGATTAAAATCAGGGTACTCTACCAATGACCTACATCCCCCATCTTTCTTATCTTTTATTTCAAGACAGGGTCTTGCTAAATTGCCCAGACTGTCCTGGAATTTGCTATCTTCCTGTCTCAGCCTCCTTAGTAGCTGGGTTTATAGGCAGATACCACCATGCTTAGTACTGTTTATCTTTTTTAAAAGTACAAGATTTTTTTCCGATTATAAAATTAACACTTAATGTAAGAAAAATTAAAATGTGTTTAAGAAAATAATAAAGAATAAAATAAAATTGACCCAAATCTTTCACCTAGACATAGGCATAACAATTAAAAAAAAAAAATTCTGGTCTTTGGGGAGTGTAGTGGCACACACCTGTAATCACAGTTACGTGAAAGTCTGAGGCAGGGACTAGCAAGTTCAAGGCCATTTGGGCAACTTAGCAAAACCCTGTCTCAAAATGAAAAATATAAAAGGAAGGGGATGGTGCTCAGTGGTAAGACCACCTCTGGGTTCAATCTTCAGTACTGAAAAAAAGAAAGAATTCTGGCCTTCAAAAGATGAGATACATTTTTTTTTTCAAAATGTGCTTATATGCACTTTTAAATTCTTTTATTTGAGAAGCATTGGTATATTTGGTTCCTATTTTATTTTCATTTAACATTACTTACACCTTCCCCTTTATTAACTATGCTACAAAAATATCTTAAATGTTTTATGCATGATATCATAACTTCAGGAACCATTCCCCAGCAGTTTTGCTGTAATATTAGCACCATCTGACTCCTCTTCCTGTATTCCTTAACTCCGCTGAATCCTCATGGGCATTTAACACTCTCTGGCTTCAATGAGAATTAAGCACAGGAAGAGGAAAAGCAGGCCATCTGTGCAGGAAGGTAAAACCAGTGTAAATTAAATGGGGTGTGAAAAAAAGGCACTTATGCTCTTTAAATACACGCTACTTGAGAGAAAAGCTTACCTATGTACAGAACTAATCACTGGACCCACAGGCTGCAGGTGAATGGCTAGTTCCGAGTATTCCTTGTTCAAAGAGCAAAGGAAATCCTCTATTTCTAAAAAAATTGTGTATAGCTCCAAATTGACCCAAGAGATTTTGATTGAACCTTGAACATGACAAGGATGTTAAGACAAATGCAAAACACACCTTCTTCTTGGTAACACTGCCACTGTCCTCTGGGCTCTGCTCATGGGCTCAGAGAAATTGTTGATTTTTTTTTTTATATGCATGCCAGGCTGTCTGCTCACATATTGCCACATCCTTCCCAAGCAATGTTTAGTTTCTTACCAAGCAATGTTTAGTTTCTTCTTAGGTTTTTCCCTACTTAGAGTTTTTTTCCCCCCAGTTATATATATTAGTTATACAGACTAGTAGTTTTATTTGTGGCAAATTTATGCATGCATACATCATACTTTGATCATGTCCATCCACCATTACCTACCCTTTCTCTCTCTCTTCTGCCCCAATCCCCTTCCTATTCATTAATAGTTTCCCTTTAAGAAACATGTCATGCCCCACCCCCTGCTAGATTCCGTATGAGAAAATATGTGAGCTTTTCTTCTGAGTTTCTGGCTTAACATGATTATCTCTAGTTCCATCCATTTTCCTGCAAATGACATGATTTCATTCTTTATGGCTGAACAATACACCTTTGTGTACATATACCACATTTTCTTTATGTTTCATCTATTGATGTGGCATGTAGGCTGGTTCCATAACTTAGCTATTATGAATTGTGCAGAGACCACATGCAGGTATATCTGCCAGGTTTTTCCTCTGCCTTTTCCCCCTGTTTCTCCCCCAAACACATCTCCTTGTCTTCATTGGAGTCCCTGTAGTGGAATAGTATGGAGATGAAGAGTGTGGCTTTTGAAGTCACACTGAGCCTTTGAATTCTACCTGTGACAACTTCTGCAAGTAATTGATCCACTCTGTCCCTCAGTACTGATCTGACAATTGGCAATGACAGTTTCTACCTTATGAGGATTACCGGTGTAAAGCACTTCTAGAATCTTACCTAGCACACAGTGCGCATTTCATCATTTCATCAACATTGCCATTAGTTTAGTATAGGTTGATGGAATGTTGGAACAAAACATCATTTTAAGATTTTTCACTGACAAAGAAACACAGTACAGATGGCCGAGGTGCCTATGATGGTTCAGGCCAGGACTTCTCGGTGGTGTGCAGAGCAGTCACCTGGGAAGCTGTTACTATGCAGATTCAGTGGACCTAAGGGCAAAGTCTAAGATTTTACATTTTTAACCAGGTTACAGGTGATGCTGATACCGTTAATTTTTGAGTAGCAAGGATTGAGTAGACATTCTCAAGGGAGAAATGGAAGAATTGAGGACCATAGATAGATGTTAATTAATAAAGAGAGGAAAAACAAAAATAATGTACAGAGACAACTTTGGGAAGACCCAAAATTGTAAGGGATTTAAGGTATCAGCTGGACTGGATGCACTTCTCTTTAGACCTAACTCTACTCTGTTCTCTTGTACCTCTCTACCTCTTATGACTTGTAACCTCCTAGCGCTTTCTGGTCATTCATATGTTCCATGGTCACCAATATTTTAGAATAACGTTTGGGGTTTTCAGAAGTCAGCAACTTTTACAGGAAGCTGTGGTGGTTTGGACAAGGAGACAAGACATAGGATTAGGAGTCTGAACTGGACACCTGGAGGGAGTTGGGCAGTAGTCCAGAGCCACATCTCTAAACAAAAAACAAATGTTGGGACATGTGGTCTGACAATGGGATGGCCAAAGTGAGCAGACCACATATGAAATTTTAAAGCACAGGACACCTTGTCAACACCCAGGGAATGGTCTAGGGCATGGAAAGTCCTTATGCTGAGGGTAGGCCTGGGTATATTGACGGGGAGAGAATGCATGAGGAGCTGCTCCCAAAATGGAATGCCTGTCACGTGGCAGAAGACTGAACTGGGTAGAAAGGGAGGGAAGTGGGAAAGAACAGAGTGAGGATAAACTGAAATAACCTGAAATGAAATAACTAGCCTTAAGAGATGAGACCACTTATCAGGAAGTTATGCTAGGAAACTCTCTTGGGGAGCAGTATGTTCTGGGGGGAAATTCCAGCCCTGCAATGCTGACTCCTGTTTTAGCTGATGCCTGAATTGTCACTGGCTAATCCAATCCATTCAGGGACCTCATCAAACCTCCTGAGGTTCAATTCCCCACTCACATAAACCCCTTTGCCCTTCCTCTTTTTAATGTGTCCTGGGGCCCCCTATCTTCTCCAGCTAAAGTGTGAAAATGTCTTATAGGACAGGAGTGAAGAAAGACAGACAAGATGCCTGATGATAACATTTTCTAAACCAAAAAAAGAAGCCCCACTTTGCTTCAAACTCTGGTAAGGAAGCAGGCAGCTGGCATTGGTCTGTCCCGTGATGCCCCTTCACATAACCTCAGCAGCTCCAGAGAGCAGCAAGCAGGCTGCCACATGCTCACCACCATGAGGCAGATGCTCAGGAGAGGGGGAGGGATGGGGGAATGAAAGCAATAAAGCAGACATTGCTCCTTTCTCCTTTAAAAAGAGGAAGACCCCTGTGAGGTTTCATTCCTGAAGTTACCAGTAAATGCCCTGAAGTTCACACTTGAGCAAGGATTCATTGCTGAAATTCACTGAAACCAGAGAGTGGACACAAGAGAGGCCAGGGGTGGCAATGCAAGGTGAAAGAGGCAGAAGGAAGGAAAGGAGCTGGCAAAAGGTGAGGAGGCCTTTGGGACACCCTTTGTGCAGAGATGGCTATAACCCAGCCTGGGCATTCCTCCTCTCTTATCTCATCCTTAGATTCTGTTACAGAAGTTGGCACCCTTTCCCAGGGAAAAGAGCTGAAGTGGAAAGGATTTCACCAGTGCATTGCTGGTCTCCCCAGGGAAGGGGAGCGTCTCTGCATGGACTATTTATAGCACATGCGTGCACACACCAGGGTGTTCATGTGCATCTGAGGGTTTCTGTTGTTTGTAACTTCAACAGATCTGGAGGCGTCCAGATCTCAGAAAAGATGGTGGTAGTAATGGTGGTGGTGGTAGCTAATTGTCACATGGCTCTTCCCCTGTTTAGAATCTTTAAATACATTAACACACTAAATTTTCTCAACAACACTATGAGTGGGAACTGTTAAAAATCCCCATTCTGTAGACCGGGAAATTGAGAGACAGCTTAGTTAAGCAACTTACCCAGAGTCACACGGCCAGCATTGGGCAGAACCTGGGTTTGGCCCCAGGCCATCTGTTCTAGTGCCCAGTTTCTTAACCACCATGCTACACTGTCCCTCATAAGGATTCTGGTAAAGAATATTAATTCTTATTGATAAGTCATAAGTATTAAGCCCTATTCTTAATTGAGCTCTACTCTCTTAAACCTTATGTATTAGATACAAGATATATAAACCTGTATCTCATGTAATCCACAAAACAATCGAATGAGATAGGTACCATTATTATCCATACTTCACAAGTGAAAAAACCCAGGACTAAGGAGGTTAATTTACTTACCCATATTTGCATTTGGCACACGGGCAAAACTAGAATTTATGTATATTTAGTAGCAAAGCTCATGCTTGTATCCAGGACCCTATGCCAAAGGAAAGAATAACTAACTTACTATTTTAGGTTCTTCGTTAAAGTCAACAAACAATTCAAGAAAGCCTCTCTTATGGAGAATTTTTACTCCCTTTCATTCCTTTTTTTTTTTTTTTTGCCAATATATCCTGCTTTCCATTTCCAAAAACCTACCTCAAGGCATACTCTATGCCTTTCTTGTGTCCAAATACCAACTTGACACACACATTTGTAACTGGACAAATAGTCAAAGACATTAATTGGATAACTATTTCAGTTACTTTGCCACTTGGATAGGAATGAAATAGTGAAAATAACACCCCAATAATGAATAGAACAGATAAGTCAATTGCTGTATATGAGTAAAATTGTATTCTACTTACCTGTTATTAATACCAGTAAATAGTAAAGTACCTGATAATCACTCCATGAATGTTTATTAAACCAAAGAATGATGAAAATAAAATTATTCTAATTACTTTGTCCTGTTTTATCACTCATATTACAATATATGGTAGGGAGACATTGAGAGCAGACAATCTCTGAATTCTAGCTTAGTGACTGTCTAGGAAATCTAAGTTACAGCCCCTCTCTGCCCTTCAAATCCTCTTTCTGCAGATTGAGAATAACAGATCTATCTCGAAGTTTGCTGTGACAGTGAAACAGGAAATACGCCAACACGTGCCCTAGAGGTGGATGCATGCAGGTATTCAGTACTCTTCCTGCTCTGCCTTCCCCTGAGACTTTCCTCAGCAGGGGCATGTTCACCTGCACCTCTGGGTCCTCCCTCTATCTCTACCTGCTCTGGCCCTTCACCTGGAATCCTTTATCATCAAAGGAAAATGGAGTTTTGTTTTTTTATTTTTTATTTTTGGCACTGAGGATTGCTATATATACCTCTGAGCTATAGCCTCAGTCCATTTTAATTTTTATTTTGAGTCAGGATGTTGCTAAATTGCTAAGGGTTTCCTTAAGTTAATGAGGTTGGCCTTAAACTTGCAGTCCTCTTGCCTCAGCCTCCAGAATCACAGCCCAACTGATGTTTTTCTTAGTATAGAAATATTACTATCAAAATGACTGTTCTCTACTTAATCTATGGTATATCTTAGTCCCTTGAGATTCCTCCCCCTCACCCCGCCCCACCTCTTCCTCTCCTTCTCTGTCTCTCTCTCTCTAACACAGAATTTGTGCCTGCTAGGCAAGCCCTCTACCACTGAGCTACACCTCCAAACCCTTGTCTTCTTTTTTTATGCTGCTTCACTAAAGAATGGAATGGAGAGTAAATGAAATGAGAGTCAAATTCTTCTACCCAAGTTTTTCAATTCCAAGAGTTGGACAAATTTAAAAAAAAAAAAAATGAGAATCCTAGAATCCCCCTTTTTAAAATATATTTATTATCTGCTCACAATACAAAATGTATGCTTTTAGAAACAACTCAATAATTGCGATCTACTTTTACAAATACTAAATACACAATGCTGATGTTGAAATCTTAAAGACTATTTTAAGTTTATTCTCTAGTAGACACTGGGACATGGCTCATGTTCCCCTTGAGGACAGCAGCTGGAATTGCAGAAGGCCTCTTTTAATTACCCTCTTAGGGAAGTGCATCAGCCAAAGTTAACTGCTTTGCCCAAGGTCACTTTGGCAACCCACACCGGCCACTGGGCAAGATGGGAATAAAATATTTGGCCCCTTCCTCTAACACAGGACAACTGAGCAGCCCCACACTCCCTTTGGGGTTGGATAAGGCCTTCAATGAGACTGCATGCTGACTTCCCTCTCTTCCCCATAAGGCGTTCTTTTCTTCTCTTTCTCAAGTGCAGACCCCAAAGCACTCCCTAATAAATTTTCTGTTTATTAATCTTGACTTCAGAATCTGTTCTATAACAGATGCCTAATTGGTTAATTTTCAAACATTTGAGCTGAAACCAAGATTCTCTTTTACTCCATATAGCAAACAAAAATTGTCATTTATGTCTACCTATAAAATGTCAACAATTGTAGTTGGTTAAAAATTAAGCACATAAGGAGTTTGTATTTATGCTTGCCTAATATAGAAATATAACTTACCTAAAAATGGTTGTCTTCTCTAAGCATCATGTACACAATTCATTTTTTAAATTTAAAACAAATAGGATTACTTTTCTATAAATTAATTCAGTAAAAATCGACATCTTCAAACTGTTCAGTAGCATGATACATTTTTCAATGTATTCAGATTTTCATTTATGTATTAGCAAAGCTTTATACTTTTTTTTTAAAGAGAGAGTGAGAGAGGGAGAGAGAGAGATAATTTTTAATATTTATTTATTTTTAGTTATCGGCGGACATAACATCTTTGTTTGTATGTGGTGCTGAGGATCGAACCCGGGCCGCACGCATGCCAGGCAAGCGCGCTACCACTTGAGCCACATCCCCAGCCCCAGCAAAGCTTTATACTTAAAAAAAAAAAAAAAAAAATAGCCAGGTGCATGGTTCACATCTGTAATCCCAGTAACTTGGAGGCTGAAGCAGGAGGATCACAAGTTCAAAGCCAATCTCAGCAACTTAGCAAGACCCTGTGTCAACATAAAAAATAAAAAGGGCTGGGGATGTAGTTCAGTAGTTAAGTGCCCGTGGGTTTAATCCCCAGTACCGCAACCTGTCCTCCCCCCCACCAACACACATACACACACAAAAAAAAAAAAAGAAGAAGAAGAAGAAAAGAAAAAGTTAAGAAAGAAAGAAAGAGACTACTTAGGTATACAAATATTTTTTTCTGTAAACACTTTATTGTGGGTGTTTCAATTGATTTTTAAGCATAACAAAAGCTCAGTTACAATGTTTTTGCTTTATTGGCTTAGTCATGATCCTAAAATTCATCTGGAATAATAAATAGATAAGAATAACTAAGAAAAATATGAAAAGGCTTTTACCCTCATTGTTAAAACACGAAACAGAGGTGTAATAAATGAATTAGTATATAAAGAATAGATCAGTGAACAAACTAGTTGATCAGGAGCAGAACTTTTTTCTTTTTTCTTAATTAATAACATCTGCTAGAGGAGGTGCCACCACTGAGTGAGGAGAAAAACGAAGGGTTTCTCACAATTGGCACTAGAATAATTGGTTAATGATTTGGAGAAAATAAATTTAGATTCTTATCTTTAATTTGAAGGATTCAAGAATTAAATGGAGAGAAAAGAAATCTAAGTCATAAAAACTAAAACCAAATTCTGGGGAATATTATCTCTGTATAAGAAATGAATTGACTGGTTTAAGAAAAAAACATTTCATTGACATAACAACTTTGAACTGCTGAACATAAAAAAATACATGCACATTTTAAAAGTTCAACACAACCAATGAGAAAGAAATGTAAATTAAATACAGAAACTCTTTTTGACCTACTAAATTAATAAAATGCGCAAAATTATAATACTCAATATAATGCAATTAATTCCATAAGCATCTTTTTATACTGTAAATGAGGATTTTAATGCATACTCTCTTTCTAGAAAGTAGTTTTATAATTTATCTGAAATATTATTAAATGTTGTTACATTTTTAACACTGAAATTATACTTCTACAAATGTATCTAATGGAAATAGTCAGATATGGGGACAAAGTATCATACACACATATAAAAAAAGAAAATCTGGGTCTGGTTGAGCACTTGCCTCAAATGCATGAGGCATTGGATTCTATCCTCAGCACCACATAAACAAATAAATAAATACAATGAAGACATTATGTCCATCTACAACTGAAAAGATTTTTAAAAAATGAAAATCTGAAATTAATGAGAACTATTGTAAAACCATATGATTGATTATCTTGTAGTTATTTTTAAATTTGTTTTTGGAAGAATTTCTCATGATAAAGTAAAATGATCATAATTTGATGTCACATGCAAATACATAACTGGACATGATTCTGAATGTCAAAAAGGTGTGAAAGGGTTCAAAATGAGTGTCAACAGTGTTTATGAATGGTTTTGGTTGTACTGCCTTTTCAAGTTTTCTACAGTGAGAAAACAATTTTGCAAGTATATTTGTGTGTCTAAAGAGAGAATGCAAGGTAAAGAATTAGAAACATTTTAAACGATTCTTCAGAGAAGTTTGCCTCTTAAACAAAAGATGAGAGCTGCTGAGGGAAGTGTAAAATCCCCATCCCCACTGCTCTCCTCTTCCCTTCTTTCTTTTTTATTCACGGAAGAGGTTTGAATGCTTTACTGTCCACAAAGGATAATAATACAGAAATAAAAAAATGAATGTAGGACTAAGTTTCTTGAGGAGATGAGAACCAAATAAAAAATGCTGCAGAAGAAATTCACTGGGAACACATCCATCAAGTGAATGAATGAATGATGTCAAGTGGTAAGATTCAACACTAAGAAGGAAAGATTAGTGCATTTCTCTTTTCATTAAAGTAACAGTATTGGATACAGAGACAGAATTGTTTGTATTCATTATTAAATTAATATTTCTAAGTGGTTCATATCTGAACTACAGGATTATGCTTAAATACTATTTGTTACAAGAGCAAGTAGAAACAACAGAACAAATTAACTTGTAACTCTTCTTTTACAGCACAACATTTAATTAGACTCCATTGGCAAATGTTCGTTTCACACAGAGAATATGACTTGGAGAATGCTGGCACTTATCCAGATATTTCTGAAACCAAAAAACACACACTTGCTTTTGAGGAAGGGTAATTTTTAGGTAGTTGGGGCTCTGGATTTGTAGGTACTTTTTGTAAGGTAGAACATGTTAAACCAAATATATTACTTTTTAAATATAGGCTGAGCTATATTCCTTTTTTCTTTTCAAAAATGACATTCAATAGACACTTAACATTGATTTTTTAAAATTGTAACTTATTTATACAAGATCCCCCAAATAGTTAGAGTTCTAAAAATAGCTATTTATTTGATTTGTATATATAGGCTACTAAAATTTAAGAACCTGGCGAAATGTAACTTTGATAATTCACATACTTTTTTCATATCTCTTTTATTTGAAGGACTTGAAATATAAATTAAATATTAATGAATTAGAGCTATGTAACTGTAAAGATATATTATCTATTTATTCATCCAACAAGTATTTATTATACTTCTATTATGTGCTATGTACTTGGAAACCAATATGAAGTTGGCATCTGCCCTTACAAAGCTTACAATCTGATAGGGAAGACAGTCTCTGTATAAATAGTTTCATTGTATAGAAACCTTAGCTAATTTGGGTTTCAAAATGGCTGCCAATGGATTCTACCATGTGTGTAATTATAATACACCAACAAAAATGGCCACCAAAAGAAGTAATTTCTAATCTGTACTGGAAGGATTAGGTGGTCTAGAGTGGGTTGAGAGAGTCCAGTTAAAAGACTCATGCATGCCAAGGCTGAGGCAGGAGGATTGCAAGTTCAAGGCCAACCTCAGCAATTTAGGAAGACCTGCTGCAAAATTTAAAAAAAAGGGGGGGGGGGCTGGGAATGGGAATGTTGCTCAGTGGTTGAGCACCCCTGAGTTCCATCCCTGGTAGAAAGAGAGAGAGAGAGAGAGAGAGAGAGAGAGAGAGAGAACACAAATGAACAACAAATGACCTGTGAAAGCAGGGTCACAAAATGGACTTCAGGAAGAAAATATTAGAACGCCTATTCAGATTAACAGATTGATGATGGCCCTGCCTCAGCCCACATTTCAGATAAGCCCCTGTCACTCACAGCACTTAAGCTCTCTCAAGGAATGGGCACAGGGATGGCAGTGATACCTGGTTGATCTGTGACCTTTTGTACTACAGTTTCAGTGTATTTAGTTGTGTCAATTTATAAATCATATTATCTGATTTATCTAGTTGCACTTGTCTTTCCAAGATGGTCAATTAGATATAAAAGATTGCTCTGAATATACTGTACATACAAAATAATAGGATTGGGGGTGAGGCTCAGTGGTAGAGCACTTGCCTAACATGGGAGAAGCCTTAGTTCAATCTGCAGCACTGCATCAATCAATCAATCAATCAATCAATCAATAATCAATCAATCACAGGCATAAGGAAAGAAGCAAAAGTAGAGTCAATACTTTTACCCCTAGGAAGAGCTCTTAGATGGGCCACAATGTAAGGTAAAACAATGACCATCTATTCAAATGTGATAAGAAGTCTACCCAAAACCAATTCAGGATTATGAAGAAGGATTCTTGGGTTCATCTCCATTAACAATGGCCCTCAGTTAAGTGTAGACAAATAACAAAAATCATGTCTTAGTTAGTGCATAGGATGGAGAAATAGATGGCTTGATCTGGAATTGGACCCTATGGGGCCCTTTCTCTAATGTGTCTACGTGTCTGTGTGAGGTCTCTTTCCAGCTACAATAGTGGTTAAACTCAAGAATCTAAATAAGCCAAATTTGGAACCAGACTTGTGTATTGCTGTATCACAGAGCATTAAAGATTTAAAAAATAATAATAAATTATACCAAACCAAATTTATCTCACCAAAACATTAACAATTTAAAAATTAAGAAAAATATGATGATAGAACAAGTTATTATTAACAAATCTAAAATGTAAAATCCTATTTAAACTTTCACATTTTTAAGAATACTTCTAATGGTTCTTTTACAAGAATATGTATATAGTACTATTTTAGTACTATATACATATTATTGCCAGTACATGCATAGACATATTATATTGGGCAGGTATAATGAAGATGTTTTTAACCTGGGGTGTGTTTTTAACTCTCTCTGGGGAGTGCTTGCTTGGGAATGAGTTAAAGGAGATTTACACTAGCAATGATCATGGGCATGGAGGAAAGGGAAAAATAAATGCCAGAAATATTTAGGAGGTGGGGCAATAGGATTGGTGATATTCCTTTAAAAATGCACATTGGATCGAATCTGTCACCTGCTCTCCCTTCACCCTATTTCTTTTTGTTTTCAAAGTGCTGGGGATCAAACCCAAGGCTTTGTGCATACTAAATAAGTGCTCTACCACTGAGCTATACCTCCAGCCCAATTGCTCACTTTTTATTAAAACTCTTAGTATAAATGCAGATGATAGAGTGCAAACAAGGGTCACTTCTCCCGGGAAGCTTTCCCTGGATCCCAGGTTGGTACCTAGTCCTCCATCATTCCTCCAGAGTCAGACTCCTCCTTTCCTCAGAGCTCTAATCTCCATCTGTAATTAGTACCTTCACTGGCAATATCATCTGAGTAATGTCGATCTCATACTTTAACTCCAAGCTCCATGAAAGACTAGCAGAATGCCTGGCACTTAGTAAATGTTAGAAGAATGAATTAATTAGATGCAAAGAGTAATGGAGAGGAGCCAGGATCCCCCCATATTTCTGGTTTGAGCATCTGTGCCCATGTGGTGCTATTTTCCAAGATGAGGTTTATCAGAGAAGAGGGTTTGAGTTGGGGAAAAGAACAATGAGTTTAATTTTGGACATATTACATTGGAATAAAACTTTGAACATCTTATTTTAGAAGCACATAAGTGTGTGTGTGCATAAATAACTATAAATATAGATCAAAAGAAGACTATCAATTTTAAATCTGTCATTAAAATTACCCTTTGTGATTTTGTAATAGCTTCATATGCCGCAAATGTAAAAATCAACTGCACTAAAACTTATTTGACGTTTCTTATTTTAAGAACAATCATCTAGAATGAAAGTTTATTTTTGTAAAGCATGTTACTCTACTCAAGGTATAAACAGGATTCTTCCCGTTACATACTGTCAGCAGTAAAAAAAAAAAAGAAAGAAAGAAAAGAAAACACAACATTTTCCCCAACCAAAAGCTACCTTTTTAGTAGAAAATATGAAAACTTATTTCTGCTCAGCAAGATTGTAGTATCAAATAGCACCACTTGAAATCATGCCTCCCGCATCCTGAAACAGTCAGTCCCATCCTGCCCTGGGATCTCATGTGATGGGTTTCAGATTTCCTTGGGTTTTGATCTTGTCGTTTATTTTCCTGTTTTCTTATCTATATGCTGACTTCCCTTAAGCCATTCATCACTCCCTTGATATCACTTTCAGTTCCTGATCTTGGATGTAGGCTACATTACTTCTGGATGTTCAACCTGGGAAGACAGTAAGAGTGATCACATTAGATCAGAACTAAGGAATGGTCAGCCCTGTATCCTGTTTCTCAAAGCACCTCTCAGGGTTTATGGCAGGTTAAGGTTCAAAGCTCTCCCAAGACTAGACTTCTGAGCATTTAATGTGATCTATCATTTATGAATTTGTTATCCTTGTTTTTTTTAAATTTTAATTTGTTATATATGACAGCAGAATGCATTATAATTCATATTACACATATAGAACACACTTTTCCATATACACAAAGTAGAGTCACACCATTTGTGTCTACACACATGTACTTAGGGTAATGATGTCCATCTCATTCCACTGTCTTTCGTAAGTTATCCTTGTTTTGAATGAAGTATTTAAACATGGTTCTTATCTTTACTTGCCTCATTCCAAAGCCTGTGCCCTTAGCTTCCTTTGTGCATTATTTCTAAGGTTCAGATTTCCAGAAATGATACATATGCTGGCCTCCTTCTACTACTTGCCAAACTGTTTTCCAATAATAATAATTGCTACTTATGAAATACTTAACTATTTAAAGTGCATTTTATGTATTAACATGTATATTTCACAAAATCATGTGAGGTAGGTATTAGCATTCCCTTTTTAAGTGAGGAAACTGAAGGCACAGAGAAGTTAAGTAACTTGCCTAAAGTTCCAGAGCTAATATGCTGTGGCACCAAAACTAGAACTCAAAGATCTGTCTCCAGAGCCCACAGTTACTAAATTTGCTACCTCACAAATGTTGTGTCAATTTACACTGGTACCATTAGTAAGTGTAGATGTTATGCTCTAGTTTGAAACATTTCTACTTTTTAATTAATGTATTTTCATGTGTACCCAAAGCTTACTTTGTCACTTTAAAGTTAAGGCTGTGAGTGGAAATGGAGGCCCACCTATTCTCTAATACCTTCTCTTTCCCATTGCCACAGTGGGAAGAGTTTGAGCTGAGATATGGGCTTCATAGTTTCTTCAGAAAGAAGTAAACAGGACAGAATACCTTGTGTCTGTGAAGTTGTGCTTTGACATTTCATTGCCCCCTGCTCATCTCTGCAAAGTGTGCAAATAATGATAGGTACCATTTATTGAGTGCTTATTTTGTGCCAAACATCTGCTTAAGTACTTTGCAGACCTTGAATCATTTGATTATGAGATAGGTATCACTACCCCATTTTGAAATAGCTAGGGGAGCTGCACTCAGTTGATCTGCATAATGGTGCATAAACATGAGGCAAATTAGACACCGAACTCCCAGGACTGCTCATTTGGCCTTGGTTCTTTAGTGAACTTGAATGAATGAGATTGTATCACCATACAGTTGCAATAACTAATGAACGTCACCTTCAGTTTCCCCTGACAGACAAACAAACATGATCTAAGAAAGCTAACCTAGGCCAAAACCAGAGATAACAGATTTTTTTTTTTTTGAGGCTCACTCTGCTTTAGGATTTTAGTTTAAATTAAGTTTGGAGTCAGTAAGAGTTGTTGACCTCTTACAGTGCTACCATCAAGGGGGATTAGACCACACAGTGTCATGTATCTGTAGAAGGATGGCCAAGATAGTCAGTCGCTGTTTCCTTTCATTGTGAATTTATTTTGTGTTGTGGCTATTCCACCAATTTTAGTGTCAAAATATTGTCATGTATGGATGTGATCCAAAGAACCTTGAGGATGGTAACAAGGATTAATCAGACAAAAAAAAAAAAATGTGATTTCATCAGTCAAGAAAAACAAGGAATTGTAAAAGACCATCTGTTGTTCTAGGGTAGACCATATAAATAGGAACAAAAGAGTGGTCTCAGAATACACAACCTGTTTTTACTGAGGTAGGATTTGGACATCTGGTGGCAGCACTGCTCCTGTTACATACAGGAAATTTGCAGGACACTCATTCCTAAATAACCTCATCAATTGACTTCCTTATTTTTTTCTTTCTTTTTTTTTTTTTGTACTGGGGATTAAACTCAGAGTCGCTTTACCACTAAATTACATCCCCAGCCCTTTTTATTTTGAGACAGGGTTTTGCTAAATTGCTTAGGACCTCTCTAAGTTCCAGAGGCTGGCCTTGAACTTTAGACTCTCCCACCTCTGCCTTTTGAGTCCCTGGGACTAAGGCATGCACCAATGAACCCAGCCCTATTTTTTTATTTTTTAATATATTGTTAAAATTCAGGTTGCCCTGTGTTAGTCCTTTACAAATTAAAAAGAAAAACTATATTCAGAAAATAGTTTTGATCCCGGTCTGGGGCTGTGGCTCAGCATTAGAGCGCTCACCTAGCATGTGCAAGGCCTGGGTTCGATCCTCAGCACCACATAAAAATAAAATAAAGGTATTGTGTCCAACTACAACTAAAACATAAAATATTTTTTAAAAATAGTTTTGATCCTGTTACTCAAAATTCTTATACAAGCAATCTACTTAATATCAGATCAGATATATTTGAAAGACTTTGAAAACCCATGGAAGAAAGCAGATATTCTCTGTAAGCAGCCAGCATGGCCCCTTCTGCAGCTGTCCTGTTGGGTAATTCAGGCAGAGAGCAAGTGCAACTGCAGGGAGAACAGGGTGAAGCTGGGATGAGAGCAGATGTGACTTAAGATCACATTCAATCTTTCTTGGGGTACAATTAATTTTCCTTCACAAATCAACTTTGGAAAGTCTCTCTTTCCTAGTGCCATAAAAAATAGCTGATAGGGCTGGGGATGTGGCTCAAGCGGTAACACGCTCGCCTGGCATGCACGGGGCGCTGGGTTCGATCCTCAGCACCACATAAAAATAAAATAAAGATGCTGTGTCCACCGAAAACTGAAAAATAAATATAAAAAAAAATAGCTGATGGTGCTACTGGAGACCACCCAGGTGAATTTATCCAATTTTCCTTTTATGATAAAACTTGTTAATGTCTCCTAAGGATGTTAGGGAAATCTGCTCAATCGGAAAAGGTTTACAAATAACATTCAATACTAGTAACAATGCCCTTGGAGCTCAAAAACCTAAAACTGGGCAAACTGACTCCGTGGACTTTGTGAAAACAGTAGTACTTCCTATCAGAAGTCTGAGTGAGTTGGGGCCCTTCCCACCTCCTCACCCTCCAAAGAGGGTTACTCCAGAATCGAGGGACCTTTTAGAGCCAGCATAGAAAACTGGCTTTGGAGTCAACACTGGATTCAGGACTTGCATGTGCCAATTAAAATGTGTGGATTTGAAATGAAATAAATCTTTTAACCTCTGAATCAGGGATTAGGATAGTGTGTCCTGATAGAAAGGTTGTGAGGATTAAACTAGAGATCATGTGTAAGATGCTTAACCTGCTGCTTGTCTCTGAACACATTAAGGAGAGGAGCCATGGTCAAGACATCCTTTGAAGACCCCACTTGAGATCACAGCGATTGTGTTCAGGTGCTGAGTTACTGAAAGGGTATCAAAAAGGAAGTTTCACCTACAAGCAGTTCTGAGAAAAGGCTCACAGTGGTGTTACCAGGCACTCTTCCTGAACACCGCCTCTTTCCCCCTTCCACCACAACATCCACACAGCAACAATCCTTCATTACAGCCACGGTTTCCTCCAGTTCCAGGTTGTCAACTAAAATCCAGAGGTTGGGTGAAGATTTTTGCCTGATTGTCCAATGGTTGAAGCACTGTGGCTAAGACTGGGCATGGACTCACATTAGACCCAAATGGAACTTGCTTCCCCCTTCACTATTTACAATCTTTTGTAAACATGACAAATTTAACCTCTTGGAACCTAATTTCTTATTTATCTAATGAGGATAATACCTAATTGAGGGGTGAAAATTATTGAATGAGTAAATATGTACATGTAAAGTGCTTAGTACAATAGCTGGCGAACAGTAGGGCCTCAGGACATAACCACTGAATCCTATTCAAAAGTGCAAGGTAACTGCAGTCTTTTGGTGTGTAGGAACTAATAATTAAGTTAAAACTTTAAAAAGGTTAACATTTCAACAGGCTTGAACTCGGCTTACAGTTTATCTACTTTACCTACTTAGGTTTCTTATTTATAACAATTATTTGTTCCAGACAAGGTACACACTACCTAAAATCATTAATTTCATTCTAAATTAACTTCCCTTAGGAACAAGGGTAGAAAGAACCAAGTTTCTGATGACCTACAGATTATTTGTGATGTGTGTACTATTATCTCCTTTTCTTACAAATTAGAAAAACAGCACCAGGACAAAAGATAATCAGGCGAAGGAAGCGATAAGTATCTTAAGAGTTGAGCCCGGGTGGGCCGAGCGAGGCTGAACCTCGGTCCCCTTCAGTTCCCCTTGACTGCCCTTTTACTTTCACAGGTATAATCAAGAACATGTCTCCTAAACAGGGTTCTCAGGAAGCCAATCGAACTAGCCAAGAACAACGCCTGCCATCGAAGAGAATGAGAATTTTAATCAATAATGAGAAACTTAAAATCTGGGTGTCATCTCACTTTTCCACCGGGGATTAAAAAGCTACAGCCCCTACCACACAGTGACTACTCAGTCTGCCCCCATGAACGACTCCAGGTAGATTAATTTCTGAATTATGATTCACCTTCCCTTTCCTGTTTTGATGGAACACGAAGACTAAACCATCTCTGTCAATAAAAAGCTCAAATTTCCTCCCTGCAAATTCGCGCTTGAACGACAGTCTAATTGGCTGACGCGCAGGTGGGATTTCCTGTCGCCATTTTAAGGAGACACATCCCTCTGCAAGAAGTGCCCAGCCAGTTAAAAGGGGCTGTGCTTGAAACAAAGAAAAAGCAGGAAAAAAAGGGGGAACGATCTCGGTCGCCCCTGCCTGCCTCCCTCTGTCCCCAACCCATCCCCGATTTGGGCGCTGGGAGGCGCCGGGCGGGTAGGCGGAATCGCATGAGGTCCTCGGGCTCCTCCATACTCCACTCTGGTCTCTTCGCGCCTAGGCAGGTGCGCGCTCCCAGCCCTTCATATCTTCTGGTGCGCTTCACACCCAGTCCCCAAAACAGCTGCACAGCGCAGATATCAGGGAGGGCTGGCGAGGTCTGCGGGTGTAGGATCCGGAAGAGGGAAGGAACCTCTTGGGGCGGGCTAGGGACAAAGGATTTCCAAAGGCTCTGCGCTCCCAGCTCCCCCAACCACTCCGGTCCCCTTCCCGCCAACCCGGGCAGTCTACCGGCCACCCAAGGAGCCGACACACGGCTCCATCCCTGCCGGTAGCTCCAGGCGCTGCCAGCAGCTTTCTGGGCTGCATTCCCGCCAGTCACTCCTGCGGCCATCCTCAGGCTGCATTCTTCCCACAATGCAACTCCTCTCGTTTATTAGGCCCTGGTTGATTCTGGCGTACCCCAAAATGTGGCCCTCCGCCCCAAGCGCCCAGCTTTCCTTTCCTCCGCGGATGCCCAGTTGACCATTCCACCTCCAACCCCAAAGGTTCCCATTCTCCAACCACTACCGCAGCCGAGTTTGGAGCACGCTGCCGGTCCCCAGGAGGGCGCGGGGCAGGTGTCCCGGCAGCGTGGAGCCTCCACTCTCCTAGCTTTCATCAGTAAGCCCCTCACGCACGCGCCCCGCATCCTCCCTCATCCCTTCCCCCGATGCTCAGTAGCCTCCAGCCTCGGTCACTGCAACGTCAGAGCTGCTAGAGGAAGGCGAAAGGCGCGGCCGCCAGCAATGACACCATGTGACAAGCACCACTTAGTGACACGCAGCTTTGGTTGAAAGCGGGCGCGCAGAAGGGGAGGAGACGGTGGAGGAATGGCCTGACTTTCCCGGTTAAAACATCTTAAGCCCCTGAATGCAGAAGGACGACGCGCCTCCCAGTAGGAAATGACTACGGCTAGAGACCCTGAACGCCAGAGCGT